>NC_085020.1:11464468-12064468 GCF_963692335.1 Osmerus eperlanus
AGAAGGTTTGGAAAAAACGGTGTCATTTGGCATCTCTCTCGTTTCCCTCAGTCTCTGAGAATTTTCTTTCCCACCTTCCTCGCTGCAGCCCCTGTGAGTAAAAATAAAACCGTATTCTCCTGAGTGAATGATTAGGCCAGTTTCCTGAGCTGTCGTTCGCTCGCATCAAACCCGGTTCGTTTTTTCAGCTCTTGTTTTAGATATGAGAGCCGCCACTGCGTGTTCACAGCTGCATGTTGCTCCCCCAGCCTCCGCCTACAGTGAGGCGCGCGTAGGATGTGGAAGCATATTGACTTCCCCAGGCCATCTGAATTCTTACATCAGCTGTTGCTGGAACTGGAACACATTTGATTAGAAATTAGTGCTAATAAAAGATAGTGCTAGATGTGGATCGAGCGTTTCTCATGGACTAGTTAAGCTTTTTTAACCCGTTTTTTTTATGGTTGTTATTTTGGGGATTATTAGTATGAAGACCAGACAAAGGAATATGGTTGTTCTAGAAGTGCTATGGTTAGCATTCTGGGCCTATCCTTTCCTGAACAGTGTTTTATTTAAATGCAAATTAATAGTTAAATTATCTAGTTATATCCTAATTATTATTAAAAGTGAGATTCAAACTCACATTTGTCTGAGCCCACCGTTACAAAAGCAGCAATCACCTCTCCTCCTCCCCACCCCCTCCCCCTACTTCCCCCCTCCTCCTCCCCCCGCCTCCCTCACCTGACCCCCCCTTCTCTCCATCACCCTTAAACAGGAGCAGATGGCCGTTTCCTCTAGTGACTTGGAAGATCATAATCCTCAAATGACTTTAAGTGTTTGTTTATTTGTGTGCTTCCTCTTAGTTAAATAGTTAAAGAGACACTAACAGGAGGTCAGGCAGTCACCATGGCGGCCTGGCTCTGTGGTGTCTGAACCGTAGACCAGTCTGGTGTCTGAATCATAGACCACTCTGTGGTGTCTCTGAACCGTAGACCACTCTGGTTTGTCTGAACCGTAGACCTCTGTGGCTTCTGAATTTTAGACCATTCTGGTGTCTGAATCATAGACCACTCTGTGGTGTGTCTGAACTTTAGACCAGTCTGGTGTCTGAACCGTAGACCAGTCTGTGTCTGAACCGTAAACCATTCTGGTGTGTCTGAACCATAGACTACTGTGAAAATTGGTGAATTTCCTCACCCACCAAAAGTACAATTATGGATTTTTATCATAGATATTATTGGTCTGATTTAGATTGAGTAGATTTAATTTAGATATATTGAAAAAAAAATGTTACACAAAACACTGGCTGGTTTAAAAATGAGATTTGTTATATTAAACATTGTACTGTTTAATGTGAACACCTCCCACTCTTTCACATAAACTTCTCGCATCTGTGAGGAGGCTCTATTTCACCCGCTGTTATTTTTGTTTGTTATCTCATTTGAATTTCAAACAGAGACAATGCACCTACACTGAACAGTTACCTTTGAAAAAAATCCAAGAATTCAACCCACACTATTTTCAATACTCAAATGAGGGCTTTCCTTATCAGTTACAATACATTCCTAAACCATGGGTGTGATTTGATTAGCCTTTACAAATTCTATGTTTCACAAAATATTTTGTACATAAAAACAAATTAATATTCTCTTCAAGGACGCTACCTTCTTATCTACATCTGCGTGTCTAGCCGACTCCTACTCTTTCTAGTAGCTCAGAAGTAAAAACTCCCTTTTCTCCTCCACAGCCTCCTCTGTTGAATGATGGGTCTGGAAACCGAAAGTTCAAATGCACCGAGTGTGGAAAAGCCTTCAAGTATAAGCATCATTTGAAGGAGCATCTCCGCATTCACAGCGGTGAGTACTCCTCTTGGTTTTCAGCCATTCATTTTGAAATATATCCTTTTCATATGCCTCTGCATGATTGAGGCTTATGCCATGAAGAATTTAGATTGATAATGTTCCTTTTTGGCCTCTGTCAGCAAATGACTCATTTCTGTTTTATAATAGCTCACTAGACCTGTTTCATAACTGACTAATTCAGCCATATGGATGGACCCATAGCTCAAGGAGCCCAAAATGGAATGGAAATTTTTAAAGAAATTTGTCGCTCAAGATATTTAGGCTTTTCTGTTACTCATAAGATTTCATATAACCAGCCAACTGCAATATGAGTTTCTAATACATAACTTTTTCCGACTGCAGGTGAGAAGCCGTACGAGTGCTCAAACTGCAAGAAGCGCTTCTCTCACTCCGGTTCCTACAGCTCCCACATAAGCAGCAAGAAGTGCATCGGCCTGATCGCCATCACTGGACGAGTACGCAACGGAGGCAACGCCAAGGTCGGCTCCTCCCCCAACTCTGCCTCCTCCTCCCCAGGAAGCCCTGCCCTGGCCCAGCTGCGTCACAAGCTGGAGAACGGACGTCAGGACCAGCAGGGTCACATGGACATCAAGGCAGAGCCCATAGACTTCAACGACTACCGGTTACTGATGGCGTCTTCGCATGGCTTTGCGGGTCCAGGGGTGTACCTGAATGGAGCCGGCCGAGGGGGTAGCCCACTGGACGTCCACAGCTCATCCCAGAGCCCCCTTCAGCACCTGGGGGGCATGGGGCTGGACCTGCCCCGTCTAGGTTACCCCGCTCTGGGGAACAACCTGAGCGAGGTACAGAAGGTCCTCCAGATCGTGGACAACACTGTGTGCAGGCAGAAGATGGACGGGAACCCGGAGGAGATCTCCAAGCTCAGGGCTTATATGAAGGAGCTGGGGGCCCAGATGGAGGAACATAAGAGGGCCCTCTCTTCTCCCCGGACGGGCTTCCAGGTGATGGGCCACAGCAGCCCTACCAAGAGCATCATCGATTACACCCTGGAGAAGGTGAATGAGGCCCGGAGCCTGATTGACGATTCCAAAAGGCAGGTGGTTGACATCAAGAAGGAGAAGCTCAACAACTCCATGGATCTGTGTGCCGAGGAGAAGCAACCCCACGAGCCCAGCCAGGCCCACTTCCTGCCCTTCTCTTGCCAGTTCTGCAAGGAGACGTTCCCCGGGCCCATCCCCCTGCACCAGCACGAGCGCTACTTGTGCAAGATGAACGAGGAGATCAAGGCCGTCCTTCAGCCCAACGACGGTGGAAACCCCGGACGCAGGGGTGGGTATCCGTCTGAGCAGCAGGCCTCCATGCTGTCCTCGGTGCTGTCTGAGAGAGGAGCCTCCAGCCCCGTCAACCCCTTCAAGGACCACGTGTCGGTGCTCAAGGCTTACTTCGCCATGAACACCGAGCCCAACTCAGAGGAGCTGCTGAAGATCTCCATCGCCGTGGGGCTACCGCAGGAGTTTGTCAAAGAGTGGTTCGCTCAGTGGAAAAACCAACAGCACAACCACAATGCCAACTCCAGAAAGCGCTCACCGCCTCCAGACCGCAGCAGCGCCGAGATCAACCACAGCCTGACCAGGTCGCCTATGGTTCATGCCGACCGCGATTTCCACGGCAGCTCCTCTAACGGTGACTCCTCCCACAGGCTCTCAAAGGCCAATCATTTTACAGTCAATAAGCAGATAACCGACAAACCACTAGACTCCTTGGACCACCTAAGGACCAGCACTCCGTCTCCCCTGAACCTCTCCTCCACCTCCTCGAAAAACTCCCAGAGTAGTTCCTACACTCCAAACAGCCTGGTCTCTGAGGAGCCCCCTGGGGAGCCCCTGCCACTGGACCTGTCCCTGCCCAAACACATGAGCAAGAGAGCCTCTCTGGGAGAGAAGAGGTCCAAACCCAACGGCTTCATGGTGGAACGCAACGGGGTTGAATCCCACACACGGGAGCATGGGACTGGACCCATGGACCTGGTCAGCATCAAGAAGGAGTTCCTGGGCTCTGAAAGCAGCAACGCGGGTGGGAACAGCGGCCACCAGATGGAGAAGAGTGCCAGCCCCATCTTCGGGATCAATCCCTTCGGTGGCGGTCACATGTACACCTCTCTGCCCCCCCATGGAGCGTTCCCACCCCCCACCTTCATGTCCCCGGCCCAGGCCTCCATCCCCGGCCTGAGGTCCTACCTGGACCCTATGAGCTACCTGCCCCACATGGCTTACACGTATGCCAACGGGGCTGCCACATTTGCAGAAATGCAGCAGAGGAGGAAGTACCAGAGGAAACCAGGTTTCCAGGTGAGATCTTCTGTGTAGAACTGGTGAAGAACTAAGCCACATTGATCGAACAAGTAATGTATGCTAAGTAATCAGCTAAAACATCAGAGAATCAATAATTTTGTTTAACTGGATTTACGTTACTGTATTTGTCAGTTAAAAGAATGTAATTAAACGTATGCCCCTGAGACTGTAAATACCTTCTTACCCCTTCAAACAAAAACACAATCCAGTATTAAAAAGCGGCCCATATGTCTCCCTGAGTCTCGTGGCTCAAAGGGTCTCACACAGGTCGTCTGTCTAAGCCATGTCCAGACTGAGGCTCAGGCCCAGCAGAAGGTGTCTATGTTTAGGTGACAGGTGTGGATTACTAAAATAATTGATACATCTGCTGGTGTGTTGCAGGGTGAGCTACTGGACGGCACAGGGGACTATCTGTCAGGCTTGGAGGACCTGACAGACAGCGACTCCCTCCTCTCCCGGAAGAAGATAAAGAAGACAGAAAGTGGTATGTACGCGTGTGACTTGTGCGACAAAACATTCCAGAAGACCAGTTCCCTCCTAAGACACAAATATGAGCACACAGGTATATAACATTTGGACACTTCTTTTTTACCCCACCCCCTCCTTCGCCTCTGTGCCCTCCTCCCTTCATGTTCTGTCTTATAAATATCGCTCTTTTCGTTCTTTCTTTTTTATGATAGCTTTTTCCATTTTTTGTCATTTTTACATTATTTCTTTCATCTTTTTCTGCATTCTTTAAGTTCTATGTTTTCAAATCCATGGCCTTTAACATGTCCCTTTCTTTTCAACAGGGGGTAGGGATGTTTAAGGGATACATTTAGTAAAGTCAATATAAACATCTGTTACTGCGTTCCATTCATAGCGCTTGTGTGTGTGTGTTGAAGTTCACATGATGACTGTCAGTAAAATGACCTGTGAACAGATACCAAATTAATCCCTTTGGAGAACTACAGCCTGCACTGTCATGGCACAGACAGTCTGACCAGTGGAGAGTTACCTCCATTCCGACTTCCTGTTTACTGCTCATGGTGTCCATAGTAACCTCACTAGCAGCCATTTTAGAATACATCTTCTCTCTTTAAGGAAGTTATTTTTCCAGTTAGGTCCTGTGTTGTGTGGGTGGGCATTATGGTGTGTGTATGTATCTATGTGAGCGTGTTTGTGTATTTATAGCTGTACACAGATTCCAGCCCTTCTCAGTGGCAGGTCTTAGACTTACCGAACCTGGCGGTATTTACCAGAGCCCCAGGTCTGGGTCTTTTAGAGAGGATCTTAAGGTGTGACCTCTACTCTTGGGGACTCCTCTTTCACCGGGTTGCATCGCCCATCGTCCGTTCTCCCCCGTCACTCTGGGCAGGAATGCGCGGCAAGGAATCCGCTGTCTCGTCTATTTTTGCTCCGCTGTCGGGGTGTAGGGGAGGGCGGGAAAGGAGGGTGGGGAGTATTCAACTATGCCAACTATGGAAGATGTTGCAGGCATTCCAAGGCTATTTGCGGCTTGGAATTGCCTGTGTGTGTGTGTGTGTGTGTGTGTATGTGCGCGCGCATCAGTGTGTGTATGTGTGTGTGTTTGTATGTACTCACATTCCCCTGTGTGGTTGCCTCCATGTGTGTCAGTGTATTGGCATTCTCAGGTCGGGAGGCGTTTGTGCATGTGTGCGTGGGATGTGCGTTTTGGAGCGGTGTGAGATTGGGCAGATTGATCTGGCATCAACAGGTCCACTCTGCTTAACAGAAGTCTGATGCAGGAAAGATATTTCCGGTAGAAATTAGTTGTAGATGTAGTAACCCTCATGAGGAGGTGGTGGTGTGTGTGTGTGAGGGCCAGAGAGAGGGGGTGGTGGGTGTTATGGGTGTGAAGTTCCACCCACAAATACACCCATCACACCGTCATGCAAACGGTGGCTAATCCTCATCAGTTTTAATCTGGACCTATGATGTCATGAAAACACACACCGTCGATGCAGCCAGCTGCTTCTCTCTCACCTCGCGGCCGCCATCAGATCTGGGCTCAGGCTCAGCTTGCTGCAGTTGCAGACTAACACACAAAGCGATGAAGTGTGTGGGCTCTAATTTCATCTTCCCCTGCACATGGGGCTTGATGCGGTACTTTAAACTGTTTTTTTTTTACAAACTCAGAGCTGGGGATGTCTGGGGATGTCTGGATTCCTCATGGTTGTGGGAAGGTGGTTATTTGTGTGACAAGTCATCACACCTAGAGTCATATCTACTGTTTTGTTGTCTGGGACCAATGGCAGAAGTGTATTGTTGTTCATTTTTCAACATGTTAGGAGAACATGAAGTTGTTCGGAAACATAATGAAATATTCTCTGCACTTTGTATGCACTTAACATGATTGGTACATCCAATGTAGAGCAGATACAATCCACCCTAACTCTGCATGTCTTTGTCCTTTCCCTTGAAACTGTTTAACATCCCCTGTGTGTGTGTGTGCAGTGTTTCTAGTGAAGAGGACCCCTGGTCACCATAGTAACACGTCCTCTCCCCTGTTTCCTGTGTCTCTGCAGGCAAGCGCCCGCACCAGTGCCAGATCTGTAAGAAAGCCTTCAAACACAAACACCATCTCATCGAGCACTCACGCCTACACTCCGGAGAGAAGCCCTACCAGTGTGACAAGTGTGGGAAGCGTTTCTCCCACTCTGGCTCCTACTCCCAGCACATGAACCACCGCTACTCCTACTGCAAGAGAGAGGCGGAGGAGAGGGAGGCTGCAGAGAGGGAGGCCAGGGACAAGGGGCCCCTGGAGCCCACAGAGCTGCTGATGAGGAGGGCCTACCTGCAGGGCCTGGGGCCCCTGGGATACTCCGACCCCGAGGACCAGGCGGAGGAGGGTGGAGGCACCATCCTGAGAGACGGATCGGAGGGAGGAATGAGAGGACGAGAGAGGGAAGTGGATGAGGCGTACGAGGAGGTGACAGACAGACGGGAGGAAAGTTTCAGGGAGGGAGAGGAGGAGGAGGAGGACGAGGGCGACAGCAGGAGCCTGGGAACGCAGATGGACTTGATGAGGGATGGCGAGGAGGGCAAGGACGTGGCTCATTCGATGGATGACAGTTCAAGAGAAGGGAAAACAGACGCCAAGTCGGACCAGGAGGAAGCAGACTGATTCAGTGCTGCAGTAAAAAAGAAGAAGGAAAAAAAAAGAAAAAAGAAAAAAAGCTTTCAGCAAATATTTGTCATGTTGGTTTGTTTCATTTCCTTTTTTCCATTCTTCCAGCAAACATGAAACCTGCTCTGTTTCAGAAAGAGAAGGGGAGGCTCAGTCATAGGAGTGCTCACCTCGAGCTTCTGAAGATTGTAACTAAAGATGGAACTCATGCATATGGTGACTGCCAACATCAGAGTTGTAAAGACAAACTGGGTGGGATTGTTTAAAAATCCACATTATGCAAAAAAAAAACTAAAAAAATGAAGTAATAATGATTATCATTATAATTAAAAAGAAAATGAAGCTGTTGTCAATGTACAGAATTAAGGCCTAAAAGCTGTGTGGTGCTATAATGTTCTTAACCCCTGTGTTACATTGTGTTTATACCCCAAACCAGGAAATTGCACTCCGCCCCTTTAATCACTACAAAAATACGTTTGAAAAAAAATGAAAGAAAAAAAGCCTATGGATATTTATACCGTGCTTGAAGACTCGGTAGCAGTCCTGTCAGTGTTGTGTTTTGTCTACCACTTACTGTGATGTCCTTGGTTTTATCCTCTTTTGCAAGGCAAACTAACCACACAATTTTGGGCCTCACAATTTTCTTTATGTGAAGGAACTTTAAACCTGTGTGATTTTTGATATGTTGTGAGTCTTAAACGGACAGGAGAGTGAGAGAATGAGAGGGGAGAACAGTGAAATATGACAGGCTACTCCATATGAGAGTCTTTGTGTGTTTTATTTTCTCAAGAGAAAGCCTTATATGCAAACCTTTTCACCTGTGCGTTTCTGCAAGTGCCATCCCTGTACAGTGTACATCAGAGTTGACCTGTGTTATCTTTGCTCTGGCTTCAGTATTAAATGAATATTTCACCTTGTTTTTTGAAGTACCTATGTCAGTATTAGCATAGATAGACGGCAGTTTGTTCGTTTACATATGTTTGTGCAATTTTCTGTATTATTCATGATCTTTTGTCAGTATTACATTTTTAGTTTTTTGTTGATTTTTCCAACATAAATTTCATTTTGTTTTTATTTTAAGATTACCATTTTATTTATGTGACTCATTTTATATTTCCTAATTTTATTTATTTCATACTGTAGTGTACAGTATTATAGTTCCTCAACAAATAGATATATTTTAGTAAAAAGGATTCTGTCATTCACCTATTGGAACAAATTATGAATAGAGAGCATCTATGGTATTTGGAAACGTTAATTGTTCAATTTAAATTTCTTTTTAGTTTTTATTTCCTTACAACTACTGGAAATTCTAAATTTGGGGAACTTTTGATACAATATTGTGAAAACACTGTATTTTTTGAGAGTCAAAATCCGCTTTATTCATCCATTTGAAGTGATGAAGAGGGACTGATGATTATGAAATTCCTGAAATGTCTGAAGTATTATTGAATTTTTAATTTCTCTTGGAAATGACCATGCTCGAATAAATGTAGCCAAAATTAAATTTTAATAAAGCTGTGTTATTCTTCTTGTAGTGTGTGTGTACCTGTGTGTCATTGACGATTCAGATATACTACACCAAGAAGATTTGTCATGCACAACTGCAGAATAACACATTCTTAATTTTGTACAATTTCAGTCAAGACATCATTGGCGTACACCATTTTATGAATGCTATCCCTCAGGCTTGTTGAGGTTGCAGATAGAAGTTGTCAGCCACATGAGAACCACTTATACAGCTGGCAGATAATTTATCATCGACATATTCATCAGTTTGATTATTTATCTACAGGCATAACTAAGATCACTACAAACAATAGAAGACGCAGGATGATTACAGTTACAAAGTTATACATTTGCTAAACACTTTCCCCTTAGTCTTGGTATATTGATGTATTTTTCATAGTATAATTAGAATCCATTCCAGTAATAAAGAAAAAGTATCTTCAAATATGTGTACTGTAGATTTACTGGGAATCCTTATCTGATGTATTATAGACTTTTTGTCCACACACATTTTCCCATTAATTTGAAAGTTCCTAATTAACATGAACTAATTGAACCTTTTATTACTTCTTCACCACAGCAAGAAAATGTTTAAAAAAAAACTACAATCTCATATTAAGAAGTAATTTATTTCTGTCTTCACACTTATGACTGGTCCTGCTGAACTCTGATGTCCATTCTATTTTATACTCCACATTTCTTGGCCTCTTTGAAGTTACGAAACTTTAGCTTCAGTTAAAATTTTCTCTAGCAGCATACAGTCTAACTGGTCATGACGTCGGAAGAATTACATTATCTTAAACCTTACAATTTTAACTCTCATAAGAGAATGCAAATAGAAACAGGTGAAAAGTTCACAATGTAATTCTGACACAGTTAGCTAACAAACACATACACACACACGCAACACACACACACACACACACACACACACACACACGCACGCACACACACACTTGCATAAAAATAATAGATAATTAAAGTTGATAATTAAATCACAAATTATGAACAATACAAAAGTAATATTTTTGTGGTATCAAGTCATGATTTACTATGTAATGTTTGGAAGACGTTAAAATCACAGAATGTTTAGAATTAATTGAATGTGCATTCTCAATATAGATTTCCCTCAAACTTGGAAGAACTATCGGCAGAGAGTACTATAACTATAAAAGAGAAAAAAGTATTTCCTTCGGGGGGAAATTGTGGGTGAATGATGAGAATGTGTGATGTCCATCTGACATTCACACCACGGGCTAAAGACTTCTCTCGCATCTTGAGCGCCACTAAAGGGGCGTACTAAATGACGTAATTACGCAGGAATAAAACGTAGTGCGTCCGGCTTTTCTACACGCATAATTCAGGAAGAGGTAAGTCTTGTTTATTTAGAGATCCATGAGCATGCCGGAGTGTTACTCACATGTTTTTCTTTAACACACTTTGCTTTGTAGTGGCCGCTTATTTTCACACTGGTCCAGTTAAAAGCAAAAATAAATTTCGGACACATGTTCTTACTGCCTAAACTAGTCATCACTGAGAAACATATTGCAATCTGTGATAAAGCTATTACCGATGGGTCCATGCGTCAGTCATTCATTGTCGTGGCCACTGATGATTAATTTCGGGCAACAAGACCTTAAAGTATGTACGTGATGATATCTTAGATTATGCCGGTGTTCTGTCAGGGATGGTGGCAGACAAGACAAAGGTCCACCTACTCGTTGAGCAGCCAGACGATGTAGCCCAGTGCCTCAGCAAATCACATCTCTGACACTGCTCTGCTCAGAAGCGACAGTGGTTACGAAATGAGCTTCACTGCCTGCTTCACTCAGATGAAACACTCTAGAATGCCACCCATACATTCACAACACTGCAACAGCAATACATGATTGGGTAAATTTGCTGTATTTTTCCAGTGTTGAATCCACAACGCTAGGTACATTTATTAAATGTTTAAAAGTTTTATGCTACGTTAAAATAGGCCTCAGGTAACGGATATGGTGCATCACGGCTTTCTTCTCTCAAGTACCATATAAAATCAGAATTTCCATGTTGAATGTGAAATCTTTTTCATTTCCTAGGCTATTGTACGCACCAGAGCCTTCTCCCCATCCAAGCATGGAGAGATTAGCACATGTCCATGTGTCTGTAATTACAGCTGGAGCCTCAGTCAGTGGATCCTTAAATGATTAGCTTTCACATAAAGCCAGCGCTTGTGAAGTACAAGGGCACGACTCCCTCAATTAAAAGAAGGAAAGTCACTTCTCACTCATTTTACCGCTTTGAAACCTTAATCCGTGGAAAATGTGAGCCTCCTCCCCTATTCTAATATGAGATCAAAGGAGTTATGAATAGCATTACACGTTCCTTTCCCGATGTGCGAAGCTGCTTAAACTTGCATTGTCAAACTGAAAGGCTCGATATGAGAACAGTGAATTAAAAGGTTTTTAGGACACAATATTACCCACTGTTTTGCCAGCATAGCTCTGATTCTCATTTAATCACGGTGGTTATGAGTTACAGCAATTGGGTTTCAGGCAACATATATCTGTGGATATTACACCAGTAGGGATAACATACAATATCATCCATAACCTTGTTGTAAAACAGCAAATATGAAAACGTTTAATTCCTTACAAACCCTTCAAAATCAAATGTCTGTTTATCTAAAGTGTTGACATGCTTGATCATATTGTATTTTGATCATAGTGTATTCAAGATCTGTTTTACAATTGGTCCACATCTGCACTAAGGGGTTACCTTCCTTACAGCACTGGACACTGGCTGAACTTTGCTTTGCCTCAGCCTCAATCTGCCATTTTGTCAGTAGCTTCAGAGTTAGAGGGGGAGTTTCATCTGATCTCATGTTCAGAGAGAAATAAGCCTCCAAGAGAACATATCAGCGTTAGCCTCATCACTGTCAGGCCCAGTTGAAGATGATGACACCCCCCAGCACACAAACCTACACACGCACATGCACTCACACACCAACCCATAAACACATAGACACACACACAAACACTCACACACTCAGAAGCACAACCCCAGAATGGCTGCAGGGATCTACAGGGAGGTGTTGGAATCTGGCATGCACGCTCCAGCCATCAGTGTTGATCGCCGGTCACTGCAGCCCTATCCAGGCCCGAGCCTGCCATAGCCGGGGGCGCTGAGGGGAGACTGCTCCCGGTGATGACTTTAATGGTCACGATCAGTTCTCACTGTGACGTCTTTATGCATTCAAGTACAGAATCGCTGGCTGCTCCCCTCTGTGTTATCTAGGTCTACGTAAATCCTGCTGTTCTGCATGAAATCCCTTTGCACCTCAGGGAGATGGTGTGTGTGTGTAAGAAATGTTTGTGTTAGCCTGTGTGTGTGTGTGTGTGTGTGTGTGGTGGATGGTGGTGACATTAGAGGCACTACGTTTTATTCCTGTGTAAGAAATGTTTATGTGTTAGCCTGCGTGTGTGTGTGCGTGGTGTGTGTGTGGTGGATGGTGGTGACATCGGAGGGATACTCGACGCCATAGTGTTCATCTGCAAGGATAATCACACTACTGTAGCTCCATACTGTAGTTTCATACTCTACGAGATGGCCTAAATGTTAGGGCTTATAGGTGTTCCTTTTCAAATGACTAGGGAAATGCCACACACATCAAGGCTTAGAAACACCACATCCCACAACACAATTCTAATATTCACTTGTGTAATTGCGTTTTCAGTTTCCATACTGAGCTGGCTCTATGGTTTAATGACTAAGCCCATCTCTGGGTCTCCAGTCGGGTTGTGAAATGACTCGTCAGCATACAGGGTGTCGTTGCGCTGCTCTGAATTCCTGAGTGGTGTGGTATCGAGGGGATTCCCTGACACGCTAGTGTGTGGGGTGATGAAGATGACATTAACCCTTTACTTCATCTCAGTCATCAGAGGTGGAAAGGTATCGACACCCTTCCAAAGTTTGAAGTTGCGGGGGTGAAAGGTGCCTATAGGTGAGGTGAACTTGCTCATCACAGAGGGACCAGTAGAGACTCGGCGGTGAGTTTGGAAACCCCCAAGGATACTGTAGGGTTGAAAACTTGTTTTGTAATGTGTGCCATTCCGAAAGAGGCGTTATTATTCTGTCATGTCGAAGTTGAATTTATGTTCCTTTGTTTGCTTTTCATTCATAGCTTTAAAAATAGTTGGACTGCAGAATAATTTTGCCATGCTGGCAGGCTGGAGCACATATAGAGAAGCTGAACACAGATTTGATGCTATCTAAGCCTCATCGGTATTGCATTGAAATGAATGAATATAATGGAATATTATTTAATAGTCCATTTGGTATTATGGTCTGCTGTCTTGGTACAATGGGTCTCATTTGGACATCCATTAGGATTCTCTATTTCCATTGGCCTAGACTTCCGGCCGGCTTTAAAAGCATTCCCCTCCCCAGCTCTGCCTGGGTCCATCCGCTACGCTTATTTCTTCCTCTGCAACTTTTTTGCCACGTTGTAAAATATTGCACAGCTCATTTTCTCCTTAAGATATGACTTGCATTTAAAAGCGAAATGGGGACCAAGATATTGACTGGTAGGAAAGTCTGTGGGCGATTGGAGAGCGATGCGAATGCATTAAACCCATTGTGGGCTGCCAAATGGAAGAACGAGATTGAGGACAACATGTACTGTCTAAGTAAACTGGAAAATATATGGAGAAGAGGGCATTCACTGGAAAAGACATAGCCTTGCAACCGAAGACGTTGTGAGGCCTGTGATGATTAGCATTAGCCTCAGCAGCTGCTGGAGCACTCAGGCTTTATTCTGGTAACCCTGCTTATCGGGGTTAGTTTGTCATGACAACATGTAAAATTTGTTTACCTCCCATATAGGCCTTATAATGAAAATTATGACAGTTGAAAATGGCTTTATGTGCATCTAGCATAGATGTTTCAGATAGCAACTGGAATAATGCTTGTGTGTGTTGTCAGCTTTTCTTTTCTCCCACATAAGACGGCGAGTCCAACATGTCTTCCTTCCCTTCCCAACCAAAGACACCCCAGCCATCCCTCCAAACAACAACCTCACCCATCTCTCCCAATCTTCCCTGGGATTTCTCTCCACCCTTCTTCATCCCTCCATTCTGTCTCCTCAGAGAGCCGCCTCCATGAGTGTGCTGCTGGTGGAGGCCTTCTACGGAGGCTCCCACAGGCAGCTGTGTGACCTGCTCCGGGGGGGGCTGGAAGGATGCGTGGCCTACACTCTGCCTGCTAAGAAGTGGCACTGGAGGGCCCGCACGGCAGCCTTGTTCTTCATGGAGGCCATCCCTCCCAGCCCCTCATACAGGTATTGTCAACCAAGCGGGCCAGGATCAAAGCCATCTGATACGCGTCTACTCAATCAATCAAATGTAAAATGAGAGAATCAATGAATGTCAGCACGGTGTTCACCAAGTTTTTGATTGGGAGAGGCTGGCAGAGAGAGACTTGCAGAGAGACTGGAAGACAGGCTAGCAGAGAGACTCATTAAAGAGACTACCAGATATATTAAGGATACAGTAAAAGCTAGTAATCTGACAGTTAGGCCTTGATACACCAACTAGACCTTTTAGAAAGCATGTAGATACAAGATACTACATTTCTAGAATTTAGATAGTAAATCAGCCCACTGGTGTGGCTGCCCACCCACATATGTAACACACACACACAGACACACACACACACACACTTGCTGCTAGATATCAGGTTTCCGTGTCAACCCACCTACTTGTCTGCTTTTGATCCCTCTCGGCATTTGAAAGGCGGCCGCGCGGCGGTGCCAGCATGAGAGGCAGTGTGGAGGCAGAGGAGGGAGCTGAGAGGCAGTGTGGAGGCAGAGGTGGAATCTGAGAGGCAGTGTGGAGGTAGAGCAGGGAGCTGAGAGGCAGTGTGGACGCAGAGGAGGGAGCTGAGAAGCAGGGAGCTGAGAGGCAGTGTGGAGGCAGAGTGAGCAGAGAGCTGACTCATACAGTAGAGCTCAACTCCTGATTCTAAAGGTCAAACAGAAGACAGGTACCGCATTGAAACTGCTAGTGCTAAGGTAGATACAGTAAGTAGGGACACACGCCAGCGCTGGAGGCTGGAGCCTCGTGTATTGCCGTATAAGGGATTGCAGTATTGATTTCAGTGTCAGATGATGAGGGATAAACCGGTTGAACTGTTTCAGTAAGACATCTCTATTCTTTAACACGTGACACTGTCCTATAGCTCCCCATTCCACTTTTATCTTTATTTATTTGAGTGGTTTCCGTAAACATCTCGGATGTGGATGTTTTAAAATCAGCAATCCTCCCTGCGCAGTATGAGGTCAGATATGGACATACAGAGGATCTAAGTTCCTCAGATATTCACGTACGGAGGTAAAGCCTGTGTGATTCAGCTTGCACTGCGTATAACAAGCGCTGCAGGTCCCGCCGTTTAATTCCTAACTACACAGGAAGTCCCTCTGGACTGGTCTTGGCTGGAAAAAAAGGTAAAAATAGAGAAGTCTCATCTGGTTTGAGTCAGAGGCTCGCATTAGCAAGGAGTTTAGGGGGTGAGGGTGATTTCTGTTACACGCAGTCTTAGGCCTCTTCTTAGGTTTGATGGAAGGTCTGAACAGGGCCAGGAAACTGGGCTAATCCCAGGTCTGGAGGGGAAGGGGGGGGGGGGGGGGACGCCTGCTCAGTGATGGCTCGTGGACTCGCCACATCAAAGAGACTCGCTCGTGGGTAAGAAACTGAAAGGGAGGAAGAGAGAGGAGGAGAGGAGGGGACTGGCTGACTGGTGAAGGGATGAGCCAAGACGAAGTGGAGGAATAGAGGGACAGGGTCACTTAGGGAGATGCAGCGCTTCAAAGACTTGTTTCTCCAGCACGCAAGGTTGGCTAGAGGCTACAGTAGAGATAGATGGTGGTGATACAGTATAGACACAGAGAGATGATGGCGATACAGAACAGAGAGATGGTGGTGATACCGTATAGACACAGAGAGAATATCCCGTGAATGATGTTCCTTATTTTACCTGCCTTGGTCTCCAGATAACTCAGAGATTGGGTGACATGGGACTTCCCTGTCACATGTACCCCTTAGATGGACGAGGAAAATAAACACTTAACGGTTGGCATTGGCAGCCATATTTAAGTATGGCCCTGCTAAATGGGGAGTTATGTCACTCCTCTGGGTGCATGCTGGTGAGGTATGAAGGTATTATTAGCGGGTTGAAACTCACCGCTAACCCTCCACCCCTCCGCTCTGCTTTCCCAGGGTGCTGTTCACCTCCTCCGTCCTCAACCTGGCTGAGCTGGTGGCCTTGAGGCCCGACCTGGCTCGCCTCAAAAAGGTTCTCTACTTCCACGAGAACCAGCTGGTCTACCCCGTCCGCAAGACCCAGGAGAGAGACTTCCAGTATGGCTACAACCAGGTCCTGTCATGGTAAACGCTGCCTTCCACAGCAGTCTGGATCCACTGGGTCCAGTGTTATGTTAGCGGGACGGACAACGTTGAGCAGCACAATCGGAACATGAGCGAAGCTTCAGCACAGAGCACGAGTAAACAATGACAAGCAATAACAATTAAGAAGACGCACAATTACTCTGTTTGTTGCATCGGGGAATAAAAGACGCGTACTACTCAACTGTAATAGTTTGTCTTAATGAGCATGTCAGGGCGCACATGATTGGTTAATTACCGCGACCCAACATGATGCTCTCTGGTTAATTGAAGTCAGTTTTGTCGAGAGACAGCCTCGCCATTAATCAGAAGGCTAAACGGTAAAGAGAGGCACTCGAAAGAAAACTGATTGTTGTTGATCTGCATAGGGCAACACGTCAATAACTCTGCTGAGCCATGCCCACTCCATCTACTTTAACATCATTAACCCAGTCAAATATGGCAGCATTAAATAATACGCTACTCAAAGAGAATGGATCATTAGGAGAGCTTTGATTGGATTGAAGCCAGATTGCTTTGCTAATTTGAATTATAATGCGCAGGCCTTTTTCTTCTAATGAAAGAGAATGGGGCTTCATTTAGGAGTCCTGGAGATCAAGGGATGAAGAAACGATAGTTGCTGCTGTTTCACTTTTCATGCATGGCGGAGAGAGCAGAGAGAATGTGCTATCTCTGACGGTCCTCCCGTTTCCTTCCTCCTCCTCCTCCTCCTCCTCTCACCCAGCTTGGTGGCAGATGTGGTGGCGTTCAACTCCTCTTTCAACATGGAGTCCTTCCTGTCCTCCATCTCATCCTTCATGAGGAGGATTCCCGACCACAGGCCCAGAGATCTAGCCTCGCTCATACGACCAAAGTGTCGGGTCCTCTACTTCCCTCTCCAACTCCCGGACGTCACCAGGTCAGTGGACTCATCCTTGGCTCCAGTCGTTTGCCTTCCAGGGATGGACCGGGCTGCTGATTACAGCAGGCGCAGAGGAGGGAGGAGGGCCAGCCTGTTAATCCAGCTTCAGGAGCATGGTTAATGGCAGAGTTGTGTAAGAAACCCAGATTAGAAGTGACAGAGGTTTAATATCCTGTCGTTGGGGCCTATCACTCTCTTACATAGGCCGTACTGGAACACTGATTTGTTTAGCAATCTGGGAGTGTTTGTGTGTTTGGGTGGGTGTGCGTGTGTGTTGGTGGGAGATTGTCTGAAGTGACAAGATTAATCTGGTTCATGTTCATCCTGAAAGCTAATTTTAAGTGCTTGATCTGTCAAACACTTTCATTGCTTTTTCTATCCTGTACAGTTTAAAAGGGACAACTTTGTGGTCATCAAAAAAGTGCTTTTTGATTTTATTTCAACAAGATTGACTTTTAGCAGTTTGACCCATCATCTCTACCAGGTTCATGAGATGAAACACAGAGGTGAAACTACATTAGTCAGTTTTAAGTCTATATTTGCTTCACTTGATACTTCTGGGAGTTTGTATTGCTCACTAGAAGTTGTGTACCTCAGAACAGAACAAGCCAGTCAGAACCTATTCATGCTGAATCGATTGGTTCCATGTCCTTCTTTATAAGATGCAGTCCCGGGTCATTGAAGAGGGGTTGTGCTTTTTTATTGCTGCGTTCCAAAACAATGCTCAGTGAAACGGGCCAAACCAGCGATTCTACAGAGAGGCTCTGGTTTGGATTAGAGCTCAAATTAACAGCAGCCACCTCTTCACATGAAAGCAACAACACAGTTTAGAATAAATCTATGAATGTCAACAGAGCAAGCATGCTCAGATTGAAACAGATTAGTGTTGTTGGCCTCTCAGGTGGGAATATCTTCCAAATAAAAAGTGTGAAAGTCGGTTCAGATCTGCCTCCCAGACGACACAGCTGCTGGGTTTTATGATATCGCATTTTAAGGAAAACCATAATGGCTGTACTTTCATGGGGGCGCATGGCATTTATTGAATTGAAATTCATAAACATATGATGCAGTTTTTGAGCAATTTTTGCTGCTTTCTTTCAAGCCCTGCCATTCTCAGGGGTGACTGAACACAGCGGGGAGATGAAAGGAGCCCTGTCACTCACCCAAGTGCACACACTGTTCTGAGCACACTCTTGAGGCACATTATAGCTAATTATTAAGACCCAGTCCCCCTGAGGAGATCCCTGGCCAGGAAACGTATGTGTGCGGCTTGCGATACTGTGTATGAATGTGCGTTATGATTGTATGCGCGTGTGTAGGTGTGTGCACGCACGTGTATGTATTACGAGTGTGTGTGTGTGTGTGTGTGTGTGAGAGAGAGGGAGTTGAGTTGTGTGACCCTGCCTCCAGTAATGGTGTCAAATCTTTACTTTATGGCCTCCCTAGTCAAACTTGTGTGTTTGGTGACATGAGTCATACATGTTCAGCACCACACAGTGAGGGCTTGAGAATAACATATCATGAACATGATACATGGTATCATATAAATGATACAGATAACAATCTGGATGCATGCCTATATTTGTAGAATAAAGAGAGGGATTCAAATATTTTACTTAAGTGTATTTGAGAAAGAAATGTGTGTTTGTTTAATTATCCTTTAATTCTGTGTGTGTGTGTGTGTGTGTGTGTGGGTGGGGGGGGGGGGGGTGCAATCGTGCATGAATGCATGTTTGCACAAGAGTGTGTGTGTGTTTATGTGGACCCCTGCATGTTTTCCTGTGCATCCGCTTGGCTAAGACCCAGAGAAAGTGAGCGGGCGAGGCTGACGCAGGCCTCTCGCCCAGAGGGTTCTCAGCTCATTTTCAGACGGTCATTTGCCTGATCCAAAGCAAGCTCACAGAGTGTAAGTAAGTGATTATATGCATGGCCGACGATCCCTCAACATGCCTGTGGTCTCATCCCAAACACGGTTAGTCCAGCTCTCTGGAAATATAAAACGCTCAGAGAAACAAATGAGGGAGAAATACCAGATTATTTTTCTGCATAGGTGTTTTGATGTCTCCCGCTCTCTTTTCTCCCTCTCTCTGCCTTCCCCCCTCTCTCTCTTCGCCATCTTTCTCTTCCTCCCCCTTCTTTCTCTTCCTCTCCATTCTCTAGTCCTCAATGCATTTCTTTCTTTCTCTGTGTTTCTCTCTCTTTTTAAAATATTCCTGGTCAGTCTTTCAAATTGACCGGGGGAGTTTTGTGGCGTTGCGAGTCCCCCCCCCCGCCCAGAAAAAAAACCTGCAACCTTTTTTGTGTGTGTGGAGGAACTCTGGTGGGTTCCTTAAAGCAGAGAAGAAGGCTCTTTGTGGTTGGTGTGTTTGCAGGACTCATCTATCAATCTGCCTTTTGATGGGAGGACTTTTGTAATTTAATAGTGATTGACCTGAGCCGGCAGAAACCTGCGGTGGTGGACAAAGCCTCCACATTTATCATGGCGGAGCGGCGGGATGCTGACTTTGTTTCGAATGTCGTCAGCGGGCTGGTGCGGCGCGTCTGGGTGGGGCGCGCCCAGGGTGCTAATCAGATCAACACGGACCACCACGTGATCAGCAGGTGTCGTCTTGGACAGCTTGGCCCCCCACAGCTGTTTCTACCTCTATTCTCTCTCTTCATGTCTTTGTGGAGCTTGTCAGGCCTTGTGGGGTTGTTCCCTAGCTGAGGCCAGCACAGTCAGGTGTTGGGAGCAGGGGTTCATTCGATTATGCCTTGATTAGTGTTTTGTTCAATTGTTTTGCGAGAATTTTAGATGTGGCCTGTAGAAAGGGGGTAGCTTTGATCCTGTAGCGGTTGTTCAACAGACAAACGTCTCCATTGTTGCCATCAGTTTCTAAGAGAATCCCCCCCCCCTCTCTTCACGGTTGCTTTCTTCCTTGGAGAGAGATATGAATGCAGGTTTGCAGCCCAACTTGAAAGAGTTGCACATACTTGGACCTCCGCATTGATGGCCGTTTTTCATTAAGCTCTTTAACTGGCTGCAGATAACTGAAGCTACTTTTAAGTTGATTGGTAAAAGGTTCCCTCTTTGGCTGAGTTTAAAAGCCATTGATGTGGCTCCTTGTGAAGTCTTCAGACTGCTCTGCTCAGGTCTCGTTTGATTGGCCCCTGGAATGACTCTTCTGGGAGCAGATGGCAGGATATCCTGTGTGAGACTCTGCTGTTTGAGACTTTATCCTTGGGCTGCTCTTGCAAGCCTAAATGCAAGTGGACGTCTTCTTGCAACCAACTGAAGATGCTGAACTAGAGTGGTAAAATAAGATATTTGAGATCATTCGATTTCATTTTGAGGGATAACATTAGTTTTTTGTGTGGCCTATGTAGGTCTCTTCATGTTCACTAGAGGCTGAACACTGGGCCATTTCCCGTGCTTTGGGTGAATAGATCTGTTGAGAACAAGAGCTGACCTGGTTTGAATTGGTTTTGCATTTGTGTCTAAAGAGATTGTTGTATCAGCCACCCCACAAAGTGAACCTAGCAGGAAGAAGCAGCCCTGAGGCTCTAGAAGGTTCTCCAGATTATGGACATCAGAAGGCGTTGCTTGCCACGTGCCTTAGTGAGTCTGTTTTGCCGTGGGACTGTGTGAACTAATTGGAAACATTAACGCGATGGAGCAAAAGGAATTTGTAACACAAAGCTATGTCTATGTCTATCCGACAGAGGAGAGAGGGAGAGAAAGTGAAAGGGGGGAGAAACAAAGAGAGACAGGTATTACACAGATGTACTGTATCATTTTTGATTTCTTGAGTATCACTATTTAATATGGTTTATTTAAAGGTTCCATATGCTAAGTACAATGAGCATAAGTCATTTAGGACATGTCAGATTAACATTTTGCATTTAACCACATTTGTATTCATTTTTATTTCTTTATCAAAGCTATACCAGAAAGACCTGGCCAGAAAAAATATACATTCATTGCTGTTTTATCCTGAGTAGGGTGAATTTTGGCCTTGATTACAGTCGAGATCCTGTGGTTGACTTCAGATCTCAGCGCACGGACTGGATTTAAACTGCAAAAGGATCCCTGATATTTATCCTCCTGTTAACCCGCATTTACGATCTAGAAGCAAATCGATCTTGAGTCGGTGATTGCAGATCTGGCGTGCACGCCGTCTAAAATCTCTAATCTCTGCAGCCACACCGCTAAAGTGGGACGAGGCAACGGACGCATCTACTTCTCAAAGCTGTGACCTAGCCAGTCCTGCGTGTGTGAGTGTGTGTGCGTGTGTGTGTTGGGGGCTCAGCATCCCAAGCCTCTCAACTTCACACAAGCTGATAGTCATTGTCCCAGTCTCTTTAATTAATGTCACTTCCACCCAAAGTCCCCCTGAGATGAGGAGGAAGATGAGCAGGAAGAGGGATAGAAAGGGGATAAGATGACCTGATACTCTGACAGTCTCAGGGGGTGGCGTAGAGGGGGATGTAGAGGAGGAGGTGTGGAGGGGGTTGAAGAGGAGGAGGTGAGGAGGGGGTAAGAGAGGAGGAGGTTTGGAGGGGGTAGGAGAGGAGGAGGTGAGGAGGGGGTAGAAGAGGAGGAGGTGTGGAGGGGGTTGAAGAGGAGGAGGTGTGGAGGGGGTAGGAGAGGAGGAGGTGAGGAGGGGGTAGGAGAGGAGGAGGTGTGGAGGGGGTAGGAGAGGAGGAGGTGAGGAGGGGGTAGGAGAGGAGGAGGTGAGGAGGGGGTAGGAGAGGAGGAGGGGTGGAGGGGGTAGGAGAAGAGGAGGTGAGGAGGGGGTAGGAGTGGAGGAGGGGTGGAGGGGGTAGTAGAGGAGGACAGGAGGAGAAAGAAGATAAAGAGCAGAGAGATATTAAGATAGCTGAGGGTTAAGGATGGGGGGGGTGGTGTCCTTCATCAGGGCTTCATCCAGGCTCATCATGATAAGAACAGCTGTCTGCCACCTTTTTCTACATGATTACTTAACACCTCTTTCCTCCAATCACAGCCTGTCTCTGTGTCAGGGTCTGGTCTTCTGCTCCTAGTTCATGACACATGCATCTGAGCGTGTGCAAACTGTGCGACGTAGGACTGGCTAGAAAGGCTGACGACGATTGAAACTAGAGGTGCAGTAGTGCCTGGGATGGACTCAGACTCGGGTGCCAAGAACAACCACAATTGAGTCCATATGGCGCTTTGAAGTTGAGGAGAGTAACCGTGATCAATAGGAACGAATTAAGGATCAAACCATCCATTGGTGATTTGTCCTTAATACCAAACTTGAGCTAACACACACTGGCATCTGTTCAGCCATGACATAATCAAGAAAAACGAGTGTTTTCAAAACAGTGCTACACTAATCCCAGTGCTGCTGGGGTTTTTACACACACTGAGGGAGCAGAAAGAGAAATCTGCTTTACGTTTTTATTTGTCTTCTCATCCGGCGCAGCTACATTTTGTGTTGCATCGTCATTCTCGGCAAGAAAATGAATAAAATGTTTGACTGCCACAGTGATCCCTTGGATTAAATGGAGACGTAGCATTACTGGCTGTGACGAAGCCTGTTAACTCTGACCAGTCATGCAAGCTCTAACATGGAAGTGAGAATACAAACAAGTAACGTGATTGAGTGTTTATGAAGTTTGACACAAGCTGGTGTTCTAGTCTTTGTCGACGGTACAGTACCAATCTCACTTGTGAAGTGGCTTCAATATATGAAATCTAATGAGATTATTTATCCTTCAGCTAGGATGTTTGAGTGCATTTTTCTCAGTATTGACCTGCAGGTCATCGGGTCATGTTCTCTGCGTGCCCCCCCGTTCATCCCCACTAACACGTTTCCCAGCTTGCTGTTGGTCCCATCCCTGTTGTTGTTCTGTAGTAAATCCCGTCCTTACATGGGGATTGTCCCGTGCCGGCTCAACCTGGATGCTACCCAGGCAGGGGACAGGTTATTGGGTGTTTCAGGGTATTACCCCTCCCGTCAGCAGATGCCAGGGCTTCTGTGGCTCCTGCTGTAATCTGCTCTCTCCTGATGTCCCGCCTCGCCAGCCATATGCACATTACGTCATTTCAGAGTTTTTCCTGTTACTGCCACAGAAATTGGTGGGGGGGGGAGGGGGGTGGTAAAAAAGGACAGCGTTTGATCAGATATTCCTCTTGGCGGGGGTGCGAGGCAGGGGTGTCCTGCTCAGGCCTTCTCAGCACTGCGGGCCAAGCAGTCGAGTCCCCCCCCCCCCCCCCCCCCCCTTTCCCTCTGAATATCCATCAGCGCGCTGCTCTGCTCCCGGGGGGCTGTGGGCCGCGGCCTGGGATGGGATGGCCGCGCCACGGAGACAACGCCACAGACATCCGGGAGACTGGATGAGCTCCTGGCGCAGGGTTCAGACGGTAATGACTGTAATGTCGATGCTAATGTGTTTTAATGACCTGCTCGGACCACACCGCTGAGCCCCTCTCCTCTCCACTCCAGCCCCTGCTCAGAGCTCCGTCAGCTGGGTGGATGGCAGGATGAGGCTGATGAGATGGCTGTGGAGCTCTCCTGCCCTCGGGGTCGCTAACCTAGCTGCCAAACCTTTGGATGAGGTCCGTTATTCTGACCTAACTAGTCAAGTCAAGCCTCCTGGGAGTTGAGGACCAGAGATTGTTCTAGAATTAGCCGTGGTGGACTGACCTGGAGAGCCCTGGGCGTCTCTACTGTGGTTCAGGATGCATGGTCAAAGTATGCATGTATACGTTCTGTCATGTTTTGCAAACATCGTTTACGAGATACTCTGTGTGTGTGTGTGTGTGTGTGTAGCTTTGTGGTCCTCGGGCAGATACTGTTGGAATGCACCTGTCCTCTTCAGGTACTGTGAGATATTCTGCCCCAGTCCTGTAGAGCTTAATCCCTTAGCACGACACACAAACAATACTCTGCTATCATTGAAGGTATCATGAATTCAAAAGCCCAAATATATCTCATCCATCTTTGTAAAACAAATATCAGCCTTCTCCACGAATGACAACACAGATGCAGGTCTGGTTGTACCTGCAGAAGTCTGACCCAGGTTTCAGCCTTGCAGCCTCTCCAGTTCGAGTCTCCCTGCCCTCCCCCCCAGGGCCAGCGTCCTCTGGGCCTCCTGATCACTGACGTTTTTCATTATCCAGTTGGAGAGACACTTGTGATTATTGCCAATAAAGGAAATTAGATCAAATGATTTTTGACTTTGACTCCCCTCTTCATCCTTTCAATTTTAATCAAATGCAGAGGTAAAGTCATCACCGAAATTGCTGTTGATTTATAAATAAGATAATTGTGTGGCATTCTCCCTAAGTACCTCTCTCTCTTTCTCTCTCTCTCATTCTGCTGGTAGACACCGTATCGTTTTTATTGCCCCTAGTCAAAACCTCTTCATCCAATTTTTGAAATGGCTTATTGAATGAAGCTCTCCCAGGGGCTGGCAGCACAGCACCATTGGTCATAGCTAACCACAAGCCCCTGCTTGTCAGCCCCCCCCCATCACCCACCACCACCCCACAGAGACACAGCACAGACAGCCCCCTGTCCAGACCTGCTGTGTAACAGATCCATCTCCCCCCCACACATCTACTCATCCGCCCAGGCACTTTCATCGATGGCTTGTCAAGGTGATGTCCGGCTGCCTGGATGCCAGGCCACGCCTTTACAAATGACCTCATGGATTGTAATAATGCGAGTGCTTATTAGAAGGGGTAACATTGTCCTTCCGTCCACTGTGCTGTTCCCTTTCCCGTTTCTTCATGCGCATGCCTGAACACCTCAGGCAGTGTTATTGTGCCTGCTTCTCTCTGCAATGGGCTGTGTTGTATGAATGATCCAAACGAACTTTTTAGGGCAGTTATTAAAGAATGGACTTTTTTCGCCTAACGTGCGACACATTTGAATTGGGTGTGTGATATATCTTTTAGTACCACTCCCAGGGTTTGTTTTGCTTATGATGGCTTTTCCAGAGATGGAGAGGAGCTATAAACACCATTAACATCTTATGGTAACGATGCTAAATCTGTCAGCGTCCATTCGTCATGCCGTGATGTCAGTGCCCGCCACAAGCTTACTCTGGCGTCGGGATTGAGTGTTTTAACGGCCTTCCAATGGAACACGCTCCCATGTACTAACTCCCAATAGACGCTGGCTTCTCCGGTCGAAGGTTAAGTTCTATCTCTAAGGTCATGGCTGTGGGTGTTTTGTATTTGCAGGCTTTGGCAATTTGGCCTTAGTTGTGTGTGTGTGGGTGTGTGTGTGACTTCACCTCTATCCTTCTGACCTCTGAGGACATCCTAGGTCACCTGTTGACCTGTTTCTGATTGTCTCCATACGTCTGTTTGGCTGTGCGTCTGCAGGCTGAGGGTCTGCAGGCGGAGCCTGGTCACCAGACCAGAGGTCTAGGGAGATCCTCTCTGTCTCCCTCCCCAGCGATTGAGGCAAGGCTCCCGCCTTCATAAATTCACCCAGCCACGAACACCTCCCTCTGTGCCAGCGCGTCCAATGTGTTTCCCATTCCTCCGGCAATGACATCAGCATCTTTCCATGCTGGCTCTCGGCCTCCTCCTTCTCCAGCTCCTCGTCTCTCCTTCTCCAAAGAAAGCAGAGCGGCCGGGCCCAGCCTGGGGAACATCCGTTGGTGATGGGCCGACATCGATCCGTCTTGCGATGCAAACACGGGTCACAAGACCCGCGTTAGTGTGTGTATGTCTCTGTTTCTGTTGTGGTTGTGCTAGGTCTGTATTTAAACACTATCCAAAGACTATAACCAGATTGCTAACCATATACATATTCTTTGAAACGTCTATGTGATATTTGTACAATTGTTTTACTTTATACAGTATCAAATCGATATTCTGTGTGTTCTGTATGCTCTTCACACAGGCTCCTCCCTGAGCACAAGATTCTTTGCAGACTGAAGGAACCTCAGCAGAACGTCTCTTACACAAGTATCTCAGCAGAGGAACCGCTCTCTCTCCCCCCAGAGCCAGGCCAGGAGGTCGAGGCAGACCAGGGCCTCTGTGACCGGCGGGAAGCTGAGAAGGAGGAGGGGAGTGAAGGAGCAGAGGGTCAGGCCAGACCTCTCCATATTGTCTGGCCGCATAGGTGGTGAGTTGTGATTTGACATTATGAACTGAAGGATGAATACACGCACACATGTACTAGCACGCAAACATGGGTGGGTATACACACTCTCACGCAGACACAAGCACAAACACACACACAAATACAAAATACACACTAAAATGTTTTTAGACTAAAACATAAATTACTGTACGTTTTAGAGAACTTGTCTCAGAGGGAGTGTTAGGAGTTATAGCGTGATGACGCAGCATGTTCCCATATCAATATGCCACCAGGACAAGCACTGGAAGCAAACATGTTTCCACAACAACCTTGTTGTTGTTACCTTGCTGCTTTCTCTGTGTTTGGGGCCGCTGGCCATGTCACGGCGTGGCACGATGGAGAACAAAGCAGTCACGCACCCCGTAATGCAAAAACGATGTGCTGGAGCTTCTCCTGGGACTGGGAGAGACCTGAAGGGAGCTCTCGCACCGCAGCGCTGCCCCCCTCAGCCCCACCAGCGCTGCCCCCCTCCTACAGCGCTGCCCCGACAGCCCCACCAGCGCTGCCCCCCCTCTTATAGCGCTGCCCCCACAGCCCCACCAGCGCTGCCCCCCTCCTACAGCGCTGCCCCCCTCCTACAGCGCTGCCCCCCTCCTACAGCGCTGCCCCCACAGCCCCACCAGTGCTGCCCCCCTTCCTACAGCGCTGCCCCCCCTCTTATAGCGCTGCCCCCACAGCCCCACCAGTGCTGCCCCCCTCCTACAGCGCTGCCCCCCCTCCTACAGCGCTGCCCCCCCTCCTACAGCGCTGCCCCCACAGCCCAACCAGCGCTGCCCCCCTCCTACAGCGCTGCCCCCACAGCCCCACCAGTGCTGCCCCCCTCCTACAGCGCTGCCCCCCCTCCTACAGCGCTGCCCCCACAGCCCCACCAGTGCTGCCCCCCTCCTACAGCGCTGCCCCCACAGCCCCAAGAGCGCTGCCCCCGCTCCTACAGCGCTGCCCCCACAGCCCAACCAGCGCTGCCCCCGCTTCTACAGCGCTGCCCCCACAGCCCCACCGGCGCTGCCCCCCTCCTGCCCCTCCAGGAGTGTTGTTCGACAACACTCAGATGAGTAAACCAAGGTACTCTTATTGTGAAACCCTTAGAGTGGTGTGTTGATAGTTGATAGACTACCGTGAGTGTGTTTAGCTCTCGCTGGGAGATCTTCCTTGGAGGGTTTTCTATCCAGTGTGACGTAGTGGTGCAAGTTGTTTTAACGTTCTATGCCAGTCTCCGGAGAGCAAGCACCCTGTGATCTTCTGCAGTGTCTCCTGGCCGGTGTCACTGAGGACAGATTCACACATTCTTCTCCTGTCCGTCCGCCAGAGAAGCTCCGTTTCCTCACCAAAACATGTCCGTAAATCAGATTAACTACCGCAAAGACCACCAGAGCTGCTCGTCCTCGCTGGCGGCGGCGGCTGTGGTTCTCGTCGGTGCCCCCCCATCTCTGTGTTTGCTCTGGCTAGCTGTTTTTCACCTACTCTTATATCAGTAACAAAAGCACCCAGGGTGTAATCTCCTCTAAACTGAGCAAAACACAGATGGATTATCGCTCCCAACATCCAGGCTTCATAAACGCTGGCTTTATTCTGGGCTAAATTAGGATTTACCGATTGAGGGGCAAAGAGAAAGAGGGAGAGAGAGGATAGGTGGGAGCAAGAGTGAGGGCTAGATAATCTCCTCGATTGAAGCTGCTCGCAGTTTGTTTTATTTCCCTACTTCCTTTCTTCCCTCCATAGCTCCACACACACACACACAAACTCACACACACACCACACACACTCTGTCTCTCTCTGTCGCTCCATCTCTCCCAGGGGCTCACTAGTTTTTGTATCCTCATTCGCAGATTGTTAATCTGTGTGTGGCCTGGATCCCTGAGATTACAGGACTGTCTTATTGCAGGCACTGACCAGGGGGTGGAGGTGGGAATGGAGGGATGGAGGGATAAAGGGATGAGATCAGAGAGGGCCGCCAGTAGACAGATGTTTACAGGTAGGAGGATGGCCTCGTGCCACGGTACTGAGGATCAGAGAGAGAGAGAGAGAGAGAGAGAGAGAGAGAGAGAGAGAGAGAGAGAGAGACAGAGGGTGAGAGAGATGGAGGGAGGGAGAGAGAGAGAGAGTAGAGGTTAAATCTAGCAGAGGTTTAGCCTCTGACAGCTCAGGACACAGAGGTTGAGCGGGATCAGCTCCAGCTCTTACCTCAAGAGGATTGCAGCCCTGGGGTCTGTTGATTTGAAAATAACAAACAAAGCAATCAGGACTCACGTAGGCACACCGCTGTGAAGACGAGGAGAGGAGGAATAGGAGGGGTGTCTTAGACGGTGTCCTAGATGAGGTTAGGGATAAGGTAATGATTTGTATGCTGGAGTCAGATGGCTGAGCGGTGAGGGAGTCGGGCTAGTAATCTGAAGGTTGCCAGTTCGATTCCCGGTCATGCCAACTGACATTGTGTCCTTGGGCAAGGCACTTCACCCTACTTGCCTCGGGGGAATGTCCCTGTACTTACTGTAAGTCGCTCTGGATAAGAGCGTCTGCTAAATAACTAAATGTAAATGTATGCAGGGCACGCAGTGAGCAGTGAGTCTGACGCCACCCTCAGACTGATGACGTCATCAGCGGTTGTGATGTTTCTCCGTTTTTGTTAATCCGCTCGTAAGGCTGGCAAGTGGTCATTATTGACGCACACATTCATACACACGCACACACACTCACTCAGACACATACATACACACAACACATACAGAACCTACACACACACACACTCTTGGCGCTCATCTCAGCATTCCCCGGCCTCGCCCTGCCTCCTGACCTCAGACGAACCCTTGTCAGCAACTTGGACAGGAACAGGAAATGAAAGTCAAACATGGAGGCATGAGGCAGAAGCACACTCATTTAGCATCCCAGCATGGCAACTTCTGCTTTTCAGCTTTATGCTCGGCTTATTATGTTAACGAGTAAGATCGGAAGTTCTACAACCCTGTGTGGAGTCAGATGGAGAGAACATCCAGCTATTGAACCAGGCTTGTGGACCAAACCTCTGAAATAGCTATCATGCTTGTGGACTTGGCCTCTAACGTAGCGAATGTATCAGGCCAGTGGACCAGGACTCTCAAGTGTCAGGGTGTGCTGTTTCAGGCAGGAGGACTCAGTAGTGTTGTTAACTGATACTTTATTCCACACGATACAATACATGATTGTAATATTTGATTTGGCATACGGTTGTGCTCGCAGCAGCTCCCTGCCGCACCCAACGGAGACACCGTCTCCTGAGACACCGTCTCGACATCCGGGCAGAGAGCAGCGAACGCATTCCCCCTGAGGAAGAAGAAAAAGAAGAACCAGACAAAGGGTGGAGGCCGGGGAGGCGGAGGCCGCAGGAGACCGATAGCATCTGTGTCGCACTAGCAATGCAAGTGCCAGGATCCCTGCTATATACCCCGCCCTATTAGGAAGGTGTGCCTTGACGCGTGATGACGATTTGCTCGTGACGCGCTAGGTCTCGCGTCCCCTGCATGAACCAGCGCTGCTTGTTTGTGGAAGAAATAAACGCTTCCGTGTCACTTTCAGTCGATGTACGGCGTCCATGATCCCTGTGCAGATTCACTTCAAAAATGAACTAGCCAAGAAAACTGTCAATGGGTATGGGCAGTTGATGAATAGCACCCCAGAAAATATGAGGTGTTTGAACGTAAATTTACGGCTCTCTACTCTTTTTCTCTACTCTGTTCTCTAGTCTACTGTTCTGTACTACTCTACTTTGTTACTCTACTCTGTTCTCTTCTCTACTATGTTCTGTTTTTCTTCTCTATTACTCCACTCTGTTCTCTACTCTACTGTTTCCTATTCTGTTACTCCACTCTCCTCTGTCTTCTACTCTACTACCATCTTTTCTCTACTCTGCTTCTACCCTCGCCACTGTTCTGTTCTCTCCTTTGCTAATCTGTCATGCTACTGATATGAACCCAGGCTTTGTTGTTCAAGTGTCCCTTAATTGGGGCTCTGCTGTTCAGTTTTCCTGTGATTGGGCTCATTTCACATTGTGCATCGGAGTAAATAGTATTTGAATTTTAAAACGCACCTCTTGGGTGCAACATAAAGGGGAATATTTAATCCCAGCTTTCTAAATGAGAGGATATTATTTTCTTTTGGGCTGGTACGTTCTGCATATTAAAGAGGGATAGAGACTTCTAGATCATTGCTCTGCTTCATCTGTAGACATTGGAGGTCACTGGGGTGGTGTGCTGTACCGGCACAAAGGACTGGAGCTAGGGAGCAGAGGAGAAGACGAAAAGAGAGTGGAGGAGAAGGGAGGGGAGAACAGAGGATAGGGAAGAAAGGAGCGGAGGGGGCGGCTGAGAGAAGACAAGAGGGGAGGAGAGGAAAGGAGAGGAGGGAAGTGGAGAGGATACGCGAACAGGGGAGGGGTTGGAGGAAGAGAGGAGAGGAAGGTGGAAAAGGGAATTCAAACAGCGGCCATGAACAGCCACATCATCTTCACAGGAGTCTGTAACACAGATGTTTACCTCGTACATGAAGACAGGCCGACCCTGGCCTGTCTTCAGGCCAGGGTCGGGATGAAGAGTCCAGGGTCAGGGGTCGAGGTGGCCAGGGTCGAGGTGCGTCGAGGTGCGTCGAGGTGCGTCCCCAGAGGGACACACCTCGACTGCCAGGGCAGCCTGTCTCTGCCTGGCTGCAGGTCAGCAGGCGGGGGGATGATGACGTAAAGATGTCACCAAGTCTATGTTTGTCTCTCACTCTCCAATCAGGGGGATGATGATGATGATGGCGAATTGGTGCTCTGTCGCTGGGGGTTAACGGGCGTCATCAGGAGATCCGGGTCATCAAGTCAGGCAGGGTGGTGTGTGTGTTTATGCATGCATGCATACTTGGGGAGGGGGGGGGTGTTTATGTGCATGCATGCATGCATACTTGGGGAGGGGGGTGTGTGTTTATGTGCATGCATACATGCATACTTGGGTGAAGGCGTGTGTGTGTGTGTGTGTGAGCGAGCGAGCGGGTGCTCAGGACTCTTCCTGACAGTCATATACCCAAAATTAATGAGCACTGCTTTGTTTTCCAGTGGAGGGTAGAGGGGTGTGTGGGGGGAAGGGTGTGTGGCGCTATCACAGGCCTCTCTCTCACTGTGCTCCTGGAGCAGTAACGAGGGGATAGGGATTCAGAGGCAGGAGAGGAAATAAGGGAATTAGCGTCTTATCCACAGGGGAAGAGAAGGAATAGGAGGGCTGGAAATGAGGATAAATAAGCTCCCGTAATATCTCACCTAAGGAGGTCCCAGAGAGGAGGTGTGTGGAGGAGTACTGGTACTGTTTGATCTTCACACACACACACACACACATGAGCACACACATACGCACACACACACACACAGCTACGGGAGTTTCTCCTGCCAGTAATATACTTTCCAGCGTAAAGGACTTTTTACCCAGAGTGTGTCTGACACTGCGGACTTCATGTGAAACGCAGCATTTCCCATGTGGGATGTTGTTGTTTTAACGTCTGTTGTTTTTGGGAGGACAATTCTGCCCTCTCTCCATCTGTAATGCTAACAGTGACAACTCAAATTTAAAAAACATGTTGGCCTGGTCGCTAGTCTGCACCTTCTCTCCCCCTCCTTTCCCCTTTCCCTCCCCAGAGCTTCCTCTCCCTGGGGTTTAGAGGATCCTTGTTGATCAGTTTAAAGGCTGCCCCCTACTGGCCTGGCACCATCCCTGTTGCTCTGTCATCACTGATTCAGTCAGCATGTTGGCATGCTCAAATCAGCCTGCATCAGAGCTCTGTTACATCACAGCTGCATCACCAGAGAGGTGAGCTCGACAGGGCCTCCAGGGAGACACGTTGTAAGTGAGACGGGTCCGTTCACACTGACAACCTACATTCAGGCCGCTGTGATCTATCTGCTGTCTGACGTGAAGTGACACTCATCCAGTTGGTGCTGCCGCAACATTCAGCGCTGATTTACATCACTGGACCTCACAGGGAGAAGGTGTGATGGGAAGAAACATCTGTGGCTGCTGTTTGCGATCATCAGCGCTCCCGTTGGCTCCCCTTTATGATGGCGTGGAAGGGAGGGGGAAAGAACAGGGTGAGGAGGGAGGAACAGGGGGAGGTGAGGAGGAGGGGGAGGAGGAGGAACAGGGTGAGGTGAGGAGGGGGCAGGGGGAGGTGAGGAGGGGGAGGAGGAGGAACAGGGTGAGGTGAGGAGGGGGCAGGGGGAGGTGAGGAGGGGGAGGAGGAGGAACAGGGTGAGGTGAGGAGGGGGCAGGGGGAGGTGAGGAGGGGGAGGAGGAGGAACAGGGTGAGGTGAGGAGGGGGCAGGGGGAGGTGAGGAGGGGGAGGAGGAGGAAGAACAGGGTGAGGTGAGGAGGGGGCAGGGGGAGGTGAGGAGGGGGAGGAGGAGGAACAGGGTGAGGGGGGGGTGAGGTGAGGATGGGGGGGACAGGGTGAAGCGACGTGTGACATCTGCTCGCCAGCTGAGCACCTGTGTGTTAACTAGGATCTCCCAGGCGAGCGTGCTCTTCAGGGAGGAGAAGAGGAGCAGAGCAGGCTGGTATCACTGTCCCCCCCGTCCCCCCCCCTCTCACACCGCCCCACGCTGCCCCTCTCCCCCTCCCACACCTCCCCCGCCGCCCCCTCTCTCCCCACCTGCCGGAGCAGAGATCACAGTCAACTACCCCCCAGGGAAGACTGTGATCTGTCTGGCTGCTGCTGCCTCCTACAACCTGGGCTGGCTGTGCTGGTACTGTGTGTGTGTGTGTGTGTGTGTGCGTGTGTGTGTGTGTGTGTGTGCGTGTGTGCGTGTGTTTATAGGTCAGAGCTGGTTATGGCCAGGAATGTAAGCCTCCAGCTCTCCTGTGTACCATGTGTGTGCGTGCATGTGTGGGTATGTGTGTACTGTAGGTGAATGTACATGTGTACACTCGTGTGTGTCAAAGTGAAGTCCATCAAAAGGCTGTATTCTGTTTGTGTGTGTGTGAAGGGAACATGACAAAGACCCGGAGCTGTTCTTCAGGACTCTGCTCAAGCTGAAGAACAGAGGCCTGGCCTTTCATCTGTCTGTGCTGGGGGAGACCTTCACCGACGTACCAGGTACACACACACACACACTTTGACACATCAACCCCACACACAGATCCCCTACACTCAAACACAAACACAGATAAACATACACACACTCACTCTACACTCACACCTTACACACACGTACACACACATAGCCGGGTCTCGGTGGTGAGTGAGTCTAGTTTACAGATGGCCCTTCATGTTCCGAAGCAGCAGAAAAACTTGGTTGACTTTTCACTCACCTTAGAAAAGTGTTGCCAAGACATCACGGTTAGGCCGGGCGGGTGTAAATATTACGGCTTTAAACGTAATTGGTTATGAGATTAGATTAAGGCCTAAGGTCACCTGACATACAAACACATTACACTCTTGGGAAGGGTTTTAATTGATAAAACACACTTCCCATTAGGATGTGATGATGCTGTAATGACTTTGGGACACTCCAATGTATTTACTCAGGACTGTTAAGTTAATTAATACTCCCCCTCTAAGGCCTTTAGTGGAGCGGGAGTTACAGGAAACACACTCTCTTATATTAGAATGTAAACTTTTATAGTAGCAGAGAGGCCCTAAATCCTGCCTCATATTTACTAATTACCTTTATGATTGCTTGGAAGGCAATCACATTAGGATCATTTTAATCTACTCTGATTTTCCTAATAGGGTCATGGTATTGATTATTTTTGCTCGCTCACCTGTTTTTCCTCCTCTCATATTGTCGGCTCTACAGTATATCACCTACTCGTATATCGTATAAACCCTAAAGCATTTTTATAGTAAGTAGGAAAACTTGCACAATTTTACTTTCTCATATCATTACAATCCTTAAGCCGTAAAGTAATTTTAATTGGAAAGAAGTATAAATATTTTTGTGAAAAAGTGTAGGCTACACATATAAATATTTATTTTGTTTTCTTGGCTTTCTGGGCCTCATTCGTCTGTCTGCCTGGCTGACCTTTTCTCTTGGCTGTTGTGTCTGTTGAGACATCTTCATCATCATCACTTCCTTAGCGGGATGCCGAAGCATGGCTCTTGATAGTCCAGAAGGCCACAGCAGATGGATCCTCAACGACATGCACTCCATCACATTATTTCTCTCAATTTATTCGCCATTCAAAGTGAATTCTTTTTCTAGGGGAATCGAATTGACTCAAACTCTCAGGTCTGTGTCAGCGGATAAGCAGTTCATGAAGTAAGCCGCTGCCCTGGTTTGTAGTCATGGGGACAAAGGCCAGCAGTCACTGACATTTTTCAGCTGAAGACATATCAAATAATACTCTTTTATACTCTATCCAGGTCATGAAAGACAGCTATTGTGAGATATACAGTCACCTCCTTCTCTCTTTCTCTCTGCTCTCTTTCATACCCTCCCCTCTGTTGCTCCCTTCCTGTCTCTTTCTCCCTGCCATCCTGGATGCCCCTCTCCCCCCTCCATCTCCTCTATCTCCAGATGTCTTTGCGGAGGCCAAGGAAGAGCTGGGTGCCCATGTCCTCCACTGGGGCTTCCTGCCCAGGAAGGAGGACTACCTGGGGGTGCTGTGCCAGGCAGACGTGGTCGTGTCCACCGCCAGGCATGAGTTTTTCGGAGTGGCCATGTGAGTCCCGCTCCTCATGGCGACGCAACAGCGACGCAACACGACTCAGTGCTTCTCAGAGCATTATGCTAAACACCAAGTCAATGTTGTTTATGAGGAATATCGATACTATGCAGCCAATTATACCAGCTTGGTAGTGCTGTTGGTTTTCTGCCATTTCTTTTTTGCACTTTACGAAGCAGTGTCAGAAAACCGAGCCCACAGAAGTGTGGATTAATGCACCAGGCAGGTTGAGTTAAACATCACCCCGCTCCCTCCTTCACCTCAAGAGAGTCCAGAGTTGGGCCTCAGCGATCCGACCCCCTCGCCCCCTCAGCGCCAGACTTCAGTCACCTTTCTGGGGTGCGCTTGATGTGTCGGGTGAGACGCTCCTGGCCAGGGTGGAGCTGGGACAGAGAGAGAGCTTCAGTGGAGACGGGCTGTGATCCTGCTGCTCCCAGGGGAGGATGGAGGGAAAATGAAGCGTGGTGCTAATTCTGGCTGCGGAGGAGAGTGTCCTTCTGAGTGAGAGGAGGGGTCTCCCTCTGGGGGAGCCTTCCACAATCATGTACTCTGCTTCCTTTCATCCCAACCAAGGGGAGCTCAAGCACGCAGGCCACCCACTGAGCTCTATTGATAGTACTGTGTGCGTGTGCAGCTGTGTAAGTGTGTGTGCGTCTGCGTGTGTGAGAGAGTGTTTGTGGAGATGCGAGAGAGGCGTAATGCGCGTGCGTGCGTGTATGTGTGTACACGTTCGGGGTCTGGACGTGTTTTTCAAGGTACAGGCAGGGAAACACGCCACGGATCGATACTAACATGGGCTCCTCGGAGAGTTGACGCTCAACAGACGAGCTCGTCATCCCTCTCTACAGCTCTCCCTCACACCTCTCCAGCAACACTACGGGCTGGCACATTAGCTTTAGTAATGACTGAGAACAACAGCAGATAAGTACTCGCCCTCACTCCAGGAATAATGCAGGCCTCTTGAGCCCAACGGAAAGAGCAGTCCGGTCATGTGGCCCAACGGAGGTGTCGCCAAAGTGTTTCATCCTCATTACAGTTGAATGTGGCCTAATCTGATTAATCACGGGCAGGCGATTTGAGCAGGCGCTATGCATGCCCTACAGTGAAGAAGTCATTTAGCAAAAATGATCAGCTAATTATATTTGAGATGAAAAGCCTGATAACCATTCGGGCGCTTACGCATCACGGCGGTGAAACGGAACTGAGCTTGATGATCGCTTTCATAGATCGTGCTGTCAGGCGCATAGATCGTGCTGTCCACCTGGGAATTAGCACAATCTTCACAGCTGTGTTCTGGAAGGCAGGACTGAGTGCTGTTTGATTACAGAGCGTGGACTTCTCCATCACTGTGCTTGAATGTTACTGTCGGTCCATTTATCAACAACGCGCTGCCCAGAATCGAACTGTTGCTGTTCCAATAAACGTACTGTAACTGCCTTTCACCTGTTTGGGGAGGATGCGGGTGTAGTGTCAAGGCCAAAACAACAATACTCTGTTGTAATTACGTTTTTTTATTAAAAGATGTTGAAGTAGAGGAAATGTATCTCTTTTCACCCCAGCGTAACATTGCAAACTCTTTTTACACTATGTTTTCCAAGTGAAATAAAATGAACCTGGGAATGATAATCTGGCTGTTTAAATATGCATGTCTGGAGCCAGCGTGAGAGATGGTGCACCACGGTGATGGCGAGGAGTGAGATTGAAGAATCATCAAATATGCATGTGCCGTTCCACAAAATATTTCAGAAGCTGTGTGTTTAGGAAGCCTACTGTGGTCAGTGGGTGTTCATGGAAGTGGAATATGCTAGAGAATTGCTGAAACTTTTTTTTCTTTGTCACTATTCTCCAGTGATAGTTGCAAAAATGTCATCAGTCCTCTTGCGGTTGTTCTCAGAAAAGACCGGAGGTTGGTCCTTGTCCAGCAGATATTTTCTCATCCCGGCCTTTCTTTTGAAGGCTCCAGTTATTCAGAAATGTGCATGAAAATAAACCAGTGGCAGAACAGTGTGACATCAGACTCAATTGACTGCATTCTCCAGCTCTACAAGGCTCAACCAATTATAAGTGGCAGAAATGTCACGCAATTTCTTTTCTTTTTTGTCGGGCGAGAAACAAACACATTTTGTGTGCCTTTCCTGAGATTGAAACATACATTTGTGATTGAAACATATATTTCTGGCATATTTTTTATTTTTTGTTGGACCAATTGTTTAGAGGATCAGAAACCCAGAATATTTTCTGTTGCTATTGATATGATTGCATGACAAACTAAATGTAATTGCAAACTAAATGTGTTTAACATTGTTCCCCTAGGTTAGAGGCTGTCCATTGTGGCTGCTATCCTCTGTGTCCAAAGGCCTTGGTTTACCCAGAGATATTCCCAGGTACTCTTTCCTTTGGTTTCTATTTGCACGCTCGTGATGAATAGTCTTTCCAGAACAGGACAGGAGTCTCTCACTGAACTGTTACGTCGACATGAAGAAACCTCTAAAAGAATGTGACCTGGATTTACCTGCTTTTAAAGTCTCAAACTCTGTCTCACATCCATTATATTTGCATAGCTAATGGTAACCTTTAAAAAGAATACTAGCTCAATTATGTACAACCTGCCCATCAGTGTTTAATGCATTTTTTATGATGAACGTGAGCTGTCAACGCTTTGAGGTTTCTGTTACATTAATGATGCAGCACTTCTCTTTTCCCCCTCTTTTTCTCCTTCATACTTTCCTGTGTGTGTGTGTGTGTGTGTGTGTGTGTGTGTGTGTGTGTGTGTGTGTGTGTGTGTGTGTGTGTGTGTGTGTGTGTGTGCATGCGTCTGTGTGTATATGCTTGTGTGTGTTTAGTTGAGTATCTGTATGCCACTCCAGAGCAGCTGTGTAAGAAGCTGCAGGCCTTGTGCAGAAGACCTGATGTTGTCAGGAGACATCACGTTCAGGTAACACACTCCTCACAGCCTGACACATGCAGGAACACAATCAGTGTCGGACTGGCCATCGGGAGAAATGGGAGATTTCTTGAACGGCCGCTATGGCCATGGCACTATGCAAAAAAAAAAAGAAAAAAAGCCTAATAGTTTACGCTCACTTTGAGGATGGCCTGCATACCCAGCAACTGTTTAACTGGAGCGATCCAAAATCCAAAGGGTGGGGATTCCCCCCGTAAACTTGAACGGTGCACTTGTCTGTCCAGTTTACAGATCGCAGTTGGTCAAAAATCTATCGTTTTCCGGGTAAGCCCTACGGCCAATTCCATGGAGTGGGTGCGGAAGCAATGAGATTGCGTGCAGTGTTTTAAAAGTTGTTTGCAACCGGTGCCATATTCATTTTTAGATACTGTATTAGATCAAATTTTGTTAACAGTCTTCGATAGCACTGCATTATACTTTATTATCATATAGCCTATTTGTATTAAGCAACTGTACACGGGTCGCGGGCCGGTCTGGGTTCCAAAGTCCTGGGCTGTTTTTGGGTCCCAGTCCGACCCTGAACACAATCCCCACCTCCTGATGAAAGCAGGAACACATGAACACTCTCCTGGTTCGTTTTTGTTTGTTATTTATTCAGTTTTTCTTTTGTCATGTTGTACAACCTCCTTCTGTCCTGACCTCTATCTTTGCCTTCCTCTGTCCTGGCCTCTATCCTGGCCTCCCTCTGTCCTGTCCTTCCTCTGCAGGTTGACACCAGGAAGTACTCCTGGGCAGCATTGAAGGAGGGCTTCCTCAGTCTTCTGTCTGGAGGGGAGGAGGACCTTCACCCTGACCCAGTCCCAGATCCATCCTGACTAGACCCTGACCCAGACTTTAGAAGAGGACTGTGGAAGAGGAGAACCTTCATCCCTCTCCTGGAAGCCTCTCTGGAGCTGCATTCTTACTTCACTCCATAACAGGCTGAAGGAGAGGGACTGGAGGTAGACAGAGAGTCTACCAAGTGCTGGGAGTTCGTCATAGTTGATTCACTGCCACAAACCTGTGGTGGCTTCCAGCACCTCCTCTCTTCTCTCCTCTTCTCTCCTCTTCTCTCCTTGCTTCTCCTCTTTTCAAATCAGAACCAGTCCTCTTCTGGAGACATTGTGCCGACCCTGTAAATGTCCCCCTCATCTTCACGTGCGAGAGAGAACCTTTTATGTGTGTGGTTTCTAGAAAGAAAAGAAATGAAAAAAATCTAAAGGAAAAACGTGTAAAGGCTTTCATGTTTCCCAAAGGCAGTGCCACCTCACATATCCGGTCGGGGCCATTTTTATCCTCTGTTCTGGAGAACGTGGGGCTGGAAGGGACTCTTTTTTTCTTTCTTCTTCTTTCTCCTCCTCCTCCTTCACCGCTGCCGACAGACTGGCAGCCAAGTTGTGGCTGGAAGTTCTGTTTTCTGTGGCTCCACCTGGGTTGCCAGGTTTGAGGGCAGAGGGCCTGGAAAGCTGTGCTTGCTGAAGTGCCTTAGCAGACTGGCTGCAGGGCTGCTCCACATCTATGGTTATGGGTGGCTCCTTTACCTCATACTTTTGTTGAGCCATTGATGGCACTTTCATTGACAATGCCTATATTCTCTGCAGTTTATTTCTCGTTTTTTTCCTCTCATGTAACAATAAAGGTCAACTTAAATGTATAATCTGTTTGTAGACCATGTATTTGTGTCTTGATGGTCTTTGGTCTAATTCCGTTCAGGGGAAGGTTTGTCATGGGTAGGATCCCAGTGCCGCCATACACTAGACCATAGTTTATATATTTAACCACCTTAGCCTGTTTGGGGAGACCTTAAAACCACTCTTTAAAACCTTCCATTCGGGAGTGAAAAGGTGGAAAGTGTGAAACTAAATGGCTTCCTACTGTAGTTGTGAATCCCTTTTCCTGCTGCTCCCCTCCTTCCTCTGAGCATTGCTAACAGCAAACTGAATCCCTCATTCCTTCGTGTACCCTTGATCTTTTATAGAGAACTCGCGAGAACAGACTGAGGAGGAAACGGCATCCAGACAGACAGAGAATGAATAGATATGAAGGAAAACACAAGAACTTACGATTGAAATGAGAAGTTGTGTATGACACTATGTATGATGCTACTAGTGTGACTGTGCTGAAGCAGGATGGGAGTCTGGAGTCTAACATTACCAACCCAGAAGAACCCTATGAACCAGAACAATCCTATGTGTGGTGCTACTGGAGTTGTTAAGGGTATTCTGGGTTGATACTGGTGTTTAAGGGGAACACAGGCACCCAACTGCCTACCCCCACTATGGAACACAACACTGGGGAGCAGCTTGGAACACCCCGACCCCCTGCAGAGACAGGCTGGGGGAGACCCTTCCCCCATCTCTCGCCTCCTCTCCTGGCCCATCATTAGCTTGCTCACAGATCACTAGGTGCCTATGCTAGTGACAGAGGATGATGCAATGGTCCATAGGGGTTGAAACAGACTGAAAATACCACCAGGGGCCACAGTAGTCCATAGGGAAGGAGATCATCTCAGAATTGTATCGTTAAACCAACTAGCTTATCTTTATCACCAGGATATGCCTGCCCTGTGTTTTGGTTTATTTTGTTTATTTCATTTTGGGAGAGAAAAAAAACCTTGAGCCTCCACTTTACCTAAAGTCCCCTGCTTCTCTCCAAAGGCAGCCCTTCAGTACACAGAGCAGCAGAGTTGAACCATCATTTTCATGAATTACGCAGCTCTAAATACAACATGACACATCGCGGCAATTTACCCCTAACATGTATTCTATCTGTAAAAATGGCCGTCCAGCCATTTGAAATTGAGTTAATGGATTTCAGCAGGGGATACGGTCTTTCCTGGTTTGGAAGAGTTAAATTTCTAAAAAATTGTGGTTTCATTAGCGTCTTCTTCCATGTTATACCATAACATGGAACATATCATACGCCTATGTGGTACCACATAGGCATATCATACTCTGTTGTTGCTATCCTGGCTGAAACACATCTGACACACTAACCAACACTTATGAAGCTATGAATCTCCCATTCTCTATGATTGGGCATTAGAAACTAGGGGACCATGAGCACTAATGCAGTTACATCACAACGTGTTGCGTGACATGTTGAAGATTACTCTCATCACTCCTCATGCTATTTTCTTATCAAATCAGGCTTTGTCCGACTAACCCTCTCACCGAGAACTCATCCACTTATCACTCCCTCATCAGACACAGGCAGGCCATCACCTGGCCATATCTGCTTTGTGTGGATATTGTTAGTTTAATCACCGTTCTGAGAAGAAGAGATGATTAAACAACAGCCGGGCGCTCCGATGGTCGGCTCGTTTACTCCAGGAGGAGAGGAATAAAAACGATTCACACGCCACAAAAACAAATGTCTTTTTTGGCAGACAGTCAACTGTCCAACAACACATGGCCCCAGCTCGGACAGGGAAAACAACTCCTAATGACCTGAGTGGAGGGAGAGAAAGCCAGAGGGACAGCCCTGCCAGATGACCCCTTCAGCAGATGTATGGACGGCATACCGTGCTGGACCTGCAGCAGAAGTGGGTCAGGCCTTGGAGGGCTTAGCATGCAGAATCACAAGTGCACAAGTGTCATTGGGCCAAAATGTGCATTATGTGCTGTATGGACAACTTTGGGTGTCTGCCAGTGGCCACATGACCATTCTGCATCAGAATAAAAGACAACAAACAGGACACACACACACACACAGGCACACACAAACGAAGCACAACAAGACCCGGGTGGTACGTGATCGTTTGAATCTAGAGTAGGTACATGAATACCCTCGCACAATGGCTGCAGTACTAGCACAGTAAGTGGCACTCAGTCAAGTAGAGTGATGTCTATTCCTCATCCATAACGCTCCCCTCAGCGCTGTGACTGGGACCATTGACTTGTAGGACTCCCACAACAGGCCTGGGTCGCGACCTGACGTCGCTGTTAACCCTGTCACAATGCAGTCAGTCTCCTCGTTGCAAAATGCCACCCCACTCATAAAGCTTTTACAGCGCAGTCCATAAAACACTGAATGCATTAAACCTTTTCATAGGCTTGTTAATAAACGTTGCTTTGAACAGTTGGTGTCGTGTGAACGGCCGGGTGTTTACTGTATGGCCTGTCTGTGTTGCGCGTGTGTGTGTGTTTACTGTAATGTGTGTTTGCTGTCTACCTCAGGGCTAAAAGGCAACTTATTTCAAACTACTTTCCCCAACTTTGATATGTGTCTACAATGAAAATCCCCACAGTGGTTTAATCTTGGAAACCTCCACACAAGCTGGTTGTGTGCCCCACCCTTAGTTAAGCTAATTAGCCAACAGCGGTTATTGGGGCCTCCCAGTTGCTGATAAGCCACTGCACAGCCATCGCCACTGCTGTAGCCGTTAGTTACACTATGTTTCCAGAAAAGCCTTTAAAGCAAACTTTTAGTAGGTAGCTTCAAACCATGTAAACCATGTAAACACCCTGGTCCAGGAGAACCCGACAGAGCGCAATCTCTCCTTGTCTTGGTGTCACATTTCAGCTGTTGTCATCTCCTGTTCCCTCTGCTCCTGCACACAGCCAAGTGAGAATCATTCTCTCCGGTAATTAAAGCTTCTTTTTTGTTCTCTCTTCCTCCCGTAGCCGGGGGTTAAAGAAAGGGGAGCGTTTCTTAATGTGGAGGCTGCCTGATGAGTGCATCATCGTAGCCGGGGGTTGTGAATGTCTAGATTGTGGCCGTGAGCCGTGTCTAGTTCACTCATCTCAACCTCACAGACAAATACACTTTTCTAAACCCATCAACTATGGCACAATCATTTTGTCTTAAAAGGCTAATACTGTCTGCACCCCCCCCCCCCCACCCCCCCCCCCCACCCCCCCCCCCACCCCCCCCCCCACCCTCCACAACAGAAATGACTATCCTGCAGATCCGTTTGTTGACGAGGATAATTGCCGAAACTGAAATGAGAATTCAATATTTTGGGGGTAAACAAAACTTTTTTCTCCGTTCCTTTGGAAGATGGAAGTCGGAGCAGGAAAGCAAGAGCGTCCGTTATTGACAGAATTTGAAAGTAAGAAACTGTTGGTTTGGGGCCCTTTCTGGAAACTGGTGGATTATCAACAAAGAACAGCAACATTAATTTCACGCATCAGGAGCAGCCCTGGTTGAGTCCTCCTGGCTTCGCGTCTGTCTGATTGTGGGCTGAAACAACACCTCCAGCACGGAACGACAAACCAAAAGAAAGACAAAAACAAAGACGCTGGTCTGGGAAATGTGTTTATGCAAATGTGTCTGTGCACATGTGGCAGTGGATAAGGCTGCTCCACTCAGGACATCTGATAGATGGATCTCACTGGAGAACCTGCTAGGAACATATTGGAACAGTTACTGGGTTATAACAATGAGGATCATAATATCAGCACTCTCACTACGTGCTTGGAGTAATATTGTGCCTGTGTATACTTTTGTAAATCGGTTCTTAGCTAACCTACCTGGTTAAATAAAGTAAAGTATTGTTCAAGGCAAAAAATTCTGAGCAGTGACTTCTGTTTGAAGGTTTTGGTGGATGATGCGTGGGTGGAGCTGTAGTTCTAGTTAGCTCTGCTCCGCTTCTACAGGTCTGACTGTTCTCATCCTGTCTGTCATCCGAAAACTGTGTCTGGATGGATCACACAGAACATCAGAGAAGATAGAATGTGATGACTTACTTCGAATCTGACTGATGTTCTGCGTCTTTGTCTTTCAGCGCCCCTGCGTTGACGTGTTTGTTAACACAGGTAAACATGAGCATTACTGCAAGATCAAACGCGTTCAACAAGGGCAATTCTTTGATGCCGGTGTTTTCTGTGCCTAGCGATTGGTAACTGAACCATGTCAATCCAACCTTCATCGCCGCCGTGCATAATGAAGAGGTGCATCAAAGGAGCAGGACTGTCACATTATCGCGAGGGTTATATTTAAAAAATGCAACACTTTGACAAATCAATCTTTAAATAAAAGGCCGGGCATCAATTTTCCATGAGACTTCAGAGCCGGGCCCTCCCAGGGGAGGAAGGTGCCATACACAGGGACTCTAATGCCTCCACACTGGTTTTCTTACCATGGTCACATGGACCCGTGTGATCTCTCTCGAATCCTGTGTCTTCAATTCTCTGTCTCTCTCTCTCTCTCTCAATCTCTCCGCCTCTCCATTTGCGCCGTAGCTCCTGGAGGAGAAAGGGAAAGGAAGGGAAGAACGGGATGGAAAGAGCAGTTGTCCTCAAGTGACACCGTCATGTGCTCTCAATGAGCTGCCATGTTCTCCTGTGTTCCCCTGGAGGCTGGTCAGCAGGCAGTGTTTTCACAAGCCTGGTGGTTAGAACACTCAGGGACTCCGTTATGCTTCAATTTCACTCTTTTATTTTAGAATGAGGGACTTTTTTTTGTCTTTTTATTTTTATTTTTTACACATACCTTCTTTTTTTCAAGCAGGAAGGCGGCCATTTTTATCCAGCGAGGGACAAGGAAGGGGCCATCCAAAACAAAGTGGTCTGCAGTTATTGTATGAAATCACTGCTGTGAGAGAGGTTTGGCTGGAGTGGTGAAAACAAACCAGCCCCATACAAACTGCAGACTGTCTCATGGCCCTGGAATGGAGAGTCCCTAATGATGGACTTGGTGTCATGCGTCTGTGTTTGTACCTCTCTCCTTCTTAGACATCCTACTCTCAATGGAAGTTCACTCAAAGTCTACATGACTAGTGGTAACATGTCCTTGCACCACTATGGTTCACATTTGCTCAGCCCAACCCAGAGCGCCCCACCCCAGTAGTCTGTCTTTCTCCAGCATGAAGGCCCGTGAAGGCATCCAACAAACCCGTCCCGATCCCCAAAAGTGTTTTTCCTGTCAGAAGTTCTGTGTGTGGAGAGAGTGAAGCATGGTGCTGAAAGCTGTGGCCTGTCTCGCTCGTTTGGTCTTCGAAAGTGTCTGTGTGTGCAGGGGGGGGGGGGGGCGGTGTGTGTGTGTGTGTGGGGGGGGCACTCGGAGCCGGCGCTCATTCTGCCTTTTCTTCTCTGAGGAGATTTAGTGAAACACACGACCACAAAGCTAGTTTAAGTATGTCACTCTCCCATCGTTCCCAGTCTCGCTGCCAAAGCATGAGACATCTGATTTAGAGAATAATAAAATACAGAAAAATGGCTTTCCCATAATTACAGACTCTCTTATCTCAGCGCAAGAGAGAAAAAAGAGGGAGAATAAGAGCGAGAGAGGGGGAGAGAATTCCTCACAGGCAAAAGCCTGCATAGGTTTTTTAAATGGGTATAAAAAGAAACTGCTGTTTGCGAGTATGAAAGCAGTCTGCTGATTGAAAACTGATGTGAACGCTGTCACTCAGTCCCACACAGCTACAACTGTGTTTCAGGGGATTATTTTGTACACTGAAGACGTGGAGATATGCTGACTGAGCACTGATCCGGACAGTATTTACGCAACTCATATTTACTCCTTGACAATAGCCCGTGAGGTATCAGAGCTCCTGCTTCGACCAGGAGAGTTTGTGTTCTCTACAGGGTCCTTTACAAAGGGGTCTGATCAACCCACCAAAAACATAACCACCTTAACACCTCTACTGTCGAGAAATAGCACATCCTTTTATAAACAAGGACAATGAATTTCGACTTGAATTGTACATTTTACATCCTGTGTTGTTGTTGAGGTCATGTCTGCAGCTATTCACCAAACAGTATATGCCCGTGTCCAGGGAGAGGTAACCAGTCTGGTCCCTGGAGACAGAAATAGCTCAAAGAGCACGGAGCCCTAACTTCAGTAGGAAGAGGGGGAGCTCAGAGAACACACGGCTCTTTACTGTGGTCTGGGAGGACGGGGTGGGAGAGAAGCAGCTGTGCTGATACTACTGATGGACAACACCTGTGTGAACGAGTGTGTGTGTGTGTGTGTCTGAGCGTAAGAGTAGTTTTAGGTGGGTGTGCATACTTCCGTTCATGTGTTCCGTGTTTTTGTATCTGTCTACTCTACATGTTTATGTGTGCGTGTAAGACATTTCCCTAACCTCTGATTAACAGGAGCGGGTGATAATTAGGCTCCACCCATCTCTTCAGCAGTGTGACTAACCGTCCAATTACATTGATTATCAGCTTTAACTCAAGCAGTGTGGCGATTCGGCAGCTCTTATCCAATGCCTGCACTCCTCCTCTGTGATCTGAGCAGACAAGACTGGTGAAACACATTTGGCGGAGCCTGTCAGGAGGCTTGACCCACACGTTGGGCTGAGGGCAGACATTTAGGAGAACGAGTCTCGTCATGGTGACCCACGGCCAGGATTAAACAACTCAAAGTGCCGAAATGTGACTTAGTGATCATCAGAAATGATCTGAACTTGATCATTACTTTGGGCCAAAATGGACCTTTAGATTAAACAATGAATCCAAAACAAAACTGAAATGACTGAATTGAACAGTGGCACATTAAACCATTACACACATGTAGATGAGGGTTAATATGGTTTAATTGCAGGCAGGCTTTGAGAAGCAACTAATGAAAACTGACAGAGACATCACACAGCTCTCCTGATCACCATTAGATTACTGAGATCCATTCCTCTCTCTCTTCTTCTTCCCTCTCCTGCTCTCTCTCTTTTTCCCAATGTATTTTTTCACTCTGAGATTGACTGTTTTATTTCAGGAGTAGATCCATTAGTTATGTTTCAATAATGGCTCGTCTGTCCTAGAAAATAATTGAAAGTAATCTGCTTTGCAGATTCGGCTGTGTGTGTGTATGTGTGTGTGGGTGTGTGTGTTTGTGTTTGAGTGTGGCCTCCAGAAACACTGCAGACAATGTTATAAGATGTTATAGAGTACACAATGGCAGTAGTTCTATCACAAACTTCAGTCCATTCAGAAATTAGATTCAGACCTCTTGACATAACTGAACCATTGTGAAAACCAAGAAAAAATCTTCAAACATGAACATTTTAGAGACTTATTTTTTATTATCAAAACAAAAACAAAACAATATCAAGAAACTGAAGTTTGTACACAGTTTGGTGCTCTTCTTAACAGTTGAATAATGACAAATGCTAATGGTATCATACACTCTCACACACATCTGCACGCGCGCACACACACACAGGCAGGAAAGGAATCATATCACTCTCAGAAAAGCACATAGTACTATAGCCTTCACTCTCTCTGAAAGTCAGGAATCCCAACCTGAGCACTGGGATGAAAGTATACCATGGATAAAAATGAAATATGGCGTGAATACATGCATGAAACACAATGTGCCATAAAAGAAAAACATATCAGTCATGAATAAATGACATATCATCTCTGAACACTGATAAAATACAACTATTGGCTTTACAGCCTCTAAACTAGCTGTAAACTTGTATCTCAATACCACCTCCAGTCTGTGGAGGAAATCATCGGTGTGCGATAAACAAGAGGAGTCCATTTCATTTCCTGTCCAGACTGAAGATCTCCACACTCTCCATGAGGATAAACTCCACGATCTGGTTCTGGTACACCATGTTGAACGCCATGTTGCCACAGTCCAGTTCAGGCCACATCAGCGTAGGTCCGAACACGATGCTAATACCCTGGGTCGACATAAGATTTTTCACCGAGTATTCCAGGATTCTACCAGAAACAGGAAGTGGATGGTTGCGTTTGAGTTTGTTTACAGTCACATGAACTGGTTACATGCAATGAAGAGAACAATTGAATTTTTAGTAAGAGTAGTTAGTAGTTTTGCGATGATACTAGATGGAAAATTACATAAATAGCAAGACTGAAAATAGGAAGATAATATCACAATATTGTACACTAATTTGAGAAGTGAATAAGAAAGAACAGAAAAAAAAGTTTGGAAAATTAACAGATCCAAATGTGTTTGATGCTGTCTGTAGGCTTTTCAGCTGTTATGGCCTAGAGGTAGAAACTGTTTTTGTGTCAGCTGGTACTGGTGGTCCTAGGAGACAGGAAACCTTGGCGAGCAGGAATTGTAATTCGGGGTCATGGTATGAATCTGAACAAAGACAACGAAACTAATTTCATTTTTAACTTCTGGGATTTCTTAACTTCTGTTGGGCATCAGTACTGACACGTTCTATTTGTTTGTCTTCAGATAAACTTCTCAACTAAACAAAGTCTCTGGATGTGGGCAAATCCTTTCCATGAAGATGATAAAAAATGTCTGAGGTGCATTGGAATATTTGACCAGACTATCAGTGAGGCAGGTTTTACATCTAAAAGGTAGAAAGATAGAAAGTACATCTTGTTTCAGTATTGGCAACATTGGGTATAGTTATCTTGATCTCAGCTTTAGGTACTCAAGCATCCAGGTTCAGTCACATCTGAAGGAGCTCTCTCCAAACCACATATTCAGTAACAGCAGTTTTTGCTGCGGAACACCCATTTACTTGGACTTATTTGAGAAGAAGTTATGAAGAACGGGGGTTCAGTGTGGGTATCCTGGAGACGACTAGGAAACCATACAAGTTTGGAAGGAAAAATACACACGCAACTGCTCTTAAAGACAGCCGCCCCCCCCCCCTCTCCTACTACTGACTGAATATCTTCCTTCACAATGACCCACTGGAAATGTAATCCATTAGAATGTGAGGCCAAGGCTAGGGGGTGAGGCCAGGACGAATCAGAGGACAATGTCTGAGACTGAGGCTAGGGCCGAGGCTATGGATGAGACTGGGGATAAGGCTAGGGCTAAGGCCAAGCTGAGGAACGCTGTGTGTCCCATGTGCAGAGTAGATGGTGATGGTGGTGGTGGTGGTGGTGGGGGGGGGAAGCGGATTTGGATGCAGCTTTCTGACTGAGATGAGATGAGGTTTGGCTGGGGGACAGAGAAATGTGTGTGTGTGGGGAGGGGGTGGTACATTTACGGAAAAGAAAGAGAGAAAAAAGGGGAAGAAAGAATAAGTGAGGTGGAAAGCAGAAAGAGGAGGAGGAGCTGAACAGCATGGGAGGGCGAGAGAAGAAGGAGAGGAGGAGGAAGAGAAGGAGGGAGGAGCAGGGGAAGAGAGGAGGAGGAGAAGGAGGAGGCTGCCCACAGGCTCCTGGGCCCGTTGTGGAGTGAGGCCTGGAACGGGATGGAAGGACTGTGGCGTGGGGCGTCTCTCCAAGCTGTCAGCGGGCTCTTGACGGAGCATTCTGAGGTGGGACTCGGTCCCTCCTCTGCCCAGAACCCTGGGCCTCTCAGAGCACAACAGTATCCAAAAGGTATTGTCAGGATGCCAGGCTGTTATGCAGCTCTGTGGCATCCCTAGCTGGTATTTTGGAAAGCAGAGTTGATGTTATCTATGGCTTACATGCCATAAAACAAAAAGCACAAAATACAATGAGAAAAATTGCTTAATGTCCCACACAGCAGCAGAGGAGACTGGTGCTTGACCGTAGCCCTGCTGGGAACTATCCCATGCTCCTCCGATACTTCTCCCTCTACGTTTGGTCCCATATGCAGGTACTCTTGACCATGACTTTTAGTCAGAAATGAATATCAAAAATATCTGAAGAGATATTTCAAGTATTATGGTCCTTCAGTTTAGAGCTTGAAAAGCACCACATTTACCAGGTGTTTTTTTCAGGTGACACGTTAGTATTTGGCGTTGGAAGATTCAACGGGTTTTCAGAAATGGCATGTTAATGATACGCAGGCCTGAAAAGGTCAGAAATCAAGCTGTGTCTATCCCCAATACGAGTTATCTGCAGCATCGTTAATCATGTGGGATTGTCAACATCTTCGCCTGCCATATGTCATTATAATATCTTCTAAGCGTTTTACGTGCTGTGCATATTCCTTCACCTCATTATGGACGGAGGGCACTGATGATGATGATACTCTCTGACAATCATTCTGAATAATCGTCCTCACTTTGAGCGAGTCTTGGGAATCTCCCTGAAGATTGTGCTGTGGTGCTTTGCTGTCAGAGTTGAAAAGGAGGCATATAAACTGTAGAGTCCAGGGTAATAGCATTATTCTGACCTAAGATTAGAAAACATTACATCGTTTAACTGGAGGGAGTTTCCAGTTTCTTTCAGTCACATGCTTGCTCAGTAATCCATGTTCAGGGCTCATTGTTAGGCTCTGCAGGGCTACCTGAGAGGTCAGGGACAGGGTTAGCAGGGCTATCTGAGAGATCAGAGGTTGCGGTTAGGCTCAGCAGATCAAGGTTTAGCTGTCGCTGGGTGTCCCTGCTCCACTGTGTTCCTATCATGGGCACTGTCTCATCATTGCCCTTGCTTGAGAAGAGAGGCTGTCACACGTCCAGCTCATTTATGGTACGCTGTGGTATGCTAACTGCAGGGTTGGTAGAGCAAAGGGGCTGGAGAAGTGCTGTAATGGATTCCAGACAAGGACTGGGATCCCAGGTGGGAGGGTACAGTAACTACAGGATGGGGATTCACTGGCAGACATTCATCAGCGTTACCAAGAAACAATTAAGATGCTTTAACTGTCACCACAGAAGCCCTGCCCTACCATAATCTGGCTATGGGATAAATGAACAACATAGACAAGATAATTATATTGTTTATGATTAATGCATATCAAGTACTAAGGTAATGTTTTAATAGGTGTTGACGTATTTTATCTTGCATAAGCAAGGCTGAACCTTAGGTTCTGTGTGTGTGTGTGTGTCTTTGCACATGTACATCTATTCATGTTTGCATTAGCGCCCACATGTGTGTTGCATGTCTGCGTGACTGAGTGTCTCAGGGTGTGTCTTTGAGAGCACTATGAGTGAAACCTTATTACAACGTGTACACACTATAATTTTCCATTTATGTCTGCAATTAACCTCAGTCACGCCCCTGGCCCCTGTGCATCACAGTAGCATGGCCGGCCCACTGCCAGGCTGCTAACCTCGTTAGCGAAGCACCATGATCTAAAGGTCTGGATTGCCATGCCTAATGGCCCACTAACGATCTCCAATAAGGAGAGTTAATTATTAAAGTCGTTCTACTGCACGTTCACAGGATAAATACATCACCTCGATTCTCAGGCTGATTCGGCAGCACTGTGACAACTAGCTAGGGGAGAAGTGTTGATCCGCCTACTGCTAGACTCTAACCATTATCCCACTACTACTCCTACTGCTCCTACTCAACCTCCACAACCCTAACCTCCTTCCTGTTCCTTTCTCCTCCCCCTACCTTCCCCATCAGTAACAACAGTAACCCTGGGCCTCTTTCTAAATACCTTATGCACAAACAACATTTTGACTGTAATTGACTCTCATCAACACTCCGACACCAAAATCCTAAATCTCCCAGGATGCCATGCGTGAGGATGAGAGGCCTGCCTTCCCCCAGAGGAGGCCTCAGGGGAGTGGCTGATGATGTGATCCGACCAACCATTGATATCTCCCTCAGAAGGGAATGTGGTAATTAATTAGCATCTCATTTCTTCAGGGCGGGGGTATGACAGGAAATGGGAGCTGGACCATGATGGCGATGGCGTCTCCCCTCGCCTGGAAGGCTTCTGCTAATTGGGTCAGCATCATTGACTCCTTCAGGATCATGGGACTGATAACAAATTGAGGTGGGGAAGGAAGAGAGGAGGAGGAGAGGGAGGGATGTGGAGCCGGAGGAGAGAGGGTTAAGGGGAGGGAGAAAGGGGGGGAGGAGGGGGCGAGAGAGGGAGGGATGTGGAGCCAGAGGAGGAGACGGGTTGGGGGGTGAGGATAAGGAGGGAGGGAGGGGTCGGTGATTGCTCGGGGGTTGAGGCAGTAAGTGTCACTCTCACAAAGTGAACGGACAGCGCCCACATCTGATCTGAACTAAGAATACCCCCAGACTACAAAACATACATACTGTACAATGAAGGGCCCGAAGTTTCCGGAGTGACTCATATTCTTACAGTTGACTGTGACGTATGGCATTGGGGGAGGCATGGGAGCCTGTTCCTCCTTGATATCCAGTGTGATTTATTAGCAGTAGATCTCAGGCCTGTGTGACGGCATCACGTCTACAAGGAGACTCTTCTCTCTGCGTTTCCTCGGCAGGAAGAGAGAGAAGACAGAAAACAGACAGCGAGCGCTGGAGGTTTCAGGGTTTGTGTGGTGGATGGCGGCCATGAGCTACACTGACAGCAACACTCGCAGAACGAGAAGGAAAAACGTTGAACATTGCTGAGTGGAGGTGCACGGCAGAGATCCTGGTCTCCCGGACCACATCATCACAATGCCAGTACACAGCTCCATATTGAAGCCAGATCCTGTGGATTTGGGAGAGAGGAAAAATGGAATTCCAGTTCTGAACAGGCAGAGAGGAAAGCCACAACAAAGGAGGGAAAACCTTCATAGAAACTCCCAGAGAACAGGCCATGCCAAGCACTGCCAAGCCCAGAGAGCAGAAATAAAACTTCGGGGTTACAATTAACATGGCAAAAACACTTTCCTTTTCTGATGTTGTTGAAATATTGCTTCATGCACTGTTGTAGAAGGCACACAAACACACATACACACAGAGCTAGACCCATACTAAGACTCACAAAGGCTCTCCAAATTGCCATTCAGTACTTATGTGGACATCCTTGATGGCCTACAGATTTTCCAGATCTCCAAATGATTTTTCTAGTCTCCGTCTTTCCATTACTCGGATCTAGCAAAAAAAAAACATTCAACAAGTTTGTCGTCCAATGGTACTTAACCCCACCCTACTGGTAGAGAAATGCAGAATAATACGTAAATAAATAAAAAAATCACACATGATCCCAATTTAGTGTGGTCTGGTGTGCAATTTAGATTAGGCATTATGCTATGCACCCAGCCTCTGAGAAACAGGAGACAGAGAAAAGGAGAGAGAGAAAGAGAGAGAGAGAGAGAGAGAGAGAGAGAGAGAGAGAGAGAGAGAGAGAGAGAGAGAGAGAGGGAGGGAGGGAGGGAGGGAGAGGGAGAGGGAGAGAGGACTGTGGGAGGATGGTACGAGAGCAGTGAACAAGAGCTAAACCACATCAGTGGGTCTGGGTGTGTCAGCCTGGGTCCTGGGTCTGCTCCCCAAGGGCCCCTTCCCCCGCTCCCTCACATGAGCAGCTCTGGCCTGGTTCAGTGGGGGGGGGGGGGGGGGCTTACCCTGCGGTACAGGACAGACTTTGAGGCACTGCCGGGGATTTAGTCTGTACCCACAATGCCTTTCTGGGAGCGTGCGAGCAGAACAATGCGACAATGACTTCAGTAGGTTATTGACAGATTTTTATGGTGATATTATTCAGCAGGGTCTGCTGTCCTGGCTGGTTATATGGAGCTGGACTGCAGTGCTGAGGAGACTTGGAAGAAGAGGAGGTGGAGGAAGAAGGCGGTGGAGGAGGAGAAGGGAGAAGAAGTGGAGGAGGAAGAAGCGAAGGATGGAGAAGCATTAGACGCAGGGGATCATTCTCAGATACATTAAGTATTGACATTGTGCTGATGTGCTTAACTGTATAGAAGGTGTGTTTGCATAAGATACTCCGCAGAAAGAGAGGAGGAGAAGAAGAGAGGACACAACAGAGAAGAGAGAAGGGGGGGGGGGGATTATATCTCAAGACAATTCTGGGAGATAGAGGGGCTTGGACTAATTGAGAGACCTGGCATTGGTAACAACACACACACAGAACAGCCAAAGGGGGTATGTTGTTCCAGTTAGGGAGGAGCCTCATAAATCCAAAATGAGTCATTTGGCGTCCAGCGCAGGGTGGTAAATATGGCGACGGGCTGGGTGTGGGAGAGAACACCTCTCCTGGGAGTAGGGTTTAGCCATATGGCCTCTTTAGCCTGGCCAGCCCTCTCATGGTGGACAGGGGCCAGACAACTTGCACACGCAGCACAGAGGCCCCCTGGGATCACGTACAGTAGTGTGGCCGCGAGGAAGAAGAGGGCGACCTCTCTGTACCCTTAACTCTTAGTTTGACCCCTCCGTCAGTCTCCCTGGCTCAGTAGTGGTCACCGCAACACAGAGATGCTCCAGGAGATGTGCAGCACAAGCTGATTTAGTATTCAATGTTGTGCTCGTCAATGTGACAGACTCAGCTTACTGGTCGGCTATTTTCATATTCAGGAGTCTGGAGGGAAGGGTACTATCTCACTAACAGCCTTTTTCCCCAAAACTTCCTCTGAGGTTGTAGGTCAATTGCAGTTGTGTTGTTGAGTACACATCTCATCCTGGGTGTGGAGTCGGTGTCTTTGACGTACCTATGCAGGTGTCTGAAGAGCAGTCTCATGGTCTCCTGGTTGGGCTTGGGGAGCTGCAGGACCAACTTCTTCAGGGCCTGCACCTTGGGCTTAAGCTCCTTGGTCTCTGTTTGGAGAGAAAGGTCAACATTTCAGTCGCACAGACACAACTAAACTTTGTAATTGAGTCACCAGCTAGCTGGAGCCCTCAGCACCACACTTTGAGCCCATGCAACCAGGAAGTGGCGTGCGAGAGAGCCATCCCTTAGAGTGTCAACATTAGGGTTCAGAGATGGATCATGTCCAAATGCAAATGCTTTTACCGCTCTCCTCTTCCAAGTGGAATTAGTGCAACTTTCTCTATTAATGGACGTTTATTACAGGAAGCAATTAGATGCTGTTGGTTGTATCTGTAACATGAGCTGTGATGACTGATCGAATAGATGCCTTAAGGGAGAATCCCACCCCCGTCCACCCCGCCCTGCCCTGTCCCCCCGCTCCAACTCTGGAGGCGCCAAATGGGCTCTAATGCAGAGGGAAGCCTGAGATATCATCCAGCTCTCTCATTGGGAGTTGAGGACCCTGCTTGACCCATGGCCTCTGGCTAACAGGAAGCATCCATCATAGTGTGACTGGTAAACACCTCTAAGGAATGGATTTCCTGGTCAAGATTGTGGATCGGGGCAGTAGAATACTGTTGGATAACAGGTACTGTAGGTTTTCTCCTCCAGATGAACCCTTTCAATTTAAGCTTTGATGAGACTTTGATTGTGGTCAACAACAGAAACACATTGCTTAGATAAGTCTGATAATCCTGGGCAGAAAATCCTCGATTTAGCCCTGATAGGGCCAGGGACGTGGGGTCAAATTTCTGTCTCTATCTGTCTTTCTTTTCCTCTTACAGCCCAAACTTCCAAACAACTTTGTTAATCTGACCAGATGTTTCATCCCTGTGAATCAACACCATTTAGGAACAGTTAGGTCAACATGTATGTATGTGAGTGTATTTGACAGAGTTTGTGTGTGTGGGTGTGTATTAGACAAAGTTTGTGTGAATGTGTGTGTGTGTGTAAGATTCTAGTGTTTGTCTGTTTGTGTGTGACTTTACAGTCAGTGTGTGTTTATTCTTGAAATCTAGGATGAAAGTAATAGCCCTTGATGAAAAACCCAAAACACGACACTCAACCCCTGACAAGCAGACAGAAACTGTGACGCTTCGTAAAACAATCCACAACACACCAACATACTCCGTAACACACTCCAAAACACACCAACACACTCCCACCACACTCCATGACATCAAAGAGCTATGCGAGAGCCACGCCATCTGTTCAGACCTTCGACCTGTTCTCTCATCCTACATCCCACTGAAAGGCGCTAAACTTTTACTCATCCACATCCTGTCCTCAGTTTCCTGTCGTCGTCGTCCCCCTCCGCACGGCGAGGCGCAGGTTAGGCAGCGTCAGCGTGAAGACAGTGTTCTCCTGATGGCAGGTTGTTAGCAGACACAGCCAGGACAATGTCTGTTGTGCCACTGAGGCTCCCCTTGAGCACGGCTCGAGCAGATGTCTGCGTGTACACCGAGCTGGCATGGGCACAGGTGGCAGATGCCCGCGTCGGGTGCCAACCCCCGCCAGTTGGGCACAGATGGACAAACACGTTCTGGGAGAGAGAGTAGGGCCCCTGACCTTCTGCTCTAGGTGAGCCTCTCTGGAATGTGTGGGAGCGCTTTCCTGCGTGTTAGGTGGCCTGTCACTCTCAGTCTGCTCCTCTCCTATTATCTCTCCTCTGCTCTCCTCTCCTATTTTGCCCTCTCCTCTTCTCCCCAGATAAATGGCCAGTACAGTGCAAAGTTTGAAGATCGTATTGTAAAGCTCTTCTTTTGGAAAGTGAGTGGAAATATGTAAGCAAGTGCTTGCTGATGCAAAACCAATCGATAGCCGTCAAGCTTTAAAATATTAAATGTAGTCTCCATTCCTGGCACAAAGGACATGATTCATTAATTACTTTGCCGTTGGTGTCTGACATATTGGAGATGCCCTCAGCTCACCATTGTGGACAGATGGCAGGGGCAGTGTCATTAATTTAGAGCAGGCAGAAAGGCTGTTAGTATTGTGGAAGCCGAATCTGCTGATTCACTCTGCTGAGCCTAAAACCTGGTGCTGGGGAGGGTGCACAGGGGCCTGTCATGGTCAAAGTGGTTCATGGTTCACAAGTTGAACACGAAAAATGTAAAGAAAGCATACCTTCATTGCTTTAATTTCCAACATATGAACATGATTATCCTCAGACGAAAGAGTCAAATATTTATTTTTATATTTCATTGTTTTTTTCCCTTACAAATGAGATAGAGCAGCCTACATGTTATATATCTATGCATACATTAATGGATCAAGGCAAACATGCATGTAGATTCATCCAAAACCTCTAACATTCTCATGGCTTCAACATTGTTGATGATGGAGTACCTTTTTAAAGTGTTGCTGGCAACCCACTGAGGAGAGGTGAAGCATGAGTCATGTCAGTGAGTCCCAGACTGCAGCATTAGGGCCAGCTTTGGGGCACCTACCGGGGATTGAGTGATTTATGGCCTGTTATGACAAGAGGCCATTATAGCTCCCCATCGAGGTCGTACACAACAACACAACACCCATGGAATGGAGATGGAATCATGTTTGGCCAGTGTTGGTAAGATGAGGAGTGGTAGCCTGATCCTGGAAAAACACCCAGACATGATTGACTTGAATGTGTTAGATTGACATGGCCACAGTCATGCCACTACGAAACATTACACACATCCAACATTCAATCCAAACATGTTGGGCTGACTAGGCCAGTTATTCACCTACTGTGTGCCTAAGCACTGTTTAAAAAGTCACATTTTAACCATTGAGTCTTTAAAGAGTGAACCAGACAAAAACTTGAATCTCCAGAGAGAAACGTGAAAACGTGTGTTCCCTCTCATATTCTAGTCGAACGTCTCTCTCTAAACCTGGAACACAAAATCTGTAATAAAAGTAATTAAAAGCTTTTTATTTTTTGGCATTCCGTTAAGTGTTTCCATCGGTGACACAGTGACTACATTCACATCCCTGCACCCGCTATGGTGTGATTCTAATCCCATTACAAACAGTGGAACCTATTTTGTTTCAGGAGAGCTTGCTGTACAGCCCATCTCCAGGCTTAGTGTACTGGCTTCCCAAAGCCCCGTCAAGACAAATATTAGCAGAAAGCAAATAATCCTGCAGGTTGTGATTAAGATTTTAAATGGATCCCAATTGTGTGCTTTTGGTTAATGAATAACAAAGTCTTAGAGGAAGGCGCCTGTAATTTATTAAACATGAAAAGCTGCTTGATGAAATATAGAAAGTAGATATATTTTTGCATTTCAAACGATTTGCATGGCCAGCTTACTTGCATGCAAATGAGGAGAGTTTCAAAGAGTTATAAAAAAAGAAATGAACTAATAAGAATGATTAAATCCCTTGGTTTCACAGGAAAAAGGTGTCATCTCCATCAGACATAACAGAACTATTAGGGATTCAGCAAAGAAAATTATGAGTTTAATACCAACAGAGAACAACCCAACTGTACTCAAGTCAAGAATTGATTTTGTTTTTCATTCATATTTATGTAAGAGGTTTGCCCCACACCACCCGCTGCCAAGACAAACATAATTAATACTCATTATGGGATGGATCATAAGTTAATAATCAATCTGGGAAAATAATGAGAGCATTACACTTGATAAGTTGACTAACATCAACAGAACAGCCAAAACAAGGCACCAAATATACACCCACAAAACTTAAAATCACAAACTTCTCTCTGTGACATGAGTGGAGGTGAGGACAGAGATATGTCCTACATTTTCCTCTTAGTTCTTTTTCTACCGGAATGATGATTATTAGCTAAAGTAGACCAGATCATAAATATGTGCAATTATTCATATGTAAATGATGGTTCTTTGAAGCTGTAGAAGTGGAGTGCTACCCAACATGACCTGGAGCTAGAGCTGGACTTTACCGTTTTCCAAGAAAATCTCAATAAAATATGCATCGGATGAGCTGACCCAATTGTGGACGAGCCCCACAGTGTGCTGGATATTGTCTTAATAACCAATTAGAAAAACTGTTCTGAAACACAGACGCAACGCTTTGAGTATTTGGAATTCAAGGTGTGTCCCATGTTTTTATCCTTCCCAAAGCCCAGATATGGAAGCTTACATTTAAAACCCTCCAAGGTAAAGAGGACATGCAACACCAACACAAAAAAGATTCCTTTGATTGCCTTGAAAAATAGTTTCCTGCTTTGATTCGGATTCTTTGCATCGTTACAGTGAATAAATAGGGAAGTGAAAATGGGCTAGCTAATGATGGGAGGGCCCTGGTGTAGAGGAGGTTGTGTTGCAGCTTCAGTTTGTGTTCTCGCCTGGGTGGCCCAGTTACAAACTCACATGACTCAATTTCCATGGTTACTGAGGGCAAAGACAAGGACCAAACAACTTGGGAAAATATGCAATTTTTTTCCTAATTAGCATTTTTGAATTAGCAAAGTAAAATATTTTTTGCTCGGATGCTCGCCAGTTTGAATTTCTGGAAGCAAGACTGCAAACCACAATAGTAAGAGAGGTCAAATCTGTGTGTGTGTAAACAAAGAAACACATGCACTCCCAACACACACACACACATACACAAACACACAGCCAAGTAACATATCTATCCATGTAAACACTTAACACATTCCCAAATCCAGCACTGTCGCAGCCCTCTACACCCCCCACCCCAATACCGATTTACACATTTGTTGGCAACACTTTCAACACTGCCCCAGTCAATGACCAAGCATCCTGTCTGCTGCCCGTGTTCAAACGCCATCTATGTCAACGCTCAAAACAGATAAAACTCAATTCATCAGTGTTTGCATTGATTCGCTGGGAACAAAAAGGCGTGCTTGTCTGTGAGACAGGTGGCTTGAGATTCCAGATCCCCCCGCTCTGATACTGGGGCCACATGAATAATAGATTGTGCTCTGTCGCTGCCAGGATCACGGCCTGCAAACACAGCTGCTGCTCTCTGCCTTCCAAGAATGAACAGCTTACAGGGAAGAGAAACAGGGCATGGGCCCCACCTGAGGATCTCTACCGGACTACCCAGAAGAGCCGGAGGGAGAGATGAAGGAGGGCTGGGGGGTGAGGGGGGGGGGGAGTTGAGAAAGAAAGAGGGAGATAGGGCCGAGTGAAAAAAACAGCGGGAGAGATAGAAAGAGTGACAGAGAGATGGGAGAGTGAGAGAGTGTGTGTGTGTGGGGGAAAGACAAGAGGGACCGGAAGAGGATAAGGGAGACTACACTTTATTGACTATGAAATTGTCTTCTAATAAGAAGACAAAGCCTTCACGAACAACATACAAGTAGATCAAAAACATTGTCCCAAGGAAAATGTGGCAATATTGTGGTAATACTAACAGACTACACTGAGGATTAACTACCCTGCATCCTTTTATTCCCCAGCTCCGTGGAAGTTCCACTGAACACACACATATTGTTTATTTCAACCAGTCCCACGCTTCACACACTGCTGCCCCTTCATAATGACACACACTGCCAGTGGTGCTGCACTCCCACAGTAGGGTTTCTGGACCAGGGATTTCAATTAGGAACCCAGCGATGTGGAGCTTGTCTCATCATCAGGCCTCCTCCTGTTCAGAAGAAACACGGGCCCTCAGGATCCCCCACTAATGCAAGTCCCATTACAGGGGTCAGCCAAGATGGCCGCCACCAGGATGCTAATGACTCCTCTCCTCGTTAGCTTCTGTACCACCACCCGGAGAGACGCTATCAGGGTCCCAAGTAGGGGGGGTGTTAGACATGCATGGGGTGAGGTATCAGACTGGTCTGTTCACCAACCACAGACCAGTTGAAACACGGTCACAGCCGTGGGCACAGACACTATTTTTCTATCGTGTTTCAACGATCTAAGCTACTGAGCTCAGAGAGCTTATCGTTGTGAAATATTCAACCTTGTTTTCTCAGGTGGCATGGGCAGGTGTTTGACGCATATGTTTGTTTTACATTTTTACTAATGGTGTTATATTTCACAAGATTTGGACCAATCCGAAACGATCAGCGTTGCATATTACCCGATTATTAAACTTATCGCCTAGTAGCTGTAAGGCTGGGCGTCACCCTGCCCCAACCTCTCATATGCTCAAATCTGGAGTTGCTCGGGTCTCTGCTTGAACGCTCTCACTCCTCATTGTGTAACTTACTGTCGCATTGCTAGTCATGTGTTGATAAGTAAGGGTCAAGATGTGGTCTGATTGGTTGTTCTTGTGTATGAAGGGAATTGTGAAGCATTGTTCTGTGGATTCTTGATCTCCTGAGGGCTTCTCCTCAGCTCTGGCTTCTCCTACTCCTTTTCCTTGCTCGCCTCTTACTCTTTCTCTCTCTGATTAACAATAATCAAGGTACAGTAGGTAAGAGTTAAAACCTTCCTTTTGTAACATGTTTGCCTTGTAATTGATTTCATTCATTTGCAATGTTATTAAATATGTATTTCATTGAACCTTACTTTGACCATTCTTGATCAGATTTAACCCATAGAGTCAAATAACTGGAAGGTTTCTTTCATTTTTTCTCCTCTAGTGAGTTTTCTGGGAGTTTTTCCTTGTCTTCCTTTAGGTTGGTTGAGGGGCAGTTTTATGGGCGTATGTGAAGCCCTCTGTGACATGCTTGCGTGTAAAAAGGGCTATACAAATACATTTTGATTTGAAATAACTGCAATTTCCTATTGTCATAATTAGGTTAATGTTAATACACTGTTCAGTTTCCACTCTTCCTTTAAACCGTAGGGTAATAGTTTTGGTTGTTTGTCCAATATTTAACCCCCTTACCCAGGTTTGCCGGCACATTTGTAGCTTATTTTTTTTTTTTTTTTTTTTTTTTGGGGGGGGGGGAGTAAACAAGCATACTCAACTGTAATGCCTGTTAACATCTCTTTACCTCTACTCTAATCTTTCCAACCACTTTGTTTAGTCAAAATCAGTCCAGTCTCCTCCCCGCCTCGTCTGATCTTGGTACCAGGGCAACGGTGTGGCAGGTTAGGCTAATTACGACTCCTACTGCGAGCGGCTTCCTCCACGACTAATTAGTCGTCTAAACGCTGTCTGTGAGTCTGCAGCTCATCTGATTAACTGGATGTAACCACCTTGAGCGCCTCTGGGTATTCTGGCCTACATTCCGAACGTGTAAATATTTATTGCCAAATTATGCCATCACCTTGGGATTGTTTGCAATCGTTTTTTTTCCGGGGGGGTTTCTGAGAGAATATTTGGGCATCAGGGTGGTGCTAAATTGATAATAGATGACACTTTTTGTAATGTGACACAAATACTTTATATAAAAGGAGATGTAGGTCTGCTGTAAAATCGCCATGTATTGTAGCACTTGGGCAATGTACTGTAACCGTGTTCTTTTGTGACCTATGACCTCACTGCTGGGAGAACTTAGTCCACCGTGATACACCCAAACTCATATTATTACACGGGCCAAGGAGGCCCAATTCATTGTTGGCCTCTCTTTCTCAATCTTCAGCTGAGGAGGGGGACCCAGGTAGCGTTTCAGCACTGAATGGCATTGTTTATACAAGGTTAGCGCTGTGGCGTCAGTTGGTCTGCAGATATGACGAATCTGATAGGTGGCGTGATGGTGACTAGTTGAGAGACGGCTGGGTGGACACATGACTCCCAGACAGGTCTGGTGACAACTTCTGTCTGGGCCTGCCAGGCCCTGCTCTAGACCTCTGCTCCGGGGAATTTCCCTGCAAGGACCAGGGGATTTCAGAGGTGAGAGAGGTGAGCTACCCCTCGCTGCTCAACAGCGCCCCCTCTTGACTGCACACAGAGAGAAGTGCCATGATCTGACAGACTGTACCTTTAGAGGCCCCATAGTTAAAGAGGTAAATGTTTCTTCTCAAAGATAACTCAACAGAGAAGCTTCCTTAAACACAGTGTTTCAGTCCCTTTCTGTTCTTTTTATACCAAGGGTTGTTTTTTACCATATCGATCTCTGCTCTGTTGTTCTGCAGACGATGGGAGCACATCACCGCCATCATGTCGTGACTGAATTCTTAGTGGTCTCTCTCAGACTGTCTGAATGAAAAACATTTTTAGTCTTTAACCAAGCTGCCTCCAGGAAGCAAACAGAAGCACACATAGTAAACAGGATTACTTCTTATACACCACGAGGCAAAATGGACGTGTTACTTTGAGAAAACGAAGAATCGCCTGAATATTCTAGTGCTAAATCAGTGTTATTCTGACACATGGTATTTACATGAGGTTGTCATTGGGTTTGGTGGAGTTACAAAGATGGGGGAAACAGCCGGGATGGGGCCAGAACTCTGGAACAATGAGGGTTACTGCAAGGTGACTGGAAGCTGCGCCAGCATGGAGAGATAAGAGTGTGACAGGAATGAAGGTGGTGATGGAGGAGGGCAGCTGGTGTCTACTCACTGATGGCCTCCACGAACTGGTCGAAAAATCGGAAGGGGAACAGAGGCTCTGGCAGCTCCCGGAAAAACATCTTGAGCGCCCCGGTGACGACGTGGATGTCCTCCCATTGGCTGTCGTCCAAGTCAAGCTCTTCCTCTGGGTTGACAGCAGGGGACAGGAGGGGAAGCAGAGGGAAACGCACAGCTTTTAATAGGGAGAATTAGCGCCGGGCTAATTACTATGCTAATGTTTACCTGCTAACAGTGGCACTCGCTTATTCGCTAACGAGGCTCGCGGCTACTCAAGAGGTCTGCCGCCACATGTTCTCAGTCGCGGTTTGAGGCATAAACACCCTCTGCTGAGATGATTCCATTTTAATAGAGCTGAGGATAGGAAGCACCCCTGGTAGTGACTCAGGCCGTCAGGTAGAGCAGCGCAGCAGAGGCGCTGGGCACAGTGGGCCGGGGGAGGGGAGGCATGTGATCCACAGCCAGGCTGACTGGAGGCCTGGAGGTCCGCAGAGCGAGATGAGAGCGGGAAGCTATGCCACTCACAATACGCTGTGTTATGCTGGAAGTCAGCCATATTTCACCTACTGAGACAATTAGCCTTTATGTGATAATAACCATACAGTACCTAGGGGATCCTTCAAATAACTCATATGGAGATAATTTACTCGGAGGCCTGTTCTGAGGATCGGTAATGAGGTCTTTGTACTGGATGAGTTAAGTGAATGCTTTTATATCCTGTGTCCATTTATAAACTACAGGCAGTACCTTAAACAGTCATGTTTATACTTGGAAATGACTAACCCTAACCCTAAAGTAGAAGTGTAATTTATCTACATAACTTTTCAGGGGTTTTCTCCACACACAAAAGCCCAGAGCTTGTCTAAATGAAATCTCAGCTTGTCTCTTCAGTGTTTCCACTCCACCCCTCTGTAGCCTGTGGTCTGTGTGGAGCACTCACATGCAAGCCCACTTGGGGGGAATGTAAGCCTTGTCTGTTGGGAATGCACAACAAGTTCAACCCCGAACCTGCAACCTAAATCAAACCTAAACCCAACCAAGCAGTGGAGTTCGTGTTCTGCATAGCACATGTAATAGGCTATGTTAATAGGGTTATGCCCAGTATTTGTGGAAATGTGTCACCATTTTACGTAGTTGACCCTGAACCCCTCCTATACATACTTGGTACAGTCCAGTGTCTCTGTGATCGGCCATGTTGGGGGCTGACGGAACGGTACACATTCAGGACAAATGGGTGGGACAGAATGTAGGCACATGGTGGCAGAATGTCAGAATGCACGGAATGCGTACTATGTCGCTGGTGTCATTCCCCTCCGAAGCGGGTAATCATAGACCAAGCTATGAGCACAAGAGGACCACAAGGTACAAAATGATAGCGCAAAATGGATCAAAGGGGGTTCTGTCCTACTGACAGGAAAATCCATTTTACTGTGCTAAGACAGGGTAGAGGTTGGGATTGTTCGCCATTACTCCTCCCTTACCAAGAGGAGACAAACACTCTCTTGTTGGCTAAAGAACTTCTCTGGGCACACCAGGAGACATGGGTTAATTCATACAAAGCAGAGGGTAGCAGTGGTTCAATGGAAGCATAAATTGCCCTTGCTGTCTCAAAGGGGGATTCTTCGTCATGGTGACGAAGAATCTATTCTAAAGGTACGGGAGCTTTGGTACAATGTGCTTCCTCTTGTACAGAAAGTCCTCGTTTGATGAGAGGAATGTCTCCTAAATTACTTTCAAGTCCAGATATCCTAGTTGGAGTAGACTGTAGACTTATGAATAATGGTAAGGAGAATTATGTGTTAATTTTGTGAATTATGCATCATTTCAACAGAACACTCAGAACAGACCAGCTGTGTCTATTAAGTACTCAGCTCCATATAATCACAAACATTGATTGTCAATAACATTTAAAAAAAATCACAGCTAATTCTGCCTTAATTCAAGTCTGTCTAGTGCCGTACTCGATAACAACATAATTTATCACATGGGGTCAGAAATGGCCAAAAGGATGAATATCCTGTAGCCAAAACTCCAGATTGATGGGTGGATGGGGACTTGTTTACAGGGCATTTGTGTGTGTGTTGCATTTACATGTATGTAATTGCAGGAGATAACAGTTTAATGAAACAGTTGGAGGGAACTTACCTTGGTCAACCAAGAACCGGAGCTTCTGGATAGTTGCCAGATTACCACTAACTCTGTAAATACCATCGGCTTCCAAGCCTAGCAGAAACACACAACAAATGAAATAGATTGAATCACCCTTTAAAGCAAACCTAATAACACAAACATTTCCCCGTACTGCCTGCTAAATACACATACAGTATACTTTCACAAGACAGCACATGTAGTCAACCTAGTCTTCTTGTTTATTTTAAACTAAATATGAACATGTTTTGCAGTAGAATGGAGAACTGATATCAAGCCTGGTTTGAGGGTTTTAGTTGCGTGCCATATGGCATCGTTTCACAGTGAGATTTTGAGGACTACTTTGATTATAGAGTCGGTCTGCCACTCGGTGTTCCATCCAAGGACATGAGACAAGCCTGCCAAAGCAACTCAATAGCAGTTGACAGATTGTCATGTGCTTCATTGTCCTCATTTAAAAAAAGTGAACATTGTTATTTGGATTTTTTAGTGAGAAGGTTTTGTATAGAAACTTTTATTTTGCCATGCAATTTCTTGTGAAGAATCTATATATTCTTCACATGAAACTGCATATACTATCTATAACATAGAAGTTGACAGTTCTTAGAAGGAGAGATTTTTTTAATTACATTTAAAGTGTAAGATACCGTAAGTCTTTATCTCTTCTCCGAATTACAAAACAGAGCATTTTGTAGGTACAGTAAATTTACCTCACCCCCATATCAACAGATCATCAGCCTAAATCTAAAGTGGAGAAGAAACCAGTGCGTTCCTTGCACGGGTATCATGGTTTCCTCTGCCATCTTTTGTTGTGTGAGCCACCCTCACTAGGACTCTGGTGTCATTGCAGCCCTGGGCAGAGGTAAGGGAGATGGGGCGACACTCTCTCTGCCCTTTATATTGATTGCTCTAATGAATGTCCAGATTTGCCGGCAGTTGACAGTGTCTCGCAGTGTTCTGCTGTCACTGGTGGGGTGACTAGAGGACATGGCCAGCTTGAAAGAGTGAAGAAGACAGAGATGTTTGACTTAAAAGGGATTCTTGTAGCATCGTATTTCCGGGCTGAGTTCAGATGTCCAGATGGATTTGGGCCCACACTTTGGCCCTTTGTTTGCTTCTAAAGCAGTCAAAAGCTATTAATCTCTCCTCTCTGTGCATCAAAAGCACAACCGACGGCCCCCAAAAATGTTTTGTTTGTTTGTGCTGAAAGCTTTATTTACTTGCACACTCAAGAACGTGATGTATCGAGAAACATAACAGATCTGTAAATAATCACAGCAGTTAAAAGAAGTTCTTAATCAGTATTATTTTCTCAGCCAGTTTATCGGTTCACCGCAATTTTACCCTGAGATAACTAATAGTCCAGAATAAACGTTCAGCCAAAACCACAAACGGAACCCATTACACAAACACATAATTCAGTCTCAATTTCGGTGCGTTGTAAACAGTCTGAAGTGGACTTGGATTTGGATAGGAACCAGGAGCGAGTGATTTGGGATGCCGGAGAGCTTTCTCCTGAGGGCTCTGCCCCTTCGACTCTGCAGCTATGCGAGGGAGCCTGGGAAACTGCTGAGCAGACACGCTGGGAGGCGACGCTAAAAGTCAATGACCGAGACGCAAGTATTATAAAACAGATACGTATGACTACGGATCTCGTCAAATGAGCCCAAAAAACATCAACAGCGGAGAAGGAGAGTATAAACACAGAGAGGATGCAGAAGGCCTGACCGGGACATCGGGAGACAGAGGCACAGCAGAGGTGGTGAGCCCTGGGACAGGATGCTGAAGGGAGGAGCCCTTAAACTCCCAACACTCCCCCCCCCCCAAAAAAGCGAGAGACAAGGAAATGTATACCTCAGCTCACCATGCACTCTTCAGCTCTCAGCCATTGCAGGACTAACACACAAAGAATCTCATTTTTGGTGATAGAAATGCAATACAGTGTAGTTCATACCTCTTTTCTCGACGGCCTCCACACACAGCTTGACGAACCTTGGCACCAGCGTTTCTTCCCTCTCACAAAGCGTCAACAAGTGGCACCCAAACACTCGATCTGGAGGAGAGGGACATGTTTTTTGTCATTTTAAAAACCTCCTTTCACAGGACCAGAATCACTGAAGTAGGCAGCCAGAGAGGCAACAGTGGGAGTAATCACAGCAAACATCATCATTACAGGTACTAAGTCCCATTAACAGTAGTTTTCAGTGATTCATTACATCTGACTCACACCCTTACTTAAGTCTCAAGGTGATTTCTCCAAACTGCGTACACGTCATCACAACACAGAATAAACAAACGAACAGTTAACCACACACTTTTTTATCGCAGCATTTTTTCCCATGAACCTTGAGTCCATGGAGCGTCTCTAGTGTAATCAGATGGTGGGCGGGATCACATTCTCTACCCTTATATGGGCCTTCCCACCGCTCCATCACCCTGCTTTTGTTCATTTAACTCAAGTGTGAAATAACCTCAATCAGTCCCAACAGGCCATACATTCAGGTTCTATGCAGAGACTAACTTTAACCAGTCATACTGCAGTGGTTGCCATCCATAATAATGTCTAAAAAAAATCTACTATTAGTAAAGCACACATTGAACTGAGACCCATTTCTCACTATGCACAGAGGCTGTCATTCTCTCTCTCTCTCTCTCTCTCTCTCTCTCTCTCTCTCTCTCTCTCTCTCTCTCTCTCTCTCTCTCTCTCTCTCTCTCTCTCTCTCTCTCTCTCTCACACTCTTTCTGGATCAGTCTTTCGCTTTCATTTTCCTCTCTCTCTCACCCCTACTCTCTCTCTTCCCCTCACTCTTTCTGTCTATCTCTCTCTGTCTCTCTCATCCACGTGCTTGTGTCCTGATATCGGGCCCCTCCGCCAGAGCCGTCTGCGTGAGCCTGTGCAACATCAAAGACCTCCCTCTCTTGTTTACCCACTAGAGGGGAGGGTGCACCAAATACATACATGACTGCGAGCAAGGCACCTTTGCATACAAAGTACGCCTCTCCTAGCGCTCCACAGATAAGCGGAGAGGGGGGGCAAGAGTGGGGAGGGGGGAGAAAAGGGGGGGGGGAGGGGGGCAGAGAAATGGAGCAAAATTACTCCTCCTGAAGGAATTCAAATAACCCTCCTTTTGCATGGATTTAATTTGCATTCTGAAGAATGATAGGGGGTAGGGAGGAGAGGGATGGGGGGGGCGGGGGGGCATGCGGCTGATTTTAGGAAGCACACTCTCTGAAGTGACTTGCCCACCAGCTCTGCCAAAAGGACAGTCTGGGGGCCACCTGCCCCAGTCCTTAATCCAGAAGTATTTCATTTATTCCGTCAATAACGTCCTCTCCCTTTGATCTACCATTTGTCCCGTGGACACAACATTAAAGGCTCTCCTTGAAGCTGAGGGAAACTCCAAATACCGTTACCTTCTTCTAAGGATTGCAAATGTGCTTAAATATGCCCTTTAATGGTGTATTTTCCTTCAACCGTGAGCTCAATAAATTAGTTCCCCCCTTTGAGGAATGGATTCTGTGGTTGCTGCAATGGATTGGTGTGGTTTGTTAGAGAAAAATGCAGTGGTTTAATTTTATCAATCTCTGTTGTTCTTTGACTCCTAATATGTCAGGGGAAGAGAACAAACTATATTCATTATTACATGGTTATAATCAATTACTAAGTAAATTATCTATTATAAAATTGAAGTACTACAGATGCAGATTCTTTTTTTAAATGAGCAACTTTAAAAATAACAGTGACAAATGACAAAAAAACAGGCGATGGTAGATTAGTGTTCACAATAATGTGGTATTAATGTATAAAAACATGTATTTCTTTTTTCCCCCGAACCTTCAAATGGTGTCCAAACCTCCCTGCTTCTGTTTGTACTGACGACAACGCTCACAATTTCCATCTTTTAAGTGGAGCTCAGTGGTAGAGCATTTGCCTCCACAGCACTTGATCCCTGGTTCAAATTCCCCCCCTTGTATGTTGCTTTGGATAAAAGCATCAGTTAAGTGAATGTTATATTGAGTTATAGCTGTAAATTGAATGTAGATGTAGACCTTTGATGATGCCTTTCTCTTGCAGGGTCTTCATAGAAGGCCGCCTGGTGATGAACTTCTTCAGTCTGTTCTTCACACCGTTTTTGTCGGCACTGTCTGAGGCGCTGTAGTTGAGCTTGGGAACTAAATGGTTAAAAACAAACACAGGCAAGGAAGGACAAAGTCACATACTTGATTCAGTTGATATTTTCTGGTTTATTTAATTTGATAATAAACGTAACCACTGTGCTAATAAAGGAATCTGCCTCAACAAAGGCAGTGAAGAGTTGGTTAGATTTGGTTCTAGACATGACTGAACTCTACAGATCAAACACAGGTCATTGCAACGTATACATGTTAAGGCCAAATATGTTAATGTGGTATGAATACAGTATCTGGAGTTTAGAAGTGTTAATATATTCCTAGACATGGTGGTAGGTTGTGGTGGTTACTTGAATTTCTTTTCAAATGAGGTTTCATGAACCATAACTCACCACATAAAACAATGTTTGATAGATTATATTTATAATTTGGAGCAATACATTTTAATGTAACGCTTCATATACCTTCTATAATCTCACATTCTCATATGACTTCAATACAGGACCAGTTGAAAGCAGTTCTCTACCTGATAATTCCCTGGCCCTTCCCTTCCCCAACTCCACAGTTACTTATTCATCAGCCCTCCTTCCAGGAGCCTCCCTCATGGCTGTATATTTCTATAATTCATTCCAATTGAACTTTTACGTGTCATGAGGAATTCCCTACAGTTTTTTTGAAAGACTGGGGCAGCTTGTCATTTTGATAGAAAACGAACATTGCGGCTCCCAAATGAATCAGAACGACCTATTTAGTCTCCGGCTCAGCTTTGCTACCCAGGAAACACACGTTTCTGAGCTACGTGAACAAGAACTGGTGTTCTGTGTCCCATGTGGGTGCGCAGCCAAGAATAGGATGTGTATTAGTTAGGTTATGAGTATGCTTGCAAGGTCTGTGAGGCTTCACCAGATTCAGTACAGAGTATGTGCAGTACATAGTGTGTTGAAATACAGCAGGAGATTAGAACAATACTGTCGACCAGACTATCAGAATGCATACGTTAGGATTTATAGACTAATACCACAGCCAAAAGCTGAAGGATGCTCAACAGCTTAGATAACTGACTGTCCCCTTCATGTCTTCATGTTAACGAGAATATAGCCAGAATCAAAGGCGGAATCAAGATAACAATAAGAGACTGGATCTTGACCTCAATGTCCCTCGTCTCTAATTAGGATTTTAATATGATCACCCAACATCAATATATTCCTCTTGCAGCGCTTAAGGTGACGAGATTGATTTGAACCATTGACAGGGATTAACATAATTGCTACTTGACATATGCTGACATAATGCTAATTAGCATGTTCTTGTGTCATGGTTCTATGCCTTGGTCATAATTGAAATTAACAGTCACCACCGATTTTGGGCATATTTATAAAAACACACAAAATGCCAAAGAAAATCTGAGAAATGTGTCAAGCCGAGTTACTTATGCTGGAAATGACCACTCAAGTAAAGTGGAAATATGTTAGTTAACACGTAAGCAATCGGTCGACTTATAGTGCTAAGTTTATACACTGAGTATGTACCTAGTTCAGATCAGTGTTATACAAAAAACATTTTGAAAATACCAATTCAAAAAAACTATGAATGCATTATGTTTGATCCCTATACCTTGGAGGGAAAATGTGTAGGCCTGCAGACTACATAAAAACAGTTTCTGAATGATGAAACTGTTGCTGCATTACTCCTTGTTTTGAGCAAACTGATTAGCAACAGGAACACTGCAGAGGGAGATAAGAAATTGGTAAACTAGGTAACATTGTGGAAAACTCACGGATAGAGTGTCTATTTCCAGGTTTGCGTTCCTTGGTGCTGGAGCGGGCAGGGCCATCTCTTGGCAGAGAGCGGCTGGTTCTTGGCAGGTACTCTGAGCTGTTTGACCTCCGCAGCCCCCCCCTGCCACCGGCAGGCCCCCCAGCTTCCCCGGACTAGGAAAGAAAACAGGTTATGACCTCTGGGGAGCGAAAGGCCAAAGACTGCATAACTTTGGTGTTTTATTCAAAATATTCTCTTTACAATTCTCTGTATGCTGAGGAAGAATTTTTATGTTTGACCTGTTAAATTGTGCATAAATTATGGATTTTTTACATTGGATTTTGAACATTTACTTTGAGCTATTATGCAGTGTATGACTTACAGTAAATTCTTGAATCCTAATATTTTAGAAAGATTGTATGCTCATTGGACACCAGGAAGAGTGCATAGACTGCTACTCACCAAGCTGTCAACTCTCTGTTTTACAGCATCGTGCCATTTACAGATTGTAGGGTAACTGTCAGCCTGGAGAAGAAACTCACTTCCCAAACTGGTTGTTATCTGCAATCAGGAGAGGAAAACCAACTAAACAAATGTGTAAGTATCTATGACAAGGTTTAATCGTAATAATCACAGAATATTTAACAACATTTTGTGGTTAGTATATTTATATTTAAATATTTTACAAAACAGGTGCACACATTGCAACTTCTGGCTTTATGTTATTTAATTTCTGTACATGTTCAGGGTCTGGTAGAAGTCTTATGTCTGGTTTGCCTGTGTATGCTTGCTGTGTGACAACAAGCTCACGTTGTAAAGAGTGTATGCCAAAGAAAGAGACAAATGCAGACTGTCTCCTCAGAGGGGAAAACACAATTAGTGTGATACTTGTCATATTAATATTGGTCCTGCTCTGCAGCTCTCCAATGGTGCAGTAACAGAGTTTGGCGCCGTCAAATGAAATAACTGTGCTGTTGGTGAAAGTCTTTCAGAAACCATGGCATCAAGGTCAGCACTGTCAAGTGCGATTGAAATTACACAGACAAAATAACACGTTTGTAAGTAAAATGGCAAACATATCAGCAATGTAACAAAAATAGTGTTCGATATGGCAAACTCCAATATAGCAAACCTTAACCTCCTTCATAAGATCTTCCCTTGTTTTAGCTGTTGTATGCTGCCTGTTTTGTCAAGTCTCCACTGAAATAGAGTTTATATCTCAATGGATTACATATATTACAAAATGAAATAAAATCGGTGTGTTTGGTCCTTCAGTCTTTGTCAAAACTATATTTTCTGCATGACGTATGAAGGTTTGGGACCTTCAGTACAGTAACCTTTTCCATTTTTATTCCTACATCTTCTTAATCTGGCACGAAAAGCCTGACCACGGTTGTAATTATTTTTGTCACCCAAAACCTTTTAACAAATTCTGAGAAGGAAATTTCATATTTTATCAGCCACGGTGCTCTCAAAGTCATCCGTAGCCTCGGGGAATCACTACCCACATCTTCCTGTCTCGATATTCCACCCGAGAGACCGGGCGACCCTACGTGGACCTTCAAAGTTTCGGACTGTTTGGAGCTGACTTTTCCAGACTTCATTACAAACCGTCAGGAGCGGTTAGGCAGCATCCTTTTGTGATGCCAGATATAAAAAATGGGGAATGGTTACGGGCGCGATCCTTGTCAGAGTGTGTTTGCGGCCGCTCTCTTCTTGAGTTACAAGCATCTGAACAAGCATGTTTGCTCTGGAACATTGTTTTTCCTGGAGGCAGCCCCGGGATGTGCCAGTAATAGGGTTTGCTTTCGTGCTGCATTGCGGGGGACAGGTTATAAAGAGACTGGTGCACGCGCTCAGTACAAATACACAAACCCACGGCTGTGTGGATGTTCACTCCCTCAAACACTTTGATATTTGTACCACACATGGGGTAATTATATCTGACATGAAGACAGATCATGAGGGGTACCTTGCATGTAGACCCTAGGCGTAATAACTGCAAGAAAAACCAAACAAGCATACAGGTCCTTATCTGTTGTTGCTTGTTTCACTCATTCTCTCTGTGTCTAACAAGACCATAATGGACTTGGATAGGTTGTTTCGTAACGTCAGTTAGATGTCTTAGCATAAATTTTGCATTAGCTCCAGTCTGTTCCTCTCATGAATGTTACATGGTGGACACAGTGAGCTCCTTCTCTCATCCCAATGGAGACGGCACTACCTTCAGATGGGATAAGCGTATGCATGTTTCATCCTTTCATTCCTGGCTCTCTGCCTTTCAGAGTTATGGCATCTCTTTTCAGGGGCTGTGTATCATTCATAGGTAGAATAGGAAAACTTAAGAGTTTCTGCTTATCAAGAAGATTTGAAGTGACCTGGTACAAAACGAAATCCCCAGTGAGTTGAAAATGTGCACAGAATACAGTAAATAGGAAATGTTCTGTAGCCTAAACCAAAATAAATGACTTTTTAGTTTCCTGAAAGTTGTTATCTTCAAATCCGATGGCTCAAATCATAGTGGATACAGTGAAATCCTACTCCTATCGAATTGTATGAAAGTGGTATTTAACATGCATTCTGGGCAACAGCCATTTGGAAATACATCCTGAACATTTGATCTTTTTTCTCTTCCGCTGTCATCTTGAAAACAGAAGTCTTCCATTGAAATGTCTGGCTTATACCAAAGTCTATCTGACTTCCTGATAAGGACGAGAGCGTCTCTCTGAAGTTTAATCAAAAAAGGGAGGGCAAACTGCTTAAAAATATATCAAACATCTTTTTTAGGCACTGTGCGGTCAAAGATGCATTAAAGATTATCAAAAGACGACAGTGAAGACATGACAGCGCCCTCTCTGACTCTATTCATTCTGTTAATGAAAAAAGGAGATAAGCTTCTTCAAATAAATACAGCCATATCAAGCCCTATGTCTTCATGTGAGCTATCCTAATCTCAACCAGCACAAAGGTACAGTGTGTGTTCCTCCGCCCCTCACGTCAGGCTGGTGTAGTTGGTTGGGTGGCGAACCCGCTGTAATACGCCTTGATGTTAATCCTGACGTGTGGCAGGCCTCTCGAACCGAAGTTTGTGATTTTAATTAGCATGGTCATTTCATTCTCAGGCAAATGTTTGCTTGGGATGCTAATGTGAATGAAAGCAAATAGATCCCCTGCAGGCCTCTCGAGCCGCCAGACCAAATAGAGGAGAGCCGAGCTCAGGGAAGCTAATCAAACACTGACGTCAAGATATCTACAGTCAAACAAAACTGATACAGGGAAATGTACAGTCACTGATATTGAATTAGCTATGGCAAATATGATTGGAGATAGGTAGTATACATTTGGAATAACAGTGATCATCCTTACAAACAGATTGAGAGTCTAGAAAAACCTGAGGACTTGAAGAGTGTAAGGTAAAAGGTTATCAAATTAGAGAAAATTATGAAAGGCCAAGACACCAGTGGTCCAAACAGAGTGAGACTTTAAGACCATATAAAGGCTGTATAGTTTATATTCATAAAATAACTTTCTACACTGCCATTATATAACAAAACTAGTTTCTGTGTATCTTTCAGAAGTGAAAGGAAGTTACAGTAACCAGTGCAAAGTACTGTTTTGCATTTAGAAATGAAAAAGAATACGTAATAAATCACTTTTTTTCATCACATTTCTTAATAAAGAGGACGTTGAATGTCTGGGTCTTATTTTGACTGGAGCCATTAATATTTAAATATGCACAGCGGTGCAGAGAGAAGAGTGCCATTTGTGCCTTTACATTTGCATTTGGCTCTTAAATTAAACATTAATTATGGTTCTTCATAAAGGAACAATGCAACTTTGAAGCATTCTACTTTGCCAAGTTAATTATTTCCAATTTGCAACAAAATATCTGTGAATGTGTCAAACAGCGATGAAACAGCTCACATAGATAAAAGTTCTTGGAATCAAAGTGGAAATAGTCAGAGTATAAACAGAATCTAAGCGCTTGTGTTTCGTCTCCTCTGACCTGAGTGGAATGCTAATGTTCAAGACTACAGTCTGAACATGTGATTGCGATATCCACATTTGACTTTGTTTATACAAATTGTGAAAAGCACACCGTTACCCACAACTCCCTTTTCTTGCAGTCTCCTTGCTTAACTGAATGGAAATTAATCTGAATTTGTTTTCCGATGCGTCACATACTTCGTTGAAGGTAACAGAACAGGCTGAATGCAGCTCCATGCATGTTTGGCCTGAGTTAAGTCCCTTGGTTTTACTGAAAAACTTCATTTCAAAGTTGTAATCTCCAAGGCAATCTGCTGCTGGAGGTTTAAACCCTTTCTGCCGTTTTGGCGATTAACACACTGCGCTTTCACTGTCTTTCTGAAGAACCAAATTAATGCCCATCTCAATGTAAGCTGCTTTGAAGAGTAAGGGCCACACCACAAATACCTTTTCTCTGGTTTGTGGTTCAAGCAGGCAGTACACTTCCAGAGACTCTCTTTAGTTCCATGAATATTAGAAGGTACCTTTCGCTGAAACACAAATGCCATCAACTGAATGTTGATCCAACACAAGATCAACAATGTGTAGTGTTTCCATACTCCCCTCCACTCTTAACACAATGTTGGAATGCTGTGTGATCAGATAAAGAGCTTTGTTTAACAGTGTGATGTCCGGCTGTGTGCTACAGTAATGCTGTTGATGTGATTGGAGGGGGGGCTCACATATCAGCTAGTGCATGACTAGGTGATGTTTTGTGTTCATCTAGGACGTCTGCCAGCAGACTCCCGACGTGTTGCCATAAAGTATCTGCGCTGAAGAGGGAAAAATACCAGTAGAGGAAACCATTTTTTAAGACTTTCATGGCTAGAGGGAGGAAAAAGGTGTTCCTCCAGCTTCTGAAAAATCCCAACATCCAACTGTCTCATGACAAGCACAACATCACACCAATGTTCTTCAGTTTTCTGTCCTGCCTTCCACCAACTCCAACCTTATCTGAAGCCCTTAGCTTCAGCAAGCCTGCAGGGTCAGTCAGACTGGCTCCTTGTCATCAAGTCACAGTGTAACATGTCAGCTTGAGCTAGTCCCCGTGAGGTGAGCACCGCACGCCCGTTAGGATCACGCTGTTAAGATCCTGAACTCCCCCAGTTTCGTCACCGTGGAGACGTGCATTGCTACAATATGGTAGACGTCTCTGTGGCGTGGTGTGTGGGCACCGTGCTGTCAGCCTCTGTCTCCCTCTCAGGAGGGGACAGGACAGACAGGAAGGAGAGCAGGGAGAGAGGCGAGGCAACAGATCAACCAAGTACAGCTGTCATACGTATCAATTATGTAGATATAACTTACAATAACTCATCATTGGTGTAAATCACAGCACAAATGAGTGTCGAGGCATTAACTGTACTAGTCTTTTTGACGTCTTTATCATAAATCTTGACAAGTCAAACATTGTGTGTGTGTTTGTATGGGGGGGGGGGGGGGGGGCACCTTTATCTGTGTGTGAAGTGGTCTCTATTTTGGGCCAGAGCCAGTCCTATTCACAACTGTAATCAGGGTTGGTCATCAGGAAGCAATCAAGAACCGTGAGCTTAAGACGGATAGCATTAAAGTACTCAGGTCAGCGGCTTTGGACGATTACATCCTGTGATCAGCGCGCCAGAGGGCAGTTCTCACAGGACACGGTAGCCACAGCACCGCACACTGCTAAACCTGCCCCAGGGTACCCACAGTGGTTTGCATACATTATATTCTAATTACGGATTAATGACTTCTAATATCTGTTGTTATTATCTGACTGAGTACTGTATCAGGGGAAGGAGATACCCCAGATATGGGGTCTTGACCAATTTCATGTTATTTAGAGACATTTGGTGCGTTTGTCTGTCAGATAAGTTAGGTTTATGGTAAATCTATTTCATTTTACTGAGCTGAAGAGTATTTTAACAATGATGTTACCCTCAAGGCCTGGTCTTATCCAAACCATCTTGCCAGCGTAATTCACCTTTAACTGTGACTGGAATGGGAGGTGGTGTTACGGGTCTTTGTAGGAGCTGAAACTTTCTTACGACCAGTCCAGACTTTCAGTACTGGTGGCAGGTTAATGTTTCCTCTCTGCAGTGGACTCATTATTTTCTAGCCCGGGGCGCAATTTCATCATCTTTGGCTGTTTTCTGTCGTTTAGTTTGTTGTTTTGGAGTCTGTTTTCCGGATTATAACAGCAAGAACGATGTTTGTCAGAACAGAGAGGGTACCGGGAGCTCACAGTGTGCGTCGCCTGAAACTCAAAAGAATCAATTAGTGATGAGAGAGGAATGCAAGTCTTTGTGGTAGAGGCCAGTTGATAAAACCAGACGCCTCTGACATCACATTAAAGTTGTCTCTCTTTCTTCTGGGGAGAGGCCGCTATTCTGACTTTTCTCCTCCTTTTGTTATTTGCTTTTAACTCTCTCAAGACAGACACACACTTACATATTCAGAAATACATGAAAAATGCATGACCACTTATTCAAAGTTGGTCCCCTTTGATTCCTTGAGCAATGTCAAAAATATTTCTAGTTTTATTAGCCTCAAGGGAACCTTTTTGAGCCGTTGGTGATTCAAAAACTTTCAACATAATCAATGCTGATAACGTAGTTATAGAAAAACAAATAATGAATTGAAAGTATCATCAATAGATTCTACTCATATATTCTGTTACTACTCTGTGACACTTGAAGACCTCTGCCATAACATTACATTTTACATTTACATTTAGTCATTTAGCAGACGCTCTTATCCAGAGAGACTTACAGTAAGTACAGGGACATTCTCTCCGAGGCAAGTAGGGTGAAGTGCCTTGCCCAAGGACACAACGTCATTTTGCACGGCCGGGAATCGAACTGGCAACCTTCAGATTACTAGCCCAATTCCCTCACCGCTCAGCCACCTGACTCCCTGACGATAACATGTCTTCTGGTTCCATGTTATTTTACTTCCCATTCTTTCTTTGTAAAATACTTTTGTTCGTATCTTTTCATAAATTCAGACTAGATAGCAGTGCGAGTGCCACAGAATGTTTGCATTGTGCTGTTTAAAAATAAACGTATGAGAACCAACTCTCACTGCGGTTGTGTTCACAGACAGTACTTCCTGTGGGTCCTCTTGTTGTGCTGAACTTGACACGATCACAGCAGAGGCAGCAGTGGCTCTCTCACCACCACCTCCACTAACAACCTTCCACATTTCCATTTGATTTATTTAGTAAACGCTTGTATCCAAGGAGACAAATCGTGCATAGAAAGTACAGCAGATAATCATGTACCAGAAGTGCACAGAACGTTTTTTCAACCTTGTAGCCTCACAGCTCTTGTTTCTAGCCCTGTCCATGGCTGCATTCTTTCTGTGAACATGGAACAAAATCTTAATGTCCCTCAGGTGTCTAAGGAATTGAAGTTCAAAAGAGCAGAGCACCCTCTCGGCGAGCCAGGAAGGTCTCTGGTTCTCTCTGTCAGCTGTTTGCTGTCACAGATAGGCAGGATAAAGCGCTCACAACACGAAACATGTTCTGTTTTCAGAATCTCATATGAAGAGGACTGTGACAGTTGTTTCCTCAGTGGAGAGTGTGGAGTTACCTTGTGGGATAACAACAGGCTCTCCAAGGCTCTCCCTGTGAGGCTCACTGTGTAGAACAATAGGTAGGCGATACGCAGGGATTATGATATTGGTGAGTCAAAGGAACTGGCACATAGTGAAGTGTCAAGTGAAAAGGACTGTCACAGCTGAGTAAATACTGTCTGTGATGACAATGGCCTTAGCAGCACTCTACTTCCATCTCCATCCCCTTTCCCCTGCATGTGGAACTTGGAGGACCTGTGACACTTCCCCACAATGAGGAAAGGTGAACAAATAAACCGGGCTGATGAATAACACGACGACTACACCACCTACCTCATAGCTAGTTTCAACTATGGTTTTTTAAACACTTTTAGCTCGTCTCTCAGCTGCCCTCAGGCAGATCCTACAGTAAGTATGCTAATCCCTGCAGAGAGGACCTTCAGAAATTGATTGAAGCTCTCCCTCAGTTCACTGCATATTCACTAACTTTTAACTTTCAGATAAGGAAAGAGTATATATATATATATATATATACTTATTTTTTTTCTTCCTTTCATAGGGATATTCCTTCAAGGGGTTGAGTTTCAGCTCCCCTCTATCCCTGTCAGCCATGACTTCCTGGAGGAAGAGCAGGACTTCCTCTGAGGGGCACCAGCTCTGCCCATCTGTGAAGTGACTACTGGGGAAAACAGCTGGTCTTAGAAGAGCAAAGAGGTCTTAGAAAGTGGACACTGACTGATAGGCACAACACGGCTCAGGGTCATGACCACCCCAGCTTTGGCCAGGCTGTGTGTTGACGACAGCACTGTCCAATAAGGACGCAGACTTACTGGAATGTGAAAAGGGAGATAGAGAGAGTGAGCAGGGCAGAAGTACTAGGGTTTTGAAACCAACTTTAAATTGCTCCACAAATTAGTCAAACGGTAAAATTAATAGTCTTCTCGTATCATCATTTGCAATCCTGCCAAACTTGTCAACTTTGTAAATCGGCCTTTGGCATGCGTGGTTCAAAAGAGCACTTATGTTGTCATGGCGCTCCACGCAGCTGAACAACACAAACCTCGGCAGTGAAAGCATGAGAAGTGGCAACATAAAAAAAAGGATGCAAATTAAAATTATTATTTTAATCACATCTATCCATCTGACGTATCTCTGCGAGGTATTGCTTATATGATAAGTCACACTCTGGGATCGTGCCAAATTAACAGTAACTCTCGTTGCTAATTTTAACTATAATCCTAGTGTTGATTGACAATGTTGTCAGACCTCAGAATAGTTTTGCGTCGGCATTACAAGCACTTTTCTGTCCATGGCACTTGGATTATTTAAGATTATTCTGTAATTCCCATTTTAATCTTCCCTGCATTAAGATTTCAGGGCTGAAACGTTGTGCAGAAGAGTAGCGCACAGCAGCAATGAAGTGTCTTAAGCGTTTGATGAGATCTGAAAATCTGCTCTCATCCGCTCCCCTTTTCACCCGGTTATCTCAGAGTTCCTCCCATGAATACTTGCAATGCCAATGAATTGATCAGCAGTTTGCTTTCCTGTCTTAAGCCGTTATCAGAAGATAATCTTCAAAAGGCAATAAGAAATAGAAATATGGACATTAAAAATCCTAAAGCTGCAAACTGAGGTCTTGGGATCTGAGGAGTGATGAGAAGATGGCCCAAAACCACCTTCAAATGTAATCAAATTCTTTGCATGAAATAAATACTTATCTGAGAACAAGTGGCTAACTCTCAAAAAGTCGGAAGATTTAAAAAAAATAATATCCTACATTCAGTGAACTTTATAATCTGAAGAAATCAACAGTGAACAAATTAATTTGACAGAACATCCTGAGCAGCCTTGTGGTAAACCAGATATGAGTCTCAAAATGAATTATTTTTCCTGTTCATTCACATATAACCTAGATATTTGTATCCTACCTGAATCACATTCTTCCTGCTAGATTTCTCTGTGGTCCAGTCTATGACAGCCCCACACAGGTCAACTCCTTCAGGCTTGTTTCCAGGTTTCTACAGGAAAGGAATGAGAGGGGAGAGAGAGTTTACAGGCCTGCACTACACTCTCACCTCTGAGAGGGACAAATCCTGTCAAATTAGATATTTTTTTAATTAAATAAATAATAAGTATATTTTTGGCCGGTTTCTAAATTCATGGTATTATTTCTGAATAATCAAAAAACAAACAAATCAAATAAACGGGTTAATGTTAAAGACAAAATAATAGAAATATCAACAATCAGACCAGACCAATGAACTTCCTCTTTGGTCTAATTGCTACTGGCAAAGTTTTTAGTATCTGCGCAATAAAATGACAATGAGTTTGCATTAGTTATATTTTCAATATTCCATTCCTGCCCTTGTGCAATTAAAGTTGCTGTGTGTAACCATAGTAAAACCAGAATGCCTTTGTTTTCAGGCATAGAAAATTGTGATTTGGAGAAATGCAGCTTTTCAAGCAAGAACTAATCAAGGTAAAAGGCATGCTAACCCATTTAGATATTATTGCTTTCACTGTGGTATCAACAAATTCAAACAATGAGAAAAACGTTATGATGCAGAAGAAAATTAAGATTATGTTACCATTTTGTTGAAGGATCTACTAAAAGAAGAAATGAAATTGCCTTATGAAACATAAATGTTTGCATGACCCCAATTGTATGTGCCAGACTCCATCCTGGAGGGAACCTACTGTTGCTACCTTGATGACCAGCTTGTGCCACAATGATGAAAGAATATTCTGGTAATGTAACATGCTGCATTGTCTCCTCTCCAATAAAAGTATTTGTAGTCATCTCACTGTCTCAGTGTCTCTGACACTGTAAAATCTGAAGTACCATTGTCAGCACTCAACAGACACATCAAAACACAGGAAGCCGTTTATCACAAGCTGAAATGAACATAAAGTAAATGATTAGGCAGTTCATCTACAGCCCTCAGGGTACTGTGAGTAGCCGCTATCTGAGGGTCACCGGTCCCACACTGCACACTTCCAGAGTTTATGTTTATGCAGGAATGGCTGGATATTTGTGTCTGTAACCCAGACCTCCAACTGGCTCTTTCCAATAATGAACTATTGGAGGGGGGGGCACCGACAGACCTTGCTCTGGTGGGCCTCAGTAAGGGAGAGGGCTTTGATTAAGTCCTCGGAGCTTCATTAAAAAGCATGGCAAGCTCATTTTAGAGACACCCCTCTCCTCCGTGTCGGCAGTCTGTGTCTCTCCCTCTCTCTTTCCATCTCTCTCACCCTCTCTTTCTCTTCCTCTCTCTTTCTCTTTAGCTCTCTCTCTCTCTGCATGTCAGAGGCACATCAGGGTAGGGTGGATTAAAGTCATATAGCACACACACTCATACACACACACATACACAAAAATTCATATGCATACAAACATGCATGTATACGCTCACACATGCACACACAAACACACTCACACACAAGCACACACACACCAGGGTCCGCGCCACGAGAGGGTAAACAGTTCTTCCTTGCCTTTTGATGGGGTGAGCTACAGTCCTTGGGATCAAAGCCAAAGTTAATTTGCCAGTTTGAAAAATGTGAAAATGAAAAGAAAATGGTTCATTTCTGACATCAAATTAAAATGCACATAGTGTGTGTTCACTCAACATTTGCACTCTTAATACTAATAGGCAAGTCTTCTGAAGGTTGATTTGAAGCCATAATTGAACACTGGCCCTCTCTTATACAGCCGGTTATTGTGGTCAACCCTATTCATTGATGTCACTTTTGACACTTGTATTTGATTCTTGTGTGTATGGGTGTGTGTATATAATTACCAAATTGGTTAAAGCCTCTTGCTTGCTCTCTTTGTAGAGCAGCAGTTGCTCTGAGTCCAACACCACCCAGACAGTGGTCCAGTTCTTCCTCAGTTTCTTCCCCCCTTCAGATATTTTAGCTTTGTTCAAATATTCACCCTTCAAAAGCCCCTAAAATACACACCAAACAGAAGCAGGTTACGCATAACAGATAGAAACAGAAAGCAAAGACACACAAATATGCCATAAGTATAACAGTGTACACCGTAGACCAACAAATATTTAAATAGTAAAGAAAACAAAAAAAACTTATTTTTTAATAATAATTCAAATAAAACAACTTTATAATGATAGTTCCAGAGCTTAGCTTAGCCCCAGGGTTGTCCTCTGAGAAATAGATCTGTTTCATATCGCTCTTAGTGGGCCATAGGCGGACTTACAGGGTTGTCCAGGGCTTCACTGATGCCCAGGCCGTGCTGCGACTGGTTCCTGCGATGACGAGAAATCTACAGACCAGAAGAGAGGATCTTCTATAGAGGATGTCTATCTTTCGATCTCTCTGTCTATCTATCAAGATCATCTATCTACTGTATCCATATCTATATAAATGTTTTTTTACTAAATTAAATGAAAATGGCAGTGCACAGTCATTAAGGATACAGATTAAGATTGAGATAGAATTTATGTTGCCCACCTGGTGTAAACTGTAAACATTCTACAATTGATTCATATAATTATGTCTGATTATATGTGTATGTAGCACTGTGTATTTGGTGAATGGGACTAAGTAGCATACATAGTTAATGAATGTGATGTGCTTATAATACACTACAGATTTATCAACACATGCCCGTACTATACGTAAGACCGTTTTGTTAAAGCACTGTAGTTAATGATACGCGACTGCTCTGTGAGAGGCACCTCAACAATGCTATGCTAATCACCAACAGATAACTGACATCCATACCACAACAAAGCAAACACACAGTCTACAAAACTAATACTGCAACAACAAAATAATAATTGCTCGATGTAATCGTGTCATCCTTGACTTCTTCCTCACCCAAAACTAGGCTGTTTAAAATATACTGAGCTTGTGATGACTCTTGCTGTTGTGGTAGCACATTATAATACTATAGACATACAGAATGGAGGTTATAGTTACAATGGGATTTAATATTCATCGATTTCCTTACAAAATAAACTATGAAACTGAGGCTGACTGCTTGGTATAAACACTTGGTGTGAAGTCTGTTTGGCACAGTGCTGACCTGCCCTCTACTGTTCAAATGTGTTTCTACGGTTAAAGCATCCAAACGGTATCTTAAATTACCTCCAAATCCTCCAACATGTTTTAGGGTTATTCCTGCTGTAATTGGCTCCTATTGTAGACTGCTATTGATGCCAATAATTGGATGTCGAAGGTCACTGTCCAAGCGGGATATACTTTTCTTTTCTATGATTTTGATTTTTAAAAAGATAGGTGGGATTGTGTAACCAGAAGTCCCATCTTGTCTTCAGCACAGTGCACAGTACACAAGAAGCATACTAAATGTCCTTCATAAATTAACCTTTGATTTATTTTACTGCAACAAAATGACAACTATGACCATAACCATAAACAACAGACTACACTGGGATGAAAGACTGATGCAATGTTACAGCAACCCCACACAATGCTCTGGGCTGTTTTAATGACCATGTTTATAGTCTGCAACAACCGGTTAATTATACCGAGTAGCCTTTCGCCTCTCTGCCCCCTGGAAAAACGGTATTATTGTAGTACAGTGTCTCACAAACAAGTGTCATCTGCATAATTAGCAAACAAGAGAGCTACAAAACATTGAGTCTGCACTTCTGGCTATGATAATCTCACAAATTCAGTTTGCTGTCGTTCATTCCATACTGGTGTAGGTAGATGTGACGGTGGAGCCACTGGTTAGAAAAAGGTGCTCAAACTTCTGGTCACCTACAGTGATTGCTTTGTCAATAAAATGTACTATATTTGGATGCCCCTACTGCTGTTTCACCCGTGACCTCAGTCCTTATTAAAAGATTAATGCAGGGGTCATTTCCTGTTCATTGTAAACTGATCCGTAGCTACATCATTCCAAATATGCTGCGACAGATTGCTCATTTTAGTAATAGCATCAGATGTTTGATCTCCTCACCCCTAGTTTTCCCACAGGGTCCTGTCCAGTGTAAAAAATAGATAATCTGAGTCAAGATGAGGACGATTACCTAGCACTCTACAACGCTACACCAAAAATACAGTCATGATAACTGGACTTTGAGTAAACACAGCGAATCACAGAATGGCCACCAGTTCATACCAGTTTGAGATACTAGTTCATACCAGTTTGAAATTAGTCTTTCAGCATTGTCAGTCTGAGGCTCATTCAGCACTGATAGTCTATTATAGCTACTTTGATATGGGTTAGGGTTAACCCTAACCTCCAGGACTTTCTAAATAAAACATACTGGAGCTCCACAAAACATTGTCTACCCAGGCTTCTGTCGTTTGAAGAGTCAAAAGTAAAAGTTAAACAAAGCTGGCAGTGGTACAGGTTAAAAATAACATACATGATATCAGTCATTAAGCATGTTGATTCTGTGGGGCAAATGTTCAACAAGACAAACTTGGGTTGATGAATCAGACTTGGGGCTTCTTGTACTCACAGGCTTCAGTGGGGATTCAGGCTCGGTCAGGACCATGGACTTGGTCTGGCTGAGGCGCTCCCCTGGGGTCTGGGAGGCCTTGATGCGCATCTGCACTGTACCCTGGGCCGCGCCGGTCAGCTGGCTGGGGTGGATCAAAGGAGGCTGCGTCCCGGGGCCTGTTATGCTGGTGATTCTGTGGACATACGAATCAAGAGGAGTTGCACGTGTGTTCTGAGAAGAGATGTTTATATTAGCTTCATTTTTACGGGGGAGGGGGGGGGGGGTTGACAGATGACAGACATGGGAGAAATGACCTACTTAATAAACCCAGTCTTAACTCTCACTGCGGGTTAGAGCCACGGTGACCGTGAAATGTAACTGTGAAATGTTAGATGTCAAATTCGAACTTGTCCTCTTAAGAGGGATTTACTATATCTCTTCTATGAAGACCTACTCAGTACTTCTTTGTTTTTCAGTCCCTTACAGGGAAAAGGGCACAGGCTATGAAAAATCTGTCTCTAAACTGGTGACTTCCTGGGCCTGGTTGCTTCATAAAAACATTGCAACATTTCTCTCTTCCTGCTGTGAGTGTGTGCCAACTAAAAGAAAAAAAAAATGGGGGTCTGATGTTAAAGCCCTGTTATCTTCTGTACTTCTGTTGAACACCAACAGCGACTGACCAGATACACACACTAAAAACCTCAGTTTGGGTATCATCCTACTACAGACAGACACATAGCAACAATGTACTTAATACAAGTAGCCATTTCAAAACTATCAACAACGTTGTCTATGAATGATTACCTAATAAAAAGCAAAGTACTGCATACGTTTGTCTTTGTGCTGTGCTAGCCAAAACGAACAAGATTTGTGTCACAGGAAGTAAATCTAGACACTCCATCTCACAAGTATCTGGAACTGATGCCATGGGCCCCCAAATTCTCCAGGTTTGTGATCACATAAATATAACACAACCCTCTTTGTAACACAAAACATCACATCTCCCCTATGACTTTAAAATCATGTATATCATGTCACAGACTAAGAGGAGGGAGGATCTGCAAACTTTCATTAAAACACTGTCTCCATCCTAGACTGATTTTCCTGTCATTTCACATGACATTTGGTAGGACTGAAAAACTGGTAGGATGGTGGTAGTGAACCTTAACCAAAACCAGAACAGATTATACACATCCCTACAATGTGGCAGCTGTGCTTCCCAGACACATCCAGGATGTAGGGGCCTAAGTCACTGACACCAATCCTCGTGACTGAGATTCTACCAAACCTCACAAATATTCTGTTTAAATAAACACCAAATAAAAGGATTTCAGCGGCTTCTTACCTCGTCCCCGCCATTTCTCAACGTGCCACCGATCACAATGAGAGAGATGAAGAGTGCAAGTCTTTAATTTAGAGGAAGTAAGTCTCGTCACGTGGCACCGTCAAACTAACAAGCTTCTGCAGCCTAACCGTTGATGCCAGTGTCTATTATTGAGTTGTACGCTGCCACTTCCTGATACCACAGACATCATGGGAGAGAAACAACTGCAGCACCTTTTGAAAAAAAAAGTATAAACACCTTTAACATCTTTACAATAACACAGAAGGTGAGAGAAGCCACTTTCACAATCAATGAACATGTTAAATGTAGGTTCATAAATCAGTCAACTTGATATGTGCATGTAAATCCTGTCTGCAGAGACTGAGTCTGCAATACTCTTGTGGTTTTCCGCTTTTCTCATCAGAGCATTTTTAGAAACAGCTTGTGTCAGAACACCCGTGCCGTTTCCAGTAGTGTGACACACAGAACAGCACTATGTGCTAGGAGATGGGTGACTTAATTTTAGGGGAACACTATTTTTGCTAAGGGATTTCACACCCTCAAAGCAATGTCTGGAGCATTTATTTTGTGGCAATTCTTGTTTGTGATTGGACCACAGCTGTACCTTGAAGTACTGGTTAGCAAATTAAAGGAAAGCTAATTACTTAATAAGCACAAGGCCTAGTACACAGATAAAGTGTACTTAAAATTCAGGGATGTGGCCTGTATTCAAAACATACTGAAGGAGGAAACATCATGGGTTTGGCTGTACCATTGAGGGGTTTCCTGTGAAACGCTGGTTCTCATTGGCAGTAGATAATCTACCAATATTCTACTGAACAAGAGCCTGTAATTAAAGGTGGTGTAGGCATTGTTGTTGAGAAGCACTTATTGTCATATTTGCAAACTTGATAGCAACCAATACATCTATAGGTTTGACGGTAATGTGAAATCAATCTGTGGGCGTTGCAGGACTGTATATAAACACCACAAATCATTAAGACCGTTCCGAGACTAATGATTGGACAGACTACCTGTCTGTCTTCCTACCTACCTTGCACTCAATTCTCCTTATTGTCATTTTTCAACCAGGCTAACATGCTAGCTTGAAAGTAGTGAGTACTAACGTTAGCCATGTCCATTATGATAATGTTGTGTGTGTTCTTACATGTGAATGCGACATGGGGTAATTCGTCAAAGAAAACGATGCTGCTCTCTCAAAAGCTCTCTCACTCTCTCGTGGATTAAAGGCAGGGTAGGAGAGTTGCACGAAGCTAGCTATTTTAGCTTCTTTTTGACACCATTCAAAAGCAAATATCCCACCTCCTCCCTTCAAAGCCACTCCCACAAAACTACAGTAACGAGCATTGAGTGGAGGGACAGAGTGCGCGCAGGTAGACAGACAGACCGGTAGCCTGTTCAATCAATAGTCAGGGTACCCCTTAATAATTGGTCGTGTTTATTACAGTATTGCAATGCCCACAGATGTTGGAATGATTCATATTAACATCAAACCTTAGATTTATTGTCGTCAGTTTACATTTACATTTAGTCATTTAGCAGACGCTCTTATCCAGAGCGACTTACAGTAAGTACAGGGACATTCCCCCGAGGCAAGTAGGGTGAAGTGCCTTGCCCAAGGACACAACATCAATTTGCACGGCCGGGAATCGAACTGGCAACCTTCTGATTACTAGCCCGACTCCCTCACCACTCAGCCATCTGACAGTGTCAGTTACACTATCGGGGCTTGGAAATACTGTAACTTGCTAAAGTAGGCAAATGGCTAGTAGAACATTTCATAATCATTTCAGTCAATCAAACAGCTGCAAGACCCAGTGAAATGTTATATACAGCTATGGAGTTAGATTAGTTTCATAATTCACAAACAAACGTAACACGATTCACAAATGTATTTCATGATTCACAAATAAATGTAACGCGATTCACAAATGTATTTTGTGATTCACAAATGTAACGCGATTCACAAATAAATGACCCCATTACATTTGTTTGCAACCTGACAAACACGAGTTACAAATCGGAGAACACAAGTTACAAATCGGAGAACACGAGTTACAAATAGGAGAACACGAGTTACAAATCCCTGCATTTGTGTGTGTGGATTTTTGGAACTTTCCTGACGCGCTTAGATTCACAAATGCATTTTTTCGAAAAGAGATTCTCTGCAGCCTATCAGATGTCTCTTCCAATGTTAGCCAATCACAGCTAGCTTGCTAAACGTTAGCCTAGGAAACACTTAAAATTACTAAACATGGATCCTGCCATTCTCAAGAATATTCAATCACGTATGATAATCGGTTTAATAAGATTAAAAAGCAATATTTCACCTACATGCTACCAGACGACATTGCTTGTGATCTGAAGGAGACATTTTGTCCGTTATTATGGCAGGTTGTTGAAGTCCACATAGACACGTTAATGTGATTGGCAAAAATTTGAAGAGAGATCTGATAGGCTGCAGAGAATATCTTTTTGAAAAAAAAAATGCATTTGTGAATCAGGAAAGTTAAAAAAAAATCCACACACACAAATGCAGGGATTTGTAACTCGTGTTCTCCGATTTGTAACTCGTGTTCTCCGATTTGTAACTCGTGTTCGTCAGGTTGCAAACAAATGTAATGGGGTCATTTATTTGTGAATCGCGTTACATTTGTGAATCACGAAATACATTTGTGAATCGTGTTACATTTATTTGTGAATCATGAAATACATTTGTGAGTCGTGTTACGTTTGTTTGTTTGAATTATGAAACTAATTATCTAACTCCATATACAGCTAGCAAACTAACATTAGCTAGCATCGCTAACGACTTCGGCTAACTCAACTTCGGTAGGCTATCCTCAGTATTTGCAAGCTGGCCAGTGCAAGTAACATGGCATTTTATTTGGTTTGTGTTTTAACTTGTCCAGTGGGGCAAGTCAGTTTCTCTTCCACTTGCCCTACAAAAAATCCACTTGTCCCGGACAAGATAAGTAGCTAGTACTACTGCTAGCCCTAGAATTAAACACATAATGCTAGCTATCCTATGGGCTAACTTGCCAGTCCCACATGTAAAATCCCCCCAAGATCATATCCCTGAATAAATATTTCTCCCGACGTTGTAAACACAATAACGATTACGTCTTGATGATACTAGCATATGGCCCATATTAAACATTCTCTGGTACTAGCCTAGTGTTGATTTCTAATCGATTTCAAGGCGCTCAAAGCGGGCTTTGGTCTGTCGTCTCCCCAAAGTGACGTCACATGCATTGTGGAGGAAAGAAGAATCATTGCAAACGGTACCTACTTTTTCGTATTATATTCCGTTTTGTGACACCCAACAACATCAAATACAATGGATAACAGTTTAAATGTTTATTACCAACAAGCAAATTGCGCAAATTCGTCTGAAAAATAAACCTGCAATATGGCCTTTAAACAGTTGTTGGTAGACAGGGTTAGCTAGTATGTTAACCAATAATTTTAATTGACGTCTACGTCAATCAAAATTGACGTAGACATCCTCCGCGGAAGCAACCGGGTTCACGCCTCCGCATCGTCCATTATCAGGTGATATTGGACACCTCGTCGGGCATTATTCCTTACATAATGGACACCCCTGCAGCCAATCAGAATCGAGTATTCACCCAGACCGTGGTATAAACAGTTGTGGCGTATTCTTCGACCTGTAAGCGACTGTGGCTTCCTTTTACCTTTTAACCTTTAACCTAAGTAGTTAATAGTCACAAACAGTTGTCAATCGAAGATTAACAGTAGTAAAGCAAGTCTATCTTGTTCCAATTCTGCATGAATTATATGATTGGGGTTGATGGAAGTCGGTAATACGGAAGCCTATTGAAGTTTTCGAAAAGCGAAACTGATGTTAGGCAAATTTCTCTGGATATCGTTAACCTCCTCCATTCTACTTGATAGTGTACACATTCCAACCGCAGGTAAGTAAAACTAAACACACATGATTACCAAAATTCTAGAAAGCGAAACTGATGTTTGGCAAATTATTGCTTTTCAAATGTGTTTTAAATGTTTTCATTGCTCACAAGCCAAAGCTATGTCAAACAAGATATCTCTGGAAGAAAGGTATGAGACCTTCATGGTTCTTAGTGGAGTAGGGGATGCTTTGGCTTACAACCACGGGGACTGGGAGTTCGAGCAGAATGGCAAGGTCATCCATGCCGAGGTGAAGAAAGGAGGTATTGCCAAACTGGACGCCAAGCACTTCCCTGTCACAGGGCTCTCAAGTGGGAGTCAGGTGGCTGAGCGGTTAGGGAATCGGGCTAGTAATCAGAAGGTCGCTGGTTCGATTACCGGCTGTGCCAAATGACGTGTCCTTGGGCAAGGCACTTCACCCTACTTGCCTCGGGGGAATGTCCCTGTACTTACTGTAAGTCGCTCTGGATAAGAGCGTCTGATGCTAAATGACTAAATGTAAATGTAAGTGTCACGCATTGAGCGTGACACTTACGGAAAAAATATCCTGGAATTGTTCACATGATTCTGCTACAACGTCTACCCTAAGTTTCGTTCACCTACAGGGGATACCACTGGAGCTCGAGCATCACTTTGAGCACAGAGTAAGTCATGATCTCCTGTTTTAATGTTACAACTAATTCACAACTTGTTTGACACAAACAATGGCAACTTAGAAAATGTTAGAAAATGTTTCCCAGATAATTAGCATCAGTTTTTTATGAGTGTCTGTAACTTAACCAACAGTTTTACAGCCTGTTCACTGACAACACCTGCTCAGAACAAGTAGTCTCTAGGCAGTGGCAATTTTAGACCCTTTTTAGGGGTGCTCAAGCACCCCTTGTGGTGTTGTTCAATGTTACTCATAATAGTTGATTGACATGTAGGTTTAACCAATAGGGAGCCCTATATTGGTAGACTGGGGACCAATAGGATGAGGGAGTGAATGTGGGGTGCGGGGGTCAGTTACGGGGTGAGCAACGAAATAAACATGCCAAGCTTAGTACACAGTCTGTCTCACGCGCATTATTAAGCAAACTTGACACCCTAAATTTAATCTCAGCACCCCTAAAAATAATAATAATTACAAAGTTCATGAAGAAAGGGACATCCTTAGTTTTTTCATTCATTCAATATTTTGCATAATACATATATTCAAGTATGAATTGTTATCCAGTGAAATTAGGGATTTATTTACAGGCATGCAAAGTCCTCACCTTTTTGAAGCCAAAATGGGTAACCTACGTGATTCGTGGCCAACGCAGCATTTTACCCGTGCTTCCTAACTTTACAACTGGCTCTGGAACCAATGCTATACAAAAAATGTATTTATGGTTAAAAGAACATGACATTGTTTACAAGAGCACAGATTCTACATAGATCTAGCCTCTTAATTTTGCTCTCACAGTGCACCAGATTCATGCGTTTAACTTTAAAATGTTATAATTTTTCTTCCGAGGAGCATGCCCCGGGACCCCCCTAGAGGGTCGGGGGATCGCCGTATCCTTCTCATGTTTTTCACCCTTGACCTGTTTGCATGCCTGTTATTAGCAAGGGGGTTTTGCACTTTTGCAAGGCACTGTATTCATGTCACATTGTCATTGGGGGCTGAACACCTCTAAAGGTCTGATCCTAGAATCGCCCCTGAGTCTAGGCCTAGTCATATTTTAGTTATCACACGATGACTGACATATTGTCACATTATAAACATATTTTTCCAAATAGGCTTAATAATTTCATTAGCACTAAATACATTTAAGCGTTTTGCATAGTCGATGTTATAGGTCACTTTAAAATCATGTCATACTTTATCATTATATACTGGCCATGGATGCATTAATCATTGCTGCCTTTCAAAGGTAAAAAGCAATTAATTAATTTTGAGGGGGGGGGGGGGGCTGGGGGAGGGGAAATGTCACTCTTGCCTGTCTTCAAAACTTGAGAGCCCTGCTGTCAGTGACGACACTGTGATGCACCTGGCCACGGCCGAGGCTCTGGTGGAGGCAGGGGAAGGAGCCACTCTCCCTCAGGTGTACCTCACCTTGGTGAGAGAGTACATCAAGAGCATGAAGGATATGCACGGGAGAGCCCCTGGTAGGTTGAGCCCTCTCGCATCTCTGACTGACTTTCCAACTCACTCATGTATGAGAAACATGAGTGAGTTGGAAAGTCACTCACACTCACTCTCTATCATACAGGGTTGAAGCCCCGTAGGGCCCTGACACAAATCATACGCTACTATAAATCAGATATGGTTTGACCAGTCATTTCAAAATTTGCAGGATATGTTTCATACCCATGTTGAACCACATGTGTAAAACTATTTAAAAATTATTTGGATATATTTTTTTATTATGAATGTGCAAAAGACAATACAGTGCAACAGAGTATATTAACGCCCTTTCCTGGATTAGTCAAAGTGTTCTCTCCTACAGAGGTGGGGCAGGGTCATTTTTAGGATAAATATTTAAACTGGGTTAGTTTAAACTAGTTATGGAAATGGAGTTAGTAATATATACATATATATTTGTGTGATTAAATAGGTGATGGTTTGACAAGACTACATCAGAACTCTTGGGGGGTGCCCAAGGTGAACTACGAGGGGCTGGAGTACCGAGCCAGACTGGCAGGAGTGGCAAAGCAGCTTTACGAGCTCAGGGGAAAACCCCTGCTTATGAAGTAAATGGAAATATTATTTATGTATAAAGCTACATTATGGCGTAAATAATCAAATGCTCTGAACGTTTTAAAAACGGGTCAAAGCGGTTTGCTAGTCTGCCCTTACCAGTCTGAGCAGTCGGCTAGTAATGCTCTAATCTACTACTTATATCAGTTTGTAAACCAAGATTACTTCTAGTTGGCCCGTTCAACATTTCTGAATTGATGAAAATAATCAAATGTGATAAATATATGAACACGCATGTAGAAGAAATTTGCCATTACTACATTATACTTAGTACTGTTAGTATAGTTAGAGTTGTACACCACTATAAAAGATTTATGATCCCTATATGTTGAATGTATGCACCTTCCTGCCAAAGTAAATTCCTTGTCTGCAAACTTTCATGGCGATTAAAACCCCTTTCTGATTCTGAACAGGATGCATCCATGCAAAATGATACGGGTGTGACTTTTGTTATAGCCAGCAGGTAGTGCTGAAAGCACACGAATCAAATGACCAAAGTCTTTTTGCATTTGACTTCCTGCATGAGGTCTACATTCCACCATGAGGGTTCTGTCTCGCACCACTAATCAGAAACACCTACTTGATCTTAACTATAGACATATATACATGTCTATGATCTTAACCCTTGTGTTATCTTCGGGTCATTCTGACCCATCAGTCATTGTGACCCACCGTCGTATTGCGACAGATTTACTGCATACAAAGTGAAGCATTTTCTTTTAACAGCTAGGCTGTCTCAGACCCCCCACATTGCAAAGGTTAAAAGAAAATTATTTTAATTTGTTTTTGTATTGGGTAAAATTGGGTAAACACAACGATGGTTCATTATGAACCTTTGGGTCATGTGACCCGAAGGCAGCACGAGGGTTAAGTGATTCTTACCAGACTTCCTGTGAAACACGACTAACACACTTACACATCACCAGGGCTCTCAAGTGTCACGCATTGAGCGTGACAGTCACTCATTTCGGTCTTTTGTTACGCCCTCCCGCCACACATTGTATTTCTCACGCAGAAAACGGCGCTGCATTAAGTCGAACGCTAACGTCTTCCGAAAGTTTCGTTCACCTACAGAGCAAACCACTGGAGCTCGAGCACAGAGTAGGCTCATGATCTCCTGTTTTAATGTTACAACAAATTCACAACTTGTTTGACACAAACAATGACAACTTGACTGCTGTTAGAAAATGTTTCCCAGATAATTAGCATCAGTTTTTCCTGAGTGTCTGTAACTTGAACAACAGTTACAGCCTGTTCACTGACAACACCTGCTCAGAACAAGTAGCTCATAGATGTAGCGTAGCTGGTGTGTATCGGTGAAACTCACTCCTCGGGTATGTAACTTGGGATGTCAGAGGTGGCAGGTTCTTACCCAGTGCGGGACGAACATAGGCCCGATACCTCTGACGGAGCTTGCAATACCACGTCTGTTACATATAATTGGCCTAGTCATATTTTCGTTATCACACGATGACTGACAACTGAAATTATAAACATCTCTTTCCAAATAGGCGTAATAATTTTATTAGCACTAAATACATTTAAGTGTTTTGCATAGTCGATGTTATAGGTCACTTTTAAAATAATGTCATATTTTGTAATTATATCCTGGCCATGGATGCATTAATCATATTAATCATTGCTGCCTTTCAAAGATGTTAAACAGAAGCCAAACCTAAACTGAAGATTTTTCATTAACAACTCAAATACGTTCTATGTGGTGTGTTATGTGAAGTGAAAGTGAAAGTCTCAAAAGACAGGAAATGCACATATGCTCCACAACCTTAACTCTTACCATTGCACAACAAAACAACATAGTGATGCATATTGTTTGAAGTACAGTAGACCTACATAGCTGCAGTGCTGTCACAGGTGTATTAGCTGTGTGCTGGAATAAACCTTATTCGTGCATCGGTACAGTTAGGGTTCTCTCTGTACGGTGTTAACACTGGTAGCAGTCAAGCCAGGCCGTATACTATCCGCAGATATGGATTGCGCATGTAGTGCACTGGTTTTTCTTCGCCTCTGGAGGGCAGCAATGCGCCTATTGCCATTTGACCGTCGTGTGGTAGATTTCAAATAAGAAGGAAATATTACTCAGTCCAGATGCACATCCACGAGAAAATTAACGAATCACTCGTGGCTCCCGGATCATACTAAAGATTCGTTCAAAAGGAACGTTTCGTTCACCAATGGCAACGACACAAATCTAACTTAAAAACAATAATTGCAGCTGTGTCAGAGTAAACAAGCTATGTGGCTATCTTTGACATGTTGCCGAGTGTTAGTTTCTGACCACACGTGACACTTTTTGTGACTGGATAGCAAACTAGAGGTTACCAGTTAGCTAGTCTGTGCTTAAAACAGTTGTTGGTAGACAGCTATCAATGATTTTGGTTGACGTCTACACAGGTAGGCGTGGCGTATTGGGCTCACTCAGTCTTCGACCTGAAAGCGAGTGTGGCTTCCTTTTACCTTTTAACCTACCTCTAAGTAATAGTCATAAACAGTTGTCAATCGAAGATTTACAGTAGTACTCCTCCAATTCTGCATAAATTCTATGATTGGGATTGACGGAAATCGTTAATACGGAAACCTTTGGAAGTTTTCGAAAAACGAAACTGATGTTAGGCACATTTCTCTGGATATCGTTAACCTCCTCCATTGTAGTCTATTACTTGATAGTGTACACATTCCAATCGCAGGTAAGTCAAACTAAACACACATGATTACCAAGATTCTAGAAAGCGAAACTGATGTTTGGCAAATGTCCCAGGATTTTGCAAATCTCCATTATAGGCAACTAGCTACTTGACAGAGTAGACATCACAACCCCAGATTAATAAACTCACTCGCATGATTACCAAATAATCTAGAATGCGAAACTGATGTTCGGGAAATGTCTGCATATCGCTAACCTCGATCATGGACTACTACTTGACAGAGTAGACATCTCAACCTAAGGATTCTAGAGCTACAACATTTACCACAGCAAGGACTCATGGGTACCATCTAATAACTAGAGAGGGTACAATTTCTGGGGAAATTGTAGGGTGTGCTTGCTTGCGTCGGTTGCACAGGGGTCCGTTTTTTAATGACATTTTTACAACTGATATATCTGTATTTTATATCAAAATGCATACTTATTATTTATAAAGATTACATAGATTTAAAAGCATTTTTTTTGCTGCTCATTTACAACTGAAAATACGAGTGAAGTGTAGAATGAAATAGATGTCTTCTCATTTCCCCTGCAAGAGGCTGCCTCATCGTTGAATCAAAACGAATAAATTTGGCAGACCGGTGTAAAAATTGACATAATCTCTATGACTTAAACGTCCTTTTAAGTTTTTCCCTTCTCGTGATATTTTAAGGAATTTAGCCTACTCATATTGCATTCATTCATGAATAAAGAACCCCCTTTGAAGATTAGGCGTTACCGGCAGTAGAAGATGGAATCGCGATTCAAACAGTACCATCTGCTAACTGAAAATATGCCCCCAAAAACGTAAATAAGCTTGACATTTATTTAGTGGAAAATCGCTTTCATAAAAAGCTCAGTGGTAGCGATCATTGTCAGTTACAACGCCAAGTGCGATATAGCCCTGTGTGGAGAAGCTGCCCCGGTAAATTGTACTACGGTACTGGTACAGTACTAGACTACTGCTGTGTTCGTTCGTCTTGGTAGCGATTGCGTTGGTTGAATTGGATTTAACGTTCCGTTGTACGGTTTAGGCTGAAATTATTTTCATGAACAGATTGACAAAGTTTAGGCTGTGGCAATGAAGTTAAGGTTAGTAGTTAGATAGACTTTTGGTTTAAGTAAGGGGAGTGCCGAACATGTTCTGTCGCCGTTTGACTTCCTAAACAGCTGTGTAAGCTAGATGTTTTTGTCGTGTGTCTTGCGTAGGCTACAGCGTTGCAATGAGCAACACTGGTTTGAAACCACAGGTAATGATAATTTCACCAAAAAATCGTTTACTTGTAATGTAATGTCATAATAAATCCTACAAAGAAAATGTATTTGTGAGGAATGTTTATTTTAACGATTGAAAACAGATGCATCATAGACCACTGTGGTATGTGTTGCCCGGGCAACAGAGGCTAATGTCATGCTAATGCTTCAGTGAAATAGTAGACTACCGTTTCCGAAAGTAGATGTGGACCTACTTCCTTAATAATATCAGCTAATATTGTACATTACATTTCATAATTGTGTTTCACATACAAAGTAAAATGAGTAAATAGTTATCACCCTGGCCTCTTTGCTTGTGGCGTTTCTGCAGCTGCCTTGCAGTAAAGCTATAGTTAGCCTAGCTATCCCCCAAGTTAACAGATGCGAAACGAATGTTCTGCTACAGGTAGTCACGCGTGTTTTCGTGACGTTAGTGACGTAGTGACGTTAGTAACGTCAGTGACTGTGGCTAGCAAATTAGCCACCGTTAGCTTCACTTTTCACCACAAAAACGCAATTTCCACTTAAACCATGCAACGGAAAGTAAATCCCAATAGAAGCAACTCAATCGCTACCAAGACGAAACTTTTGACACCTAGGTTGTCTATGTAGGCCAAATATTGACTGAGTTTTAGGGGGGCAAAAAGAATAAAAAGAATAATAATATATATGTGAGAGAACAAAGGTTGTGCCCTTGCCGAAGGCAAAGCACACCCAATCAGACATGATAAACAATTGTACATAAATTGCCACAGAGCAAGTTGGGATGTTTTCAACTATTTCTGCACATTTAGGCTTTATGTTTGAAATAAACAAGTCCCTACTGACATGGTCATTACAGTAAACAAACTTGCTTTATTGTTTTTCAAATGTGTTTTAAATGTTGTATATGTGACATTGCTCACATATAGTCTGCACGTTTCCAGCCAAATCAACCACAAGCCAAAGCTATGTCAAACAATATCTCTCTGGAAGAAAGGTATGAGGCCTGCATGGTTCTTAGTGGAGTAGGGGATGCTTTGGCTTACAACCACGGGGACTGGGAGTTCGAGCAGAATGGCAAGGTCATCCATGCCGAGGTGAAGAAGAAAGGAGGTATTGCCAAACTGGACGCCAAGCACTTCCCTGTCAGTGACGACACTGTGATGCACCTGGCCACGGCCGAGGCTCTGGTGGAGGCAGGGGAAGGAGCCACTCTCCCTCAGGTGTACCTCACCTTGGTGAGAGAGTACATCAAGAGCATGAAGGATATGCACGGGAGAGCCCCTGGTAGGTTGAGCCCTCTCGCATCTCTGACTGACTTTCCAACTCACTCATGTTTCTCATCGACACTCACTCTATCATAGGGCCCTGACACAAATCATACTCTAAATCAGAAATAATTTGACTAGTCATTTCAAAATTTGCAGGATATGTTTCATACCAATGTAGAACCACTTGTGTAAAACTATTTAGAAATTATTCATATATATTTTTTATTATAAATGTGCAAAAGACAATACAGTGCAACATATATTAACGGCCTTTCCTGGATTAGTCAGTGTTCTCTCCTACAGAGGTGGGGCAGGGTCATTTTTAGGATAATTCTTTAAACTGGGTTAGTTTAAACTAGTTATGGAAATGGAGTTGGTAATATACAGTACCAGTCAAAAGTTGAATTGAATGGGAAAATGTGTCCAAACCTTTGACTGGTACTGTATATAATATTTGAGTGATTAGGTGATGGTTTGACAAGACTACATCAGAACACCACTGATAGGTTAATCTCATAGCCTTGCTGCAGTCCAACTGATGGTTGTTCTTTTGTGTTGGCTCGAGAAGGTCTTACCTGCATGTCAATGATGGACACACACAACAAAAGGAACGACCAGGACTGGAAGGTAAAATTTAACCGGAAGGGGGGTGGGTGTGGGGCGGCCATGCGAGCCATGTGTATCGGCTTGCGCTTCCCCAACCCAGAGCAGGAGGACCTGTTGATCAACCTGAGCGTGGAGAGCGGCCGTCTGACTCATCATCACCCCACCGGCTACCTGGGCTCCCTGGCCGCAGCCCTGTTCACGGCCTACGCGGTGAGGGGCAGCCCCCCTGTGGAAGCCTGGGGTCATGGGCTCATGGAGGTCCTGGAGAAGGCTAAGCAGTATGTGAAGGATGCAGGCCACTGTGTAGAGGAGAACCTCCTGCACTGGTGAGTGCTTCAGCTGGACTCATTACATCCACCTGCAAACACTAACAGTTTGTTATAATAGTCTCTTTGTTGACAGTAAGTTAAAAAGATCAAACAAGAGGTTTGATGATTTCACAGAGTGCACCAGCGTATAACACAGATTACCCCCGCCTCAGCCTCTTCTTCTCTCTTTTAGGAACTACTTTGAGGAGTCCTGGAGGAAGTACCTGGAGAAGCGCAACATCCTGGACGGTAAGAGTCAGCCCCTCTTTCCCGAGGTGTACGGCATCCAGGAGAGAGAGGAGTTCTACAAGTCGTTGAGCTTCCAGGGTACTGGGGGTGCCAGCGGGCATGATGCCCCCATGATCGCCTACGATGCCCTGCTGCGGGCCGGGGAGTCCTGGGTGGAACTGGCCAACCACGGCTTCTTCCATGGCGGCGACAGTGATTCGACGGGTGTCATCGCGGCTGCGTGGTGGGGGGCTCTGTATGCATACACGGGGGTGCCCAAGGTGAACTACAAGGGGCTGGAGTACCGAGCCAGACTGGCAGGAGTGGCAAAGCAGCTTTACAAGCTCAGGGGAAAACCCCTGCTTATGAAGTAAATGGAAATGTTATTTATGTATAAAGCTACATTATGGCGTAAATAATAAAATGCTCTGAACGTTTTAAAAACAGGTCAAAACGGTTTGCTAGTCTACCCTTACCAGTCTGAGCAGTCGGCTAGTAATGCTCTAATCTATTAATTATATCAGTTTGTAAACCAAGATTACTTCTAGTTGGCCCGTTCAACATTTCTGAATTGATGAAAATAATCAAATGTGATAAATATATGAACACGCATGTAGAAGAAATTTGCCATTACTACATTATACTTAGTACTGTTAGTATAGTTAGAGTTGTACACCACTATAAAAGATTTATGATCCCTATATGTTGAATGTATGCACCTTCCTGCCAAAGTAAATTCCTTGTCTGCAAACTTTCATGGCGATTAAAACCCCTTTCAGATTCTGAACAGGATGCATCCATGCAAAATGATACGGGTGTGACTTTTGTTATAGCCAGCAGGTGGTGCTGAAAGCACACGAATCAAATGCACAAAGTCTTTCTGCATTTGACTTCCTGCAAGAGGTCTATTCAATCCTGAGGGTTCTGTCTCGCACCACTAATCAGAAACACATATTTGATCTTAAGTGATTCTTACCAGACTTCCTGTGAAACACGACTAACACACTTACACATCACCAAGTGTCGGTTGAGATCCGACCATCCTACACTCTTCATATAGAAACCTACAAACAGAAGCCAAACCTAAATAGAAGAATTTTCATTAAAAACTCAAATACTTTCTATGTGGTGTGTTATGAGTTTGTGAAAAGTGAAAGTCTCAAAAAAAAGTCAATGCAAATATGCACCACAACCTTAACTCTACCATTGCACAACAAAACAACAAGGTGTTCGGTAATGCATAATGTTTGAAGTACATTTTAGTCATTTAGCAGACGCTCTTATCCAGAGCGACTTACAGTAAGTACAGGGACATTCCCCCAAGGCAAGTAGGGTGAAGTGCCTTGCCCAAGGACACAACGTCAGTTGGCATGACCGGGAATCGTACTGGCAACCTTCGGATTACTAGCTCGATTCCCTCACCGCTCAGCCACCTGACTCCCTACAGTAGACCTACATAGCTGCAGTGCTGTCACAGGTGTATTAGCTGTGTGCTGGAATAAACCTTCGCCTCCGTAGAGTTAGGGTTACAGCCAAGTCCATAATGTACTGTAATGTCCTGGGTGGAACCAAAAGTTCGATGGGTGAAGCTCAGTAGCATTTGACTGTGGACTATCCCGGGATGTTACACCACCCGGGGTTTGTTGTTTCTGACTGAGAAGGCAAAATGAACACTAATAACCACCCTCATGATAGAAAAACAAACGACTCAGAGTACAAAGTACATACACACCCAAGCATGCACTAACACACTCACGTACTAACACACCTACAAACCTTTGACTGACCTGACAGGCTGTGTTTAACTCAACATGTCTGGAGATGTCGGTGTACATTCCTGCGTCTGTGTATGTCTGTGTTAGTGTTTGACTCCTGCTGCCACTGTAATTGGAACCTGTTCGGCCAGCGGGCCTGTTTAATGACCCGCATTGCCCCCCTCCTTTCCCCAGCCCAGGGGATGCCTGCCTTGTCTGGAAAGAAGATGACCAGATGGGGATTTGATATCATATAATCCACCTACACTACATCCATGTTGTGTAGGTGGACACACAATAGTGTGTCAGTATTTACAGCCCAGTATGGTTCTAGGTAAAGAGAAAGTGACACCATGAACCGTAGTTATCCATGTTCAGGAGTAAGCATTACAGAAGATGAACCACACTGAGGGACTAGTGGTTTTAATTTTGAAGCCCCTCAAGAACCTCTTTGACACTCATCCTTCTAAATCAAAGATTACACCGTTTCCCAGGAGTGATGAGACAAGGGTCTTCAGAGAAGAAGATGAGATAGAAGAGCAGAACAATCCCCTCAGCAGGCATTTCTCCTGATCCTCTTATTCAGACAGGTGTCACCTGTGGACAGTACCAGTCCTGGCACATTTGGCGCCCTAGGCAAGATTTATCACGAGCGCCTCCCCCCCAACACAACACGGACACATGACGTGGCGCAGTTGGCGCCCTTTGCTGGTAGTGCGGAAGGGTTAATTAATAGATGCACTTCGGAAAATGCCGCCCCCCTCTTCATGCCGCCCTAGGCGGCTGCCTATGTCGCCTATAGGAAGGACCGGCCCTGCCTGTGGAAAATATCAGAGGTCCCTCTCTCTCCTCTCTCTTCAACAGGGACACTGCTGGGTACTATGCTAAATGCCCTTGTCTTCCCCCAGCCTGCTAGCAACCGCTACAGTAGTGCCGTATTGTGCTACCTTTCATCATACAGATACTTTATACAACACTGAGTTGTGTGACATAAACTGACATCTCAAGTAAACTCTAACTCAGAAAAGGATCCCACCTCTAGCATTGACATCTAGGGACAACTAGAGCAGAAAATTGACATTTAAGGGAGCGGCCCTGTTCCCTGCATGACTATGGTTGGGAGTTCAAGTTGGACAGTTGGACTTCTGTCAGTATAGTTGCAGGGCTTCAAAGATAAAATGTAAATTAATGCCAAGTTGGCATAGAGAGATTATCTTGCCTTTTTGCTTTATACTGAATTTCTGTTCATGGTTACAAAGAAAAAAATGTTTTGTCCTAGATCAGGACCAATCTCATGATGCACAGAGTATCCTGATTCATGTTGATTTAATAGAAAGAGGGAGATCATAGGAGCGACTGGTGTGAAAGCTATGAACGTGAGAAAGGAAGTTTATAAAGAAAGTTACACAGTCATCCAATGTGCCTATCCCCTCGGATATTCCATAAACACATACACACACTGCAAGGCCGAATATTACATGACCTGCCAGTGAGTAGAATTCAAGTCTTAGACAAGAGTGAGATGACGAAGAGAGAAGAGGAGAGGAAAGAGGGAGGAAAAGGAGAGTTGAGGATAATTGGAGAAGACCTTGTCCTGCACATAGCTAGGATAGGATGTCCATGTCCGGTATCCTGACAGTGTGTTGTTGTCTTTCATTTTTTATTAAAACCAGTTTGCCAAAAGTTTACACTTGTCAAAAATCAAATCACTTGATTGAGTTTATAAGTTTCAATGTGCAATATAGTTAAAAGATACCACAGCAGAATACACTGTACACTCCTTATACTGTGGCAAAACCTTTGAGCCAGTGATTTATGTGGCTAACATGACCTCTCCTCTCACCTCTTACTTCCAGATGGAGCGCCTGGGGCCTTCTCCATTCGAGTCCAGACGCATACACACACACCACACACACAACTTCACCAACTATGCCATACAGAAACAACTACATTACATGTAAAAAAAAAAAAATAACTCCACAGGGGCAGCCATGATCTGTTTTTTAATCAATAGTGAGGTTTGGTGACTTGTCCTTAACCCCCTCCCACACCCGATCGGCCTCCCCTCAAAAGACCATGGGCAGAAGGGAGTGGCAGGTCAGGGAAGTGGAACTAAGGCTAGCCACCTCCTCTGGAGAAGTTCAAAGCAAAACAATATTTTGGGGTTGGCTTCCTGGAGTCAACAAATCATTGCCTGAACTCCCAAATGAACAGAAAAGCAAAAAGAAAAGGTTGGAAAGTCCAATGGAGGTTTTGATGGGTGCAATGACTCACACCTGGTTCAGTTAAGGAATGAGGAAGTCAAGCATGATTAGTGTACAGGTCCCTACACCTGGGAGCCCAGTATGACTCTCCCTGGAGTTCCAATCAACATTCTTTTTCTTTGTCACTCGCTGTTTTCTGTGGTAGACCCATTACAACCGTTCTGATCTTATTCTACTTTTGTGGTCCCATCTTGTGATACTTCTGCTCATGTCCTTCCAGCTGGCTCATCGCCCAGGGATGTGTGGACAGCGTTCCACAGTATCACAGTGTTGGTTACCTTCTTAATTATTCACGCTGATGTACCCATATCAGAAAGCACTGCCTACTATTCCCATGCGTTGCACCTTATAGGACCTGCGACTGGGTGAGCTTGTCTGAGTGCAGCACAGATAGGGATTTTGAGGACCATCGAATTAACAGGTTAGTGGAAACAGAAGGTGATCCTTGACCAGTGTTTTGTATCACACTGCCGTCCCCACTATGCTGTCAGTTGGCTCCCTAGAGCACTGCCAGTCCATTGGCTGTGTGTGGAACGTAGTTCGTCTCGCCAGACTGCTTTATATGTCAAAATCTGAGATGCATACTCCCAGTGTAATTTTGGTCTCCAAAACAAGATTCAAAATTATTTGCATACAGAAACACAGGTAAGAAAGACACAATAAATGAAAGAGAACTAGCTTAAACACAGCTGGTCTCCCCTTAACCCTTGACCAACAGAGAACACATCCAGGACACTGTCTCAGAAATAGCATCCATGACCCAGACAACACTGACAGCTGCCACCGAATAGGATGTCGGTTTAAGCATGAACAGATAGAGAAATTATATAGTGACATTCTTCATATCCTTCATAAGGCGTTTAACTCTAAGATCAGCATGTATTAAAGATGGATTGGGAAATAAATAATCTGTACTACAGTAAGTACAGGGGGCATCATCTTCTGTATGAAAATCTACAGAGCAGTCAGATCTTTTTACTGTAACAGCTGAAATACAGGTAGGCCTACTTAAATTACTGTAGTGCCACAGTTAGCATAGAGCTAAGGAGAACAGAATATTATGCTATTATTATTTTCTGTCAAACACCCATACATACCAGTTAGAGAAAACCCAAAAACGTAAAACTTTTTGGAACTGAACTTGTTTTCTGGGTACCCAGAACGTTCCCAGAACGTTCCCGTTGGTGTAAAGGACGTCGCCTTGTATCGTTCCAAGAACAGGGCATAGGGCAACATCTGGTTACATGACACAGTTGTACCACTTGTGGAGGGTCCACCGTGCCCACCGAGACTCTCAAAATGTTTTCTCTACACTGTTTACAATATTTATCGTCTGAAACAAATAACTTTGAGACTGTCCTCCATGAGCCTTGGTGAAGAAATCAAAATCTTCATGAGTAATGCTTCAGGGAAAAACTGACACTAAACTTGTGCTAATTCAAACAGATTTTCTTTAGCTGGGTATTGTCACTCTTCAAACTTGATATCTGGGTACACCAGTGCTTGTTCAACAAAGATGTCAACATACAGTGCGAGTGTATTCAGACATTCGCGTCTTTTATCCAGCTTTGTATGTTGTGTATGATGAAAACCAAGAATCTCAGTTGCTTCCCTCCCCATCTCGCTTACATGCTTAATCACGCTTTGAAGCGTGGGTGGTGCCGTGGTGGCAAGCCCGTCAGAAGCAACGGGGCATATCAATTATAATCTACCCCGCTGAGGTGTTGCCGACTTCAAGACGCCGCCGTACACAATACCCTCCGACCGGCCCCGACCAGCGCCAGTATCCCGGTTCTTCTACACCTCCCTCCTTCAACTTCCTGAGTGCCGCGAACAGGAGAGGCTGCTGTCGTGAGTGATCTGTAGAAGGCTGCCCTCTCAATTTGAGATAGGAGATAAGAGAAAAGGGTGAGACTTTCTGGTAGCATGGGAGACATCGCCAGAACGATGAGACCCAGGGCTCACGCCATCTCTCACGCAACATTTTGTATTTCAACCATCACGCTGAGAAATAAGGGAAATGTTGTCACGCTATATAGGCCTACAATTAATGGACGAGGCGCAGGCATACTGAGATGATAGTTATACAGAGTTAAAAGTCAATCAGAAAACAAGACCAGCACCCCCCCCCCCTCCTCCTGTCGGCCGGAATTTGTATCCAAACTTTGACAGGTCTGGGAACCTCACGCTAAAATGTTAAAGGGGTGATTGATTGCAAAACCGATTTTACCTTGTCATAGTTGAAAAATTACATCTTGGTGTGTAAAATAGACATACAATATACAGTGAACCTCAAAGTCCATAGAAACCTCTTTCCTATCAAAATGTCACTTCTCACTACTATTTTGAAACTGCAACTTGCAAACGCTAGCTTTTGAAACAGTGCAACTTGTGACGTCACAAGTTGCAGCATCAACTTTGTCACGCCCCAAAATTTACATTTACCCGCCCTCTGGTTTTCTGGTCCAGGAACATAAACGGAGGTCGCGTAGATCTCCGACACTTTTTTAGCTAGCTGCGCGCTGCTCTGTACTTCCGCAGGAATTACAAATAAGAAAGTTAATACGTTTTCAAGATATTGAAAATGGAGCGCCGTAAATGCAGTGTTCCAGGCTGTACCGGGAATCCTGACACTTTTCACCACCAAGACAGGCATGGCTGATGTTTATCCATGGGAATATTCCTATTTATTAACACTGATTTGCAAGGAATGCAAGAACAGCTAGATAGCGAAAAGACCTAGACTGTAGGATAGCATAGGTAGAATGTGTGATGATTTAGCCTAGTTTATTGGCAATGGGGCTAACGTTATTTCATGTTCCTGACTGTGTTTCATTCAAATAAATAACCTGTATTGTCATATTAATCTACAATTCAAGATGCATGTTTGTCCAGATCTATTTTTCAGCAAGATAGCTAGAGCTAGTTTGTTTGCTAAGCTGTACTGCTAACGTTACCCACCTAAGGCGATCCTGTTTGCTTCAACAACAGAAGTGGAAACAACTAAGGTAATCATTTCAAATGACATCTAGTCAATCTGTTGAAAACATTGTTGTGTAGACACAATAGATTTATTTGTTGGTTTTTATTTCAAGTCTCGACCTTTGTTGTTTCACTAAGTGCTGTTAGCCGTGTTGCATTTTTGCTTCGCAGCTTCACTTGTTGTAAACCAACCAACCAGCGCTCAGCTCATCTATATATTCATGAGCATACCATAAAAGGAGAAAACCTAGCGCTTTTTCCCGGGAAAATTTAACTGGATGTATCAGGGGGCATAGAACAGCACCCGGGCCATTTTCAGCCCAACCAATGTTACATACCCTATTGTAGGAACAGTGTAAATACCCCAAAAAAACTGTCAATCACCCCTTTAAAACTTGAGCAGTGCATAGGCCTATACAGTGGTGTAGTCCAGGGTATACGCAGGTATATGGCATATACCGGTTATTTTTCAGTCAGCATTGCGTATACCCACTTCTCAATCACCTCTGGTGCGCATCATTTAGTAGTGGCTCAATGTTATTTCATAGGATGGTGAAGGCATGTCATGACCCGCCCTACTCTGCCTCTAATTGGCTAGTACTCGATGCCTTCGCTGGTTAGATTGGTTAGGTCTTTAGCGCGAGAACTGATGATGAGCCAATCAGAGGCAGAGTAGGATGGGTCTTAATAAGAAAAAAAAAATTGGGTTAGGGTTACGGTCTTTGTCAGTCACATGGGTTTGTTGTGTGTGACGTCACCGCAGCGCCATTTTCCAGGTATAGCTAACGTGCAGTCGGTGAGCACTGATGAGAATTTACTCAAGATAACAAGCAAATAATTTGCAAAACTGGAGAAGCACAAGAAAACTGAGAAAAGGCTGTACTGCGATAAACTCAAAAAATGCTAGGGACCGTTATTTTGAGAAACTGGCATCGATTCAAGACATAGATCCATACGAGCTGACTGCAGTAAGTTGGAGTGCTGACCCTGCATTGCTACCTCAATCCTCATACTTGGATATAGTAAACTATCTTGTTTATGGTATAAGTGTAGCCTGACATTGTAATACTGGGTGCATGCATTCATCAGCTCCCGTCTTGACTACTGCAACTCTCTGCTGGCAGGTCTACCAGCGAAAACCATTCAGAGGCTGCAGTATGTTCACAACAGTGCTGCCCGGGTTCTCATCCGGACACGGAAATCGGAACACATCACCCCAGTCCTCCACTCCCTTCACTGGCTTCCAATCAACCAAAGAATCATTTACAAAGTCTTTCTCCTAGTTCACAAGGCCATAAACTCTACCAGTCCAACCTATCTCCAGGACCTCCTCCCCCCTCATTTCACATCTAGGTCACATAGGTCCGGAAACTCAAACCTCCTTGCAGTTCCCCGGACAAAATTGACTAAAATGGGAGATTGTGCCTTCTCCTCACTGGAGCCACGACTCTGGAACGAGCTTCCGGAGATCATTAGGGCCTTAGATTCCCTCGCTGCTTTTAAATCACACCTCAAAACCCACTTATTTATCTTTGCCTTCACATAAAGTCCTGGTACTGTTTTTGTTTCTTTTCTGTGTTGTTCTTAGAATCCATTGATTTAAATTGCTCTGTCCTAAATTAAATACGTATGTATTTACTGTTTTTAAATACATATTATTCAATCTCACTAATCTTATTTATTATTTTAAATTGATTATCTTTTTGTATTTTATATTATCCTATTTTCAGCACTTTTATAAGCAATTCTATTACTTTGTACTATTGTTGTTGTGATTATGTATATCTTGTTAAAGCACCTTGAGACCTCTTTGTATTTTAAAGTGTGCTATACAAATAAAATCCATTATACTCATAACACAGATGAGACACACAAGCCCTTCAGCCTTGTGTGTCTCATCCACAGTGTGTGGCTCATTGGCTTCAGCTGGCTGCAGTGTTTTTTTGTTAATTGGGTGTGCTCATGCCTTCGGCGAGCACAACCATTGTTCTCTCACATATATATTAGTATATATATATTTTTAAAATGATTTCCCACCCCTATCCCTCAATATTTGCGCTACATAGACAACGCTAGCGTCAAAAGGTTTGTGTTGTTTGTAATTGCGTTGCTTGTATTTTTATTTACGTTCCGTTGCACAGTGGCAAAAAGTGACTTTTGTCGCACAAGGGAACTCAGTGCTAGCCTACGTCACAACGTCAGCACACGTGAGCAACGATGCATAGATACGACGTGCTAGTGTAATAGCAGCATCATATATTTAGGTTTGTGTTTGCGAATGCGTTGCTTGTATTTTTATTTACGTTCCGTTGCACGGTTTAGGCTTAAATTAAGTTTTTGTGGCAAAGTGTCTTTTGTCGCACAAGGGAACTCAGTGCTAGCCTACGTCACAACGTCAGCACACGTGAGCAACGATGCATAGCCTATATACGACGTGCTAGTGTAATAGCAACATCATATATTTAGTCAATTCAAGACTTGCATGTACAGTAAGTAATGTCAAATTAAATAATGTATTTAAACTCAAGCTTGTGTGGTGCGTCGCTCTCTTCAATGACACAGCCTACACTTTATGTCAAAAGAAAAAAAAAACGGCACATTCAAACAATCCCCTTCAGTAAAGTTTGGCTAGTACGGAAGCAAATCAGTGACATCATGTTTTGAATTTTAAAAGGCATTTAATACTTAATATTGAAATTTAAACAATACCGAATTCTAATATGAATATATTTCAATGTAAAATAAAATTAAGGTTGCTCAAATTCAAGCCTAAAAAATCAGATCTTAAAAAATTTAGGCCAAAAAGAATTGACCCCAAAAAAATTGAACTTATCAAATTCGAGCCAAAAATTTTCAACCTTAAAAAATTCAGATTGTAACATCCGGGATACCAAGGATAGGTTGAGCAATGGAGCAATAGAGAAGAGAAAACACATGATGACTACTATGGAGGATTATAGGGGCCAAAACTAAATAAATAAATACATAAATAATTAAATGGTTAAATACTAAATAAATAATTATATAACACAAAGATTAAATAAATGAGTAATTATATAATTTAATGCCTAATTGACATACAAAATATATATATTACAAATTAAATGAGACGGTAAATATATAAATGTTACATGTATTTGTGTGTATATATATATATATATTTACGTTTTCATGTGTTCACATTTATTTATTTATACTTACATATATTTATTTATACTTATTTATTTATTTATACTTACATTTATCCACGATGTATCGGGTTAAGTCCACAACTTATTGCATTTATACCAAGGAACTTTTTTCTTTACATACCCTGGAGGAGGTCTGCCAGCTTATCTGGACCGTGATGGACAACTGAACCCAGCTGTGGTGGAGAAAACATCTTCACATTGACATCCTGAGGTTTGAGTTTTATGACATTTCTGTTTTGAGGATGTGAGGGAGTTCCAGCAGTCCTATGATCGCCTGATCTCCTTCGTAAAATAAGCCAGGAAACAGACAGGCCATAATGTAGGAAATTGACCAATTAGGAATAGGTGTAGCCAGACATCAGATCAGATAGTCATTCCATAGCAATTAATGAGGCTCTGATGTAAGAATATTCTTTCCTTGTCATCTGGTGTTACATTGTTCTTTAAAATATGTACTTGTTTGATTTCAGATCACCAAGATACATTTTCTTGATTTGTTTTTTGAAATGGTCCTGCTGGGCCTTCTGGAGGGAAATACTGATGCTGTACCGGTAAGGGACACAAACCTAATAGGGTAACCTTATTGGCTAGTCCAGGCCTGGCCAACACGCGGCTCTCGAGCCGCATGCGGCTCTCTGCCTGGTTTCATCAGGGCCGGATTATAACCATTAGGGCAACTGGGCACTTGCCCAGGGGCACATGACATCTAAGGGGCCCTGGACAATGTCAACTAAAATGTTACATCACGTTATGAACGCAGTCCTAACTTTCCTTAATGTGAGTACTTTATTACAACTCGTTCGATCAAAATGTTATGTTAAAATCACGTCAAAAACAGTGTTTGTGTAGTCTAGTAGTAGCCAGTGCCGCCGCTCCCATAACGCTCACTACGCGCTGTGCGTAGGGCACCAACTCCTGAGGGGGCACCAAAAAATAGCCAACTGAAAAATCATCATAGTTATAATACTTATAATACCGATATTATTTTAGTATAGAAATATTAGACACGTATATTACAAAACAGGCAGAACAAGAGATGTAGCCTATTTAAATGCTCACAAAAAGTTACGATGGTGCCCCCCCCCCCCAAACAAAACATAAACAAATAGGCTACACACTCAACTTCCCAAGCTCGCTGTGGGTGCCCTTCCCTCAGTGGGCTGACGAACTTTGACAGTAGGCTAGGTCAACTTTTCTAAGATGGGCTTAAAACGATAACAGGAGTCAGGAGAAGGAAAAAAGAAAGAAAGAGACTGCGAGATGGTGCCCGTGCATCACTTTCAGGTAAGTCCATGTTTAATCATTGTTAAATACGGGAAATGTGCTGCTAGTTTAATGCCTATGCATACACCTCAAACTTGCTGACGTTATTGCTAATGTTAGCACACTCAAATATGTTAATTTAGTTAGGTGCAAGCTAGATTGAGATTTTACTGTTAAACATTATCTATGCATTTTACAAGTAACTGCGCCAGCTAGCTGTTACTTTCTTACCTACTGTCTGCCAAGATTTTACCAATTGAAAAACGGCTTGTAAAATGTTTATTTTACATAAAGCTCAAAAAACTATTTTGCGCTCAAATAAAGGCCCAAAAAATTCGCTCGCGCGCTTCGCGCACTCGCATTAATTTTGGACATCCGTAACTAACATCACATCAAACACAGGGGGGGACCCTTGTTGCCCAGGACACAGAAAATTGTTAATCCGGCCCTGGGTTTCATGCGGTTCTTACGTTCATATCGAAGTTTGTCTTTGTTTTTATCTGCGTGTTCGCTTCGCTTGAGTACAATACGGTATTTTCGTCAAACGCGCAGAAAATACCGCAAAGTTTCCCAGTAGGGGCAAGCAGAGTCGGCTTCCGAACGAATTCAATGAGTGGGAATTTTTTTTCACAAGGGGGCACGCATTTACAAAGCATGTATGAGAATGAAAATAAGACTAAGCCAATCTCGGTTATGACACCCATCCACTTATGAATGGCCGCTTTTTTCCCTGGTAAATACGGTTTGGGCATTGCTGCAACACAACTTGTTTTGTATGGTTTATCCCAAGATCATCTGGGGCCTGTTCCAAGACCGTTCCAGGATCAACCGTAGGGCTAGCTGGCGCTGAGCTAGCTACAGCTTCACAGTTAGCAGATGCCCCTACGATTTTGTCATTCAGCGATGTCGATGATATTGAAAAATGTGCAACCTCACCTTCTCCCTCTTCTGATGGTAGACTTCGTTTGGCTTTTTGGCAAAAAGCCACTTTCGGATGTCCATTTTTATTGTCTCAATTCACTCTTACTGTATAACAAGCCCGATTCACTCTGTATAACAAGCCCGTTATGTCAGTTGGGGTCAACTTTCAGATCTCACATCATTGCGCATGATCGCAAAGTTTTAAAACAAGCAGGCTAATAAAAAAGGTATTGTAATAAAGCATTATATAACTATTATTTTATTTATTATTTTTAAAGCGTCATCATATCAACTCAGACAGAATTATGATACACTTATTTATACTTTAACAAAAACATTTTTTTGGGGGGGGGCACAGCATTCCATTTGGGGGGGCATTGCCCGTAGCCTGGCTCTGCCCTCCTCCATACTTCCGCTCAATTTTGATTTTGCTTCTGTACTAGGTCTGGGATTTTGGTGTATTAGTCGGTTTTCTGAAACAACATTCAGGGTCCAATCAGCGAACAGAGGGAGTGGCTTAGAACAATGATGTTGATGTTGTTCGCTAGTTTGAGTTGTAGTTCAGTAATGGCGGCGGAGTCGCTGCCGAATATCCAAAAGTTAAAGCCGGAGCAGGAACAATCTTTGCTAAGTTTTGTTGGTGGTCATGATGTTGTGGCCCTCTTCCCCATGGTGTTCGGGAAAAGTTTGATTTTCCAGCTACAGCAGCTAGCTCCGTTACAGTAGTGATGAAGGAGTTGGCTAAGGCGAACGCTAGTGATTGGTTATGGCAGATCAGAGTGGCTCTGGGCAGATCCAATAGTTTTAAACTTCAACAGAGTACCCGCCTTCAAGGAAGTTAACGCTTGTCAATGGAGCGATCCCAGACCCTCTGTACAAATGAAATGTAAGAGGGTCTGGTTAGGACCAGGCTACATTGCCCGTCCCGGGGCAAGATCATTTGAGTAAACAATTTGTGTCCAGTTTGCTCTCAAAATGGCAGGGAAAAAATGCACAGCAAAACGAAAATATGATGATGAACACAGGACGTTTTTAACAGAGTGGGAGAGTTTATGTTTTTTTGTTGAACGTAATGGCAAGCCATTCTGCCTTATATGTCAGGCTTCATTATCGCATTTCAAAGCTTCAAATTTTCAGCGCCACTTCAGCTCACTCCATGCTAACATCGACCAGGAATTTCCAAAAGGGACTGAACTTCGCAAGCACAAATTGGTCACTTTGAAAAGTCAGGCAGAAAAGCAGATACAGCTTTTCCAAAAATTTACGAAGCACTCAGAGACAGTAACGCTTGCATCGTATCAACTGGCTTGGAACATTGCATGGGCCAAAAAGCCATACAATGATTGGGAGTTTGTTAAAAAAAAAATGCCTCAGTGACATTGTTTAAATCTTGTCTCCTGAAAACGACAAACTAAAACGAATGTTATCAGACGTCCAACTGTCCCACCACACTGTTGAACACAGAATATTGGACATTAACACGGTTATTGAATCACAGTTGCAGTCTGACCTTCAAGCATTTGAGTATTTTAGTGTCGCATTGGATGAGAGTTGTGACATACAAGTCAAGCCTCAGTGGGAAATATTTGCACGGTCTGTGTCAAACGATTGTGTGATCAAAGAAGAACTCCTTGATATTGTGCCATTAAAAGACAGAACCCGTGGCATAGATGTGAAAGAAACAATGATGGCTGCATTTGCGAAAGCAAATCTGCACATACCGAACCTATCTGCAATAGGATGGAGCGCCAGCCATGATCGGATCTGTGAACAGGCTTGTGGGGCTGTGCAAAGCTGACCAAGCATTTCCTGAGTTTTGGAATTTCCACTGCATCATCCACATGGAGAAACTCGTGTCTAATTCATTGAATTTAAACGTCATGAAGCCTGTGATGGAAATCGTCAACTACATCAGCACACATGCGCTTAACCACAGGCAATTCAAGAATCTCATCGCTGAGCTTGGACTAAGGGCTTCCAGGTGACCTGCCAGGCCAGGTACTTTCTCGCTTCTTTGAGCTTTTGGATGCCATGAAACTGTTCATGGAAGAGAAGGACAAGGACTATCCCGAGCTCTCAGACCTCGAGTGGATTATGGATCTGGCCTTTTTGGTCGACATGCTGTGTCACTTGGACAGACTGAACCTGACCCTGCAGGGTAAGTAGAAAATGCTGCCTGGTCTATATACACACACCTCCGGTTTGTAAAGCAGCTTTCCACCTGCTGTGTCCACACACATCCAGCGTCCTTTTAAAATGCCAATGGTGCGCTCGATGGTGGAGCGAGTACGTGCATGCTTCTGATTGAAGGACACCTCCTGGTAAATCTGAGGGTTGGTGGGTGGGGTCATTAACCAGGGGGCCAGGGCATATCCTTAATCTCCTAATAAAACAAGTCATTATAGGAATAGAAAGCCATTGTTGGTGGAATAAATTATTCTGAGATGCTTACCAATGAGCCATGTGTCTCCAGCAACTCCTTCTTCGAGGCGCATACCCACAGAACTGTTTTGCAGAATATAGGAATCGAGTGCACCTCCTGGGAAGCGAGCGACCACATTCAGAAGTTGATTCTGGGAGTCACAGATTAGTTGGACATTTATGGAGCGGTATTGCTTGCGGTTGAGATATGGGAACGGATCTGGAGATGGTGCCTTAATGCGCACGTGTGTGCAGTATATTGCGCCGATGGTGTTGGGAAAACCAGAAATACGATGGAATCCTCTCTTAATTGGGACCTGTTCTTCTGCTGTATAGGGGAATTTTATGTATTGTGTAGCCAATTGATTGATTCCATCCACGACTCGAGGGAGTGCATGGCTGATGGATGCCTGTGATATTCCCACCCGGTCTCCTAACTCCCTCTGAAAGGTTCCAGTAGCAAAAAAGCCCAAGATGGAGAGTACCTGCACATGCGGTGGTACAGGGTTAGAGCGTGTGGTATGGCTCCGCAGTGCTGGCTCCAAACTGTTGCAAATATCCATGAGGACTGCTCTTGGTAGCCTAAAGCGTCCCAACAGGTACTCGTCAGTCTCTGCAAATAAATCTGTATGGTCATGGAAGATGCGTTCCCTCCTCGGCATGATCTGCAACATTTTGCAGCAGAAGTAAATACGCCATTGTGTGGTGTAGTCACTTATTACTGGATGGCAAGGTTCCTCGTTAACATAATTGATGTGAATTGAAGGCAAAGCAAGGCTAGTTAATTTATATAGGCCGAGCATACACCATCGCAATTCAAAGTGCTTTACAAATGAGCAGAAGTGTAAGTGTAGTGTGTATTTATTAAAACAAACAAACATATAATTATGTGTAAAATATTAAAAATAATTAGTTGCAAAATTATAAAGGACAGAAATATTCAATTTTAAATTAGAACGGACTAAAACGGTATAGCTACTTATTTTGCGCAAACATGTCAGCTCTCAATTGTGTGTAAGAGTGCTCTTGGGTGTGCGTAAATTCTGTTCTTACCTAAGAACAAATCCCAAATAAGAAAACATTGGTGAATGCCAGAATCTTCGTGAAAACTGCGTAAATGGGGATTAAGCACAAATGTGTTCTTAAGAACATTTGGTGAATGAGGCCCAATGTTGTTGATGTCTCAATGTGTTCTCATAGCCAGATGCATTCATGGATGAACGCCATTTTTTATTTTGAGGACCATTTATATGGCTGTACTCAGAATCTGTCTGGGGAACCTGGAGATGCAGGTGGAGTACATTTTGTCCTCCTTGGACTCTACAACCTCCAGAGATAACCAGTGCGACAGGCGACTACTATAGGACTAACACAATCTATCGTAGTCTGCATGAATTAAACAAGTTGTCAATGCCTTCTTGTAGATACTAGTTATCAAAGATAATCAGAACTCAGAAATGATCAGAACTCAGATCACAGAAACAAAAAATTGAGTGTCCTTTTGTTAGGATGCAGGAAATGTCCAGTTATTTAAAATATCAAGTATCAATAGTTCCATTTTACTGTTTTTCATATCATGTTGACAGACACAGTATGTTCTGGAAATCTCTTGTCAATGCATGTGTTACCCAGAGTTGGCAAGATGGTTTTTTTCGGGGGGTTAATTTAAGTTTTCCCAAAATAACAATGTCATAGCATTACAGTCCTTCAAATATACACGTAGATTTTGACACACATTCGCCTTGAGACTCACGCACCTCAACCATTATGCAGTATTGAGGGTTAGCTTGTCCCGCTATATACAATTAATGGGTGAGGCGCAGGCATACGGTGGTAAGTTTTCTGGCTAGTTTACATTTAGCAGACGCTCTTATCCAGAGCGACTTACAGTAAGTACAGGGACATTCCCCCCGAGGCAAGTAGGGTGAAGTGCCTTGCCCATGGACACAACATCATCTCGGCCAGGAATCTAACCGGCAACCTTCTGATCAATAGCCCGATTCCCTAACCGCTCAGCCATCTGACCCCTCTAGTTGAGAACTGTCTCGAGTCCCCCCCCTCAGAATTGTTCTACCCAAACGTTGATAGGCAGGGCCGGCCCTAGGGCTTTGTGGGCCCTAAACAAAAATTTTGTATACTTTTTTAACAATGTTTATATGTTTTTTTTTTTTTTGGGGGGGGGGGGGCGAACCAATCGTGGGGCCCTAAACAAATGTTAAGTTTGTTTAATGGGTTGGGCCGGCCCTGTTGATAGGTATGGTAATCTCACGCCAAACTTTTGATAAAACTTGAGAGCCATGATAACCTCAATAAAAAATTACATAATCCACTGTAAATACTATGGATCTGAGCAGTGTTAGCAAGTTGCATGCCCCTGCCACAAAGCAGAAGACAACTAAACACCCTGTAAACATAGTTTAAACAAAGTTAATTTAGCAGACACTTTCATCCAATGCAAAGGAGGAGAGATTTGAACCAGCGATCTGTTGTGTTCCTGTCAAATGCTCTATTACTGAGCTACCTTCAGTCACCATCCTTTTTACCATTAGAGAGGCAAATCAGCTCTAAGTTCTTCGTTTGCGGTCTTTGGCAGAGAGGTCTTGATACTGTACATGCTTTCATTTCAGTGGAGAATTCCCACAACCTAAAAACAACGCAGGGTGGCCAGATATAGAGATAGTGGATGACTTGCACAACAGAGGAACATGTCTTGAGTCATAGACAGAGGGAGACCTCGTCTGCCATGATGAGGTAGAAGTACAGTCAGGGCCATGTATTGAGGAAAAAATGTCATTTTTAAAGCCGTCTTGGTGACATGAGACTTCCTCTTAGCGGGATTCCCAACAATGAAGCTTGACGAGCTCCTTCCGAGGGAAAACTGGATGCGTGAGCTAAGGTATTACTCTTCTCAAAGAAGGGAAATCACACAAACAACCAGGGAACAGAACTAAAGTCTTATGGCCATCTATAAGCAGGGAAGTGCATGGGATCTGGGATTTGTTGCTTGTGTCGAATTTAATATCAGCTACAACTTGATACAGTGGATTTGGACTGTTGTTTTGGTCACAATCCTGTACATATAAGATCTATGCCTGGTCACATATTATTACTGGTTGTCAGCAAAAGCGTGAACATTTGCTGTTATCCTTCATTCACAACCCATTATTTATACTAATTGATTCTATTGAGCCCCACGGGATGCAATTAACTACTTTTTGTAAACGAGTAAGTTAATTTATCACACTATCTGCCTTTCTTTCACCCATTTGATTGTGCTATTTTGTACCCTGGAATGTAGGTCAGAATAGGAGAATGGGAGGGAAAGTTGGGTGCCTGTGCTCCTGTGCGTTCTCTCGTTAGACAAAGCAGGAGAACAACGCTGGCATAAATATGCCATGTCTCTAATCTCCCCCACAGAGCCTAGCATGTCTCACCCAGAGACAGGAAAGAGGAAAGCGAGATCAAGAGAAAGCAGAGAGTGGTGTGGTGGGGTGGGGAGGGGGGTAGTAGGCGGAAGGAGATAAACAGGAGCTGTAAGTTAGAAGCTGGAATCTGGAAGCAAAATGTGGATATTCTGTCAGAAGCTCTTCAGCCAGAACAACCAGGAAAAAACAACATTTGTTCACTGGTAGAGAGAAAGCAGTTCTGTGTATATCGGGACTTCCCTCTTTCCTTCCCTCTTTCCTACAACCATAAACAAAGTGTGTGTGACTGTGGCATCGCTCAGGTGGCTAAGCCAGCGCTCCACTGTTCTCCATTACATTTTCTGCTCCAGTTCCATTCCTCTCCCGCAGGGTACAAAGAACCCTGGCAACAAGAGGCAGTCTGGAGAGGGGACTGGATGGTTGCCTCCGTGACACGGCAGTGCTCAGCTCATCCCATTGGCTAGTCAGAGGCCCGACAAAGTGCATTGCAACTCATGGAACACAGGAAGAACCCAAATCCAAATACCTTGTTTTACACCCTCCACTTGGGCCATCATCCTGATGTGCAGAGACGTGTCTGAAGGGGATTCCCACTGCTTTCCAGCTTATCAACAGAAGTGGATAATGAAGAAGACCAACAGTCTCCCAAATTGCCTCTTCCAACACAGTGACCTACTGTCCTTTGTTGACCCAGTAACTCATGTTCATAAGGTGGAGGGGGTGGGCTTGGTGAATTCCGTGAACTTAACACGCCTCGACTCGAGCCTTTGAACACCTACCTTCCCAACTCTGAATTTCACTCTGTCTTCAAAACTATGGGGAAACCCAATTTGCTGCATTCTTTGTGGTGGCTGGATCTAGGCCATACCCTCCCTCTTCTCTTGCCCCAGCCTCAAAGACACACAATGGGACTTGGCAGGGGAGCTACTCGCCTCCGAAAACCACCAGAGGAACAGGCCTTTGATCACAGGGACAGAGACAGAGCGAGAGCGAGCAAGAGAGAGAGAGGGAAAGAGGGAGAGAGAGAGAGAGAGAGAGGAGCCCCCCCACTCCAATTGGACTGGCTGCACATCAGAAGCTGGGGCTGTCTCTCCAAGCAGTACTTGGCAATCCTGAGATAGACACACCACACACACAAACACATCACACACAGACACACCATACACACACAAAGTAAAAAAAGGCAGGAGGAACAGGGGATGAGCGAAAAAGAAAAAGACAGAGATGGCATAATTACAAATACAACTGGTTTCTGGGTCTGGTTTCTGGGTCTGAACAACCAGTGTGTGTGTGTGTGTGTGTGTGTGTGTGGGTGTGTGTGTGTGTGTGTGAAATGGGGACTACCTTCATAGCAGGTAGGACCTCATTCCATCACTGCCTCTACAGATGTGGTCCTTCCATCAGCAGGCACTCATGATGTTCAGGGAGAGTGTGGGTGGGGACCCGGGAATAAATACAGGGTAGTCCGCTTTGGCTGTGTAACTACTTAGCAGTACAAGCTATTAGTTCAACTTGGCATGGGGGAGGTTGGTCTTTCCAGGGGTATGTGGATGTTAACCTTGGTCTTGTTTGGCTGACATATGCTTCATCTGCCACTCAACAACATCCTCTTACTCCTGACACCCCTCCCCCATACTGTGCCTTATTTCACTATGTGCCGCATGTCTGATAGCTTATTAGAACAACTTGATTACCTCAGAAAACCTGCCAGAAAATTTCCACGACATTTATCTCTGTATTAATTCCAGGAATCTGTGTGTGTGTGTGTGTACAATTAGAATGGGTTTAGTTTCCCATGATCAGAGAAAGAACCAGGCACTCTGCAAAGTTCATATCTTGCAGGTATCCTCTTTATAAACCAACGGACTGCAGTCCTTCAATTATGACAACTGGCTCAACCATTGTGAATGTAATGACTTCTGTTATGAACTAAATGTTTAGATGTTTGTGGTGACAATACAATTTCACAGAGAACCAATTAAGTACATTTTGATCAACAGAACATAAGCAATAACGTATGACACAGCAGACAAATGAAGGCTACATAATCATTTGCATGGATGTAGGCTACCACAGCATTGGAAATTTAACTACAATAGATGTGGAGGTTGAACAAGTACTTCAGAGATGACAGAGAATGTATATTGTGATCTGAGAAATATAGGTATCAAAACCACTGAGAATAATTGTCATCAGCTGCATCACGGGCACTGCTCTATAATTCCAGAAATCTGTGTGTGTCACCAACATCATTGTGGGCACTGTACCCTATCTATAATTCGAGGACTCTGTGTGTGTGTATGCGTGTGCCACTAATTTTATCACAGGCACTATGCACTATCAAGGAATCTGTAATTGTTTGTTTCACTGACTTTTTTCTTCACTGACTGCATCACAGGCACTGTGCAGTAGTTCATACAAATTCACAGAAGCTGATTTACATTCTGACTGAAGCTATATATGAAGTGCCACAGTCAAACCCAACGCCCCCTATAACGGCTCATCATCTTCACATCCTCTAAGGGGTTGTTAGCTACCGTAGCTATAAAGAGACCTCCAGGCACTCATTATGCTTCAGATCCGGAAATGAACCCCAGTAAATCACCGGGGCTTTCTCATTCAGAGAAAGACCAGACCCAGGCAGTGTGTGTGGGAGGGGGTGGGGGGTTAGAAGTGAGGGTTAGGGCCTTGTTTTGCCCTGACCTGGACTAGATCTGCTAATTGAGGCTGTATGAGGAGGTCTTGATGTGGGCTGACGTGGCAAGGACCTGGCCCCGTGACTGCATCCTGTCATCCTGCTTCAGAGATCAAAGACCCATGTGAGTGGCTGAGCCGGGGCCCCAGGGTCAAAGCAGAACAGTTCTACCCCCTTCACCCCCCCCTCCCCCAAACCCAACCCATGAGCACGCCAGGGTTTGTGGGGTTTATGAGTCAGCAGAAATACTTGGTTTTTCTTTGTGTGCGGCACAGTCAGAGGACTGCTGTGTGCTGCTGAAACATAAGAACATTGATCCAGCCGAGTAATTAGACATGTTGACTTGCAGGAGAAATTACCCATCTACTACCCCCTCCAGACAGAGCTATCCATTACACCAATCGTAGTGTCTTGAAAGACACAGAAAGGATCTTGTCTAATTTACTTTATTAAGGAGAAAACTAAAATTCGATAATTAGGAATTAATTGTAATGTGTATTGTGTACCTGCATTTTAAAAACAAAAAGGCTATAAAGTCGTTTTAGCAATCATGACAGAAATTACGTATATTTATGTACATAAATGCAGTACATAAAATACCTACTGTGCATAGATACATACTGTATACGCACATACGTACATAAATACATACATACTTACATACACATGCGCACACATACAAACACATCCCTACATACATATTCATTTCCGGAAGGTAAATCAAGTTTCTGACAAGGCTATCTGTAACCTCTAGGAGTCCTTCAGTCCTGCATGAGTTGACCGCATGTACCTGTTTATGACTCCAGATAGTGGCACAGAGACATCCGGATTCAAGTCATGGTCTTCTTTAACATCCTCATTTAACACAGGCCTGAAGATCCACAATGACTCCTGTCTAAGTGTTAAGAGGAATCAGTCACCTGTCCACAGCAAAATGGCTTCCTGCATGTATAACAGCCCGGCATGTCCACGGTTACCCATCCCTCTGTCTGGGTTAACCTTGAGCTGAGGAAGATTTATAGCAGTCATTTGAAGATTTATGGGGAGTCATTGGGCAGCTCGGAAATATATTAGGGAAAGTGAGAAAGAATGTGACCTCCTTTTATGTTTATCTCGAGAACAATGGATGTCTCCATCAACCATTAACCATGGGTTAAAATCCAAATGGTCACACTCTCTATGATTAAGTGTATCTCCATCTCTGGAAATTCTTCCCATGCACTCAACTAAATAATATTGTTTTGTGTCAGTGCAAAAGAGAGAGCCTCTCAAGCAGCACTAGGAGTGGGAGTTTTTCACAGTAAAACTTTCCTGATGTGGAGCTGGCTCTGTGTTCAAAGGCTCTCCTTCGCTGTCAGGTGATCAGTCGTTTTGATATTTCCATGCAGGTGTTTCAACTTAAAGTATCCACATGGGCAGGTCATGATGCCAAACTTCAGTTCTGCTTGGGACAGAAAGATCAACAGGAGGTCATAAAGGACAAAGACTCAAATGGCAGATTAAGCTGCTGAGCGCTGATGGGGGAGTAACAGCTTGACTTCTTGAAGGTAACTTTGAGCTTGGAGGAAACAGATGGGAAATGGCTCCTGTCACCACGGTAATGTCTAATTCCTCATCATCGTGGTCACATCAGTCACATTCCACGGGGGCTGAACCAGCCGCTGGTAACATGGGAGGATGGCTCGTATCTCGCCTCGGGGCATGAGATTGGCCCATGGGGAGTGCTTCCAGTTTATGGGCCAGTCAAGTGCCAGATTGAATTGTAAGAGTGACCGTTGTACACAGGCACTCAAGGTAACCTTGATGGGGAGGGTCTATTCATATAGCTATGGGTTTAAGTAACCTGGGGATTGGTACAGTACATTGATGGACTATGTACTATGTCATCATTGGCCATGAATGAATGTCATGATGGTGTTTACAGTCCTGCAACAGTCCTCATCGCTGCAGATCTATTAAAGATCCCATGTCATGCTGTTTTTGGATGATTTTATATAGGCCTTAGTGGTCCCCTAATACTGTATCTGAAGTCTCCTTCCCAAAATTCAGCTTTGGTGCAGAATTACAGGCACTATGAGCAGTCCCACAATGAGCTTTCCTCAGGACACGCTGTTTCTGTGTCTGTATCTTTAAATGCTGTGAGGAAGAAAGAGGCGGGGCCAACTGCCATGCTTCGGTCGTTTGCAAGCCATGATGTCTCGAGGAAAAACCAATGTTGCGCTTGCACGATTGTAGCTCGTTTCTCTATTGGTGGGCCAAATTCTCTGTGCGGGCAAAGCAGAGAAAGGGGAGGTAACTTTCCCTATTGTGACGTCACAATAGGGGATTTTCAAAACCGAGCGTTTGAGCTCTCCGTTTCTAAAAAACGGAGAAGAATACCCAGGGCTTGGTTTACACCTATTGAAATTACTAGCCACTGGGGGACCAAAGGCAGACTAGGGGAACTCATATTAATGTTAAATAACCTCCCAAAGTGAAGTTTTCATGTCATGGGACCTTTAATGATGCTGTGACTGGATGCTGTGACTGGAGTACTCAACATCAGTAATCATAATGACAACTTACAGAATATTTATCTCTCAAACGGAGGGTAGGTAATGTTTTAAGCATTTTTGGGGGGGCATTTGATACTTAAAAGCAGTTTTTGACATATTTGCACATCCTGATAGCAATCAATAAATCAAATGCTCTGAGAGTAAAATTAAAGAAATCTGATATCTATGGCCGTCGCAGGACTGAAATAAACACAACCAATCATTGCCTTCGGATCGAAGGCAATGATTGGATAGGCTACTTGCCTGTCCACCTACTTAAGTGTGTGCATTCTGCCTATGCACTTATTGCAATAGCCAGGTGAGTGGTTTTGAAGGAAGGGGATGGGATATTTTGGGTTGGATACTTTCAAACTCAAGCCAAAGTTGCTTGTTTGGCAAAACTTACCTTCCCTGCCTAAGCACAGACAAAAACACACACATACAATGCAAATGTACACATGCTGTAGATATAAATACACTCAGACGCAAACATGCGCGCACACACACACAAACACACGCTCACATAAACACACAAAGGAAAACCTAGGCATGAGAATAGCCAATCCCCTGTAGGATAGCACACTAAATGAAGTGATTAAGTGTGTTGGAGGACGGTGCTATCCAAGGTTACCATCAAACAGGCTCCTTCGGGCTCATTAATAGAATCGGCACAATTATCTCAACCAAAATGAACACAGTAAATCATGGCTTAGATTCGTTCCCAAAGGTGACTTATGAAATAAAAATAACAGTACAGAACAAAGCACAGATGGCAGGTTGAGAGCATTCTACGTCGGTGAACTCTGAGGTGTTGGGTTAAAAAGATAAATCCTTGTTGTCTGATGGACGTTCTCTGGCACGCGGTGGGCATCACCCCCCTCTCCAGCTTAGTACGGAACATCAGCTGCTCACCAGATCATCTCCATGTCGAGGCAGCGCTGTCCTGCGCTGCATGGCACATTTAACCCTGTGTTAACCCCATCTAGTCTCTGCCTTGGCTGCAGAGGGAACCGTGACAACCTCCCTGTCACGGTTCACTGGAGGAGCACTCACACATGTGGAGGGATGAGCACAGTTACCTAGAGGGCATGGAGCTTCTGTTCACCGTGGCCTGCTCTGTACAGGCCAAGACAGCAGGAATCAATTTGTCGGTAGTAGGGATTATGAATGGTATTGTCTTATACACAATGGATGTCAACCACAGTATTTTTCTGATACATATCTGCTTTGAAGGAAAATTGCTGACAATTATATGTTGAAAACACCCATCTCACAGAGCTCATTAAGACAAGGCAAAGCTTAAAACTATAACAACACAACACATGTTTATTTTTTTTGAAGGGTCTGTACTGGCCTGTGCAGCCCCACCCATCCACATCACAAACACCAAACATCAAGCTCAGTGAAGTTTTACAACACACCAACATCTGGAAGTACCAGGTCCAACATCACTTCACCTATAATGAATCCCACAGCTCTGCCTGTGTGACTACTCCCTACAATGCTGAGCGGCTCTAACAAGCATCTGTGTTCAGAATGGCGGCCTGTTAATAATGGATCTTCTGCTGCCTTGTTTTTATTAACAGCAGGCGTTCCCCCTCGTGGCTCTGCAGCGCGGGAGAAACATTGTGCTGCAGCTCATGTCCACAATGTCGTCTGCCTCACCAGCCTCCAGGAGAGAGAGGGAGAAAGGGAGAGCAAGACAGGGACTGAGAGAGTCCGAAAGAGACGGAGGGGAGAGACAGAAAGGGAGAGAGGGAGAGAGAAGGAGGGAGAGAGAGACGGTCTGAGAGAGAGTCAGAAAGAGAGATGCTCTCTGAAACTTCAGTCTGCTCTGTGAACATGCCTCTAAAATATTCAGCCATGTCTGCCTTTCTGTGACGCCTTAATTAAAGCTCACCAAGGGGGTTTCGACTGGTGGTGGAGATCTAAAGGTTCATTTGGGTCATAGCTATTGATGCTAAATAGTACATTGAGAATCACTGTCACCAGTGAGATTGTTAACCTGTCATTGTAGACCTTTCTAGTGCATTTATTTTCTGTCAGTCCCCATAACATCCGTAAGATCAGGCCATCTTTCACACACAGACAAGAGGTTAGCTCACTGCTGACAAAAAACAAAGACTATTAGCCTCATGGGAATATGCACATCCTAGGAGTTGTTTACATAAGAAAACAGGAGGGGCTTGAATCCACTATCATCCATGGTGTACCAAAGTGCATGCATCTTGTCCTGCACGGCAACGAGTGAGTCTGCTGACACAGTTAAATGTGATTGGTGGAGCTACATGCCCTTACTACCTAGAACATGTTGTGGTACAGCTCTGGCTCTGCCCTGAATGCCAGAGGTTAGAAACCAGGGGGGGGGGGGGGGGGGGGTTAGGTGTATGTATGTGTGTGTGGAAGGGAGGGAGAGAGGGGGGGGTGTAACTACTCCTGACATGTTTGCTCCTGTTAGTGACAACTGACACGGCTACACATTAATTCCAAAATGGCCACCTCTCAGAAGTACGCTCAATTCAAGACAGACACAAAGAAGCACAGAGTAAGACATCTTAAAAGATCCACAAATTACATTGCTTTACATTTACAAGAAATAAATACGACTCATACGTTGTTGTTGATGGGGAGACGGGGCAATCCTCACCCCTCAGATGAGCCTGAACGCTGAGGGACACACAGCCCTGGGGCTGGGGTGGGTGACCTTCAACAGCACAGCTCTGAACATGCAGGCAGTGAGTCACTTGTGTTAACAGGGACATTGTGTGGCTTACTGAACTAGCAAAACAATGGCAGCCTGCTAGCATTTAGCAAGATGCTTGCTTAGTCAAGTCATGTTGTAAAATAATATATATATAAGGTCTACTCTTGACGTTTTCATGTGAACTGAGGACTAGAAACATTCAGTATACTGTGGCGACCCTGTGTTATTGGACATTAATTTACGTTTGTGTTAAATGTTCAGGTTCTTATTGGAGACTCTGGGGAAGATTGTGGGATAGTTGGGGGTGTGTCCAAGTGGTCTTTTGACTGTAGCCTTTTGACACCCCTATAGGGGTGTTTTGGCGGGCATCTCTCTCTTCTGTTTTACTCCATTCTCGAGTGCGACAATACCTGTAGTTAAGCAGCTAGTTAGTCAGGCTACAGTATTAGGTTAGCAGCGGTAGGTTATTAGCCATTTGACTGTTCCAAGTTAAGGCGTAGACAGTGGCCCACAACTGTCTGTGTAGGCTATTGTTAATAAACACCCCAGTACTCCCACCGTTTGACTCCCGACTCCTCTATTAGCATCCCAGCTAGGGGTGTTACAAAATTCCTCGATCGCACCACTTCAACTAACCAAATGGAAAATACCATCTCGTAAATGTTGGGTCCTGCAGCTGCAGCTCGTATAGCTGAGAGGACTGGCAGAGAGAAGTTGATGAGTAGACATCCTAGTGAGAACACTAGCCTAGGGTTTTTCCCTGAGGCTTTATAGAACAGTGGTCCTTGATGTGGGCCTCTTAAAATGAATGATTACAAAACTGAAGAAGTGTTGCAGGGGAGAGGAAAACAACATTCTCCTTCAACTAAGCTAATAGCTAACCTCATTAGCTTTATCTTAGCATTAGCCTGTTCTGCATGTCTTGCAACTGTGAATTTATGGACATCTACTTTCATAATACATGACTTGAATTGTCTTCATCATCAGACACTGTACAGGTCTTGGTATATCAACATCTGTTGGGGGATTTATAAGCTAGTTGACTGATCATAAAGTCACTTTAAATCCCAACCACTCGCAATGGCAAATTGCTAGCTATCTGGAGTTGCAGCTGAGCAACGGAAGCCGCATGATCCTGACCAGGACCTCCACCTGCAGTACATATCACCTTCCCTCTGATAAACCCTCACACTGAAACCTAACTTCATTTCCAGGACCCTTCGTGAAGTGCATTAATCCCATTCTTATCGATTTAATCACTCCACTGTCTGGGTGATCGTAGGAGGGCAAGGTCTAGAGTGGGCGGGCGGGGTCTGACGATCGGAGGCTTGATTGCCTGCTTCTAGAGTTTAACCACGGTCACCGTCATCAAGGACACTGAACTACAGCATGTGTTTGATCAGGACACAGGAGAATTTAGGGGAGGAGGAGCAGGTGGGAGGAGAGGAGGAGAAGATGGAGAGGGGAGGGAGAGGAGGGGAAGGAGGAAGGAAAGGAAGGCGAGGAGGAACATGGGGGTGGATTGATTGGCATAGGACTCAAGTTGCTGTTGATGTGATCAGATTTTAGGATTGTGCAAAGGACCAACTTCAACCAGTCAAACACATACATACCAGGATATCTCCTGTATTCACCCTTCCTCTGTACTTATATGTGTCTATGTGTATTTAAATGTATTATTTGGAGTCTGGTAGTTTTGTGTCAATGGAAATGTGTTCAAATGTGAAGGGAGGAGAGATTGGTGAGATCACTGAAGAAAGTGAGACTGTCTCAGTCTTCCACTGGTATTTCTGTATTTGATACTCCAGATTGGTCTTGAGCTCAGGCCTTTGTTGAACCATGTCACTGCACAGTCAGTATGCAAACACTGCAAATCATTCCTTTGATGAGCTATAATACACAGTGAGCCATCTTCAAACAGAACCCAACCCTATGCGCTCATCTCAACCAAGCAGATTTGCAGATGGTTTAACATAGATAGGCCAAACATATATGGGTCAAACATAGATAGGTCATCATATTGCTCACTGTATTTGTTTCAATCCAACATTGAACTAGAAACAGACAATCAGACTGGCTGCATAGCAACTTCATTTTACAGGAAAAAAGAAATAGTACCATGATGACTTTCAATCAAACTATACAACATGTGTTACCATCTTAGTGTCAAACAAAGACTTTTATTCCTGTGATTCTCATTTGACTGTAATTCAAGTGTCTTCTAAAAGCTCTTAGCTGCATCAGATAATCAATTTCCAGTCAATTTTGGTGGTCTCTGGTTACACTTGATGTATGGCGCCATTATGGTATCATTTTCACTTTCCCAGAGAAGGGCTGGGTCTCTCAAATCTGTGCTAGGAGGCTAGCTACGTGACAATATTCTTGAATGATTTGACAATAGAAAACTACTTTGTAGCCTTGTGTAAACTCTACGGATGTTGCAACAATAATGTTTACCTTGAGACAGGTTCCCATCATGCACACTTTCATATTGACAGACCTGGGGGTTATTCCAGAAAGCAGGTTATGCGACATAACCGGGTAAATTAACTCTCCCGCTGACACCCAATGTTGCAGCAACTTACTGGCAATGTTGCTACAATGGTGGGTGTCAGCTGGGGAGTTAACTTACCCAGTTATGTCACATAACCTGCTTTCTGGAATAGCCCCCTGGACTAACCAGATACTGGACTGTCAGGGTGTCAAGTAAACAGTGTCATTTTGTCACAGAGTGAGCTAAACTAGTTTAAACACTCCTCTGATGACTGTGGTCTGTGTGCGTCACCAGTGAACACTGAGGCTGACTGGGACCTGAACACCTCATCAAATCCCACATGAAGTCAATACAGAATTGCTTTCATGGGTGGCTTATAGGAATATTATTTACACACAGATGCACGCACACACAGACAAATACACAAACAGACAGACAGACAGACAGACAGACAGACAGACAGAGATACCTTTTAAATAACCAGAGGCATGCATAGCACTGCAGCACTGATTGTGGACAGCCCTGCTACACTGAAGCATACAGTCCCCAGCAGTGTGTCCAGAGCATGTAGATTCCTACACCTCTTAACAGGCCCAGGGGCCTCCCTGTCAGCAGCTTTGCAATCCCCCCTCCTCACCCCTCCCCCTGCCACAAATAGAAGCTGAGAGCAGTTGCTTCTATTACAGGTATGCAAAACACAGCTCTCATGCATCCACGCATTGCACATGCTCAGACACGCCCACCTAGGAGACTTAGAATAGAGGAGATATTTGAAAACAAGCTCACACATGCTCACAGACATCTTACACACACACATACATTCACAGACAGCAGCACATACATACAACCCCCCACCCCAATCTAGAGCCTTCCCTTGGAATCCCTGGCTCTGTCAGGTGACCAGTCACGGTTGCCTGGCAACCCTGGCTCGTATGAGGAGATGAGTGATGGGATCCCAGCGTGTTCACTCAAGGCCAGAGGTTCTGGCCGTATTCAAGCTGACAGGGGGCCAGGAAGTCTCTCTCCTTCTCAGGGAGGAACAGGTCCTGGTACAAGTCCCAGCCAGCTCATTAAAGCCAACCTGGCCACTGACCAAACCTGTACTGCCTCAGGGTGAGAATCGACCACCCTGAGACATTTAAAGGTGCAAGTAAACATATTGTTCATGTAAATGCATAATCAAATACACAAAAAATATATATCTAAGTGAACTATTTGTTGTGAAGTAAGGACCAGATACCAAGCTAAGGTTAACAATGTACCTAAAAAGCACTGCTAAGCTTCATTGGTTAAGAGACATTTTCTCCTACTCTGGAGTATCCATCTCTTTTCCATGATATTTGAGGTGCCTTTGTAGTAGTGTCCATGACATCCTGATGACTGAACCAACAAAGCAGATCTGGAGAACAAAGGAGAGATGTTTTCCTGGATGAGAGTGGAGCAGGAGCAGGCCCGACACAAGGTCATGGACAGGAGGAAGAGGAAGTTGTCTATGCATTAAACAGAGTATAAATGGCACAGAGTATGTCTGTGAAAAGCCGCTGTAACCCACCTGACCGGAGAAACCCAAAGAAGAAAGGTGTGGAGTGGAGTAATACGGACAGACCTTTGACTAGAATGCATTTGATGTGCGTTTTGGACTCCAGTACCAAGAATACACATAGGGAATTAAACTCCATAGGTCTTCATTTAAATATGCTGCTCTAATACCTCCTGGATATAGCTGTGATAAAACAACATCCCTGTCCTCTGGTGGGCCACTGCAGTAAGGGTTCATCGCCAAGTAGGGGAGCAGTTGAGTCACAAATTGCATCATGATATGCTAATTAATCGCAGAGCCGAGAGGAATTATACTAAAGCACCCTGATGAGTCACGTATACCACAATATCCTTGCGGGACAGTGAGGAAGTAAGAAGCTGTCAGTAGTTCTGACAGGCACATCCTAGGGTGAATTAGGGGGGGTATCTCACCTCTCATCCAGTCCTCAGAGAGTCTAGAGGTAACCAAAGGCGTGGGTGAAGGGGACTGTTTCAACACGCCTGCCCAAATTCATGAGGAACCTGTGCCCTATCTCAACATGCTCATAGAGATTACAAAAGTTCTGCTCCTCTATTCAGTCACCCCAATAACAGACTGTATATTAGTTTCAAGTCAAGAAGAAAATCAACAAACTTCACAAAGGCGCAAACTGACACGATTACCCTGTAAGCAACAACAACTATTATTCAAGGTCTACAGTTTTGTTGTTTAGATTTTGATTCAAGTTTTGAATTCCCTGTTTATCCCTTTGCAGACCAACAGGAAATCGTCAACAAGTTGAAGCATGTGGACAGACAGAACGCCCACCAGAGGAAGAAAAGAAGGGGAGGAACCCCTGGTTACAGTGGGTCCAAGCTTTTGTTATGGAAATTGTAGATTATGGTGTGGATTTAAGAAAGCCCATATAACTCCATTAAAGCCCTGTCCCCCACTGTGTCCATTACCACGACAACAAAGACCATCCCACTGTTGTGTCCTCCCACCCAGCACCCCCCTGTACCCACAGGGGAAGGGCTATCTTTCACAAGGGGCTCAGTGATTGGACCAGAGTCTGGTGGGAAACCTGACTTTAGGCAACACTCGCATATTTACTATAGTTTTAACAATGGGATCACTCAACCACACAATGCTGGCCGAATAAACACAGGAGTGTGGAGTTCATACACAGGAGAATTCCTCTCACGTTATTTGAAGTGAGATTTTGAAGGTAACACGTTTTGAACGAGATGTGCCCTTAGTGTTAGTATTCTCCAAGGAAGTTTTGCCTGCACATCAGGTAGAACCAGTCCCAGCTGACACTCTGGGATGGATGTTTACACACCTGGTTACTCCATCCAGCTTGTGATGAACATGTAAAAACATGCCTACGTGTGTTCCTATCCCTCCTGACAGAAAACCCTGACCTCACTGAACCCACCCTGCAATACTTAAAAATATAAACAAAAACTGCTCGGTAGTCACACTGTCTGGTGAATTAGGCGTGGTAAAATACAGACTGTTCCTTGACCCTAACCCCTAAAAAACTGTAGAAAGTTTTACTTCTGATCCTTGATATTCTGCTGTACTTTCTATATGCACTATTTGTATATTGCTTTGAAGAAATCTGTCTGCTAAATGAAAAAACAAATTGTAAGGTATTGAAATCCCTTTCTCACCAGGCCAGGTTACTCTCAGATTATGGAGAGGCGGTCAAATTTGTTGGCCTTTTCAGAAGTTGTCACTTGTCCACCTTGTGGGTTCTCGGTGGTAACAGGACAACTCCCAGTGTCTGTGCTCGGAGCTCGGTATGAACATCAACAGCATAGCTCTTACACCATCACGCCAAACCAAGCGATGGGATTTCCACCCCTGCAGCTGCTGTATGTTCCTAGGAGACAGCCAAGTGTTTGGAACCAAATCAAACGTCCCTGTAAGGGATCCATTTACCGAAACACCCTCCCTAGAACTCACTCTCTGTTTTTCTTCCTCTCTCTCTCCTCCGGTCCTCTCTCTCTGCATCCCTCATCCTCTCTCTCCCCTCCCCTCTCTCCATCTCTCTCTCTTTCTCTAGTGTATAATACAGTAATCCACAGTGATAATGGTTTGGGGTTACCAGGGAGTAGGGTTTCGGTGCGTCTATTTCAGCTATGATTGGCTCGCAACCTATGTGTGCCTGTTGGCTGCTAAGACACTGGTATGGTCACAGAGAGAGGATCTAGAATGCAAGCCTTGAAACGTAGACCATCATCGCCCTTCACTTCTTGGCAAAGTCACCACAAACACACAGTTCTCCATCAGTAGATATACAACCATAAATCAACACAAACATGTTCTCTGTGATGATTAGACAACATTAACAAGGAACAAGCACTTTATCAAAGCTTTACAGCAGCCATAAAAAAAAACAGTTGGAATCTGCTGTTGTCTTTCAAGCCCAAAGCACCGTCTGAGAGGAACGCCATCAGAGAAATTCTGGTCAAACGCTGGGGCTTCTGGGAATAAGGAGGCTGTATCCTGTGAGTGATGTTGGCTGATTGGCTGAGACTGGGTTCTGAGGAGAGAGAGAGCTGGCAGGACTAATGTCCGTCTGTTTCATCTTGCTGCTCGCCACATTGTTTGGAGAGCGATCATCCTTGGCGGGCGCCTCTCTGCTGGTGTCTCTCTGGGGTAGGAGCTCTCTGTGTGGGGAGGACAACAGAGGGAGAGATCAAGACAGTCCCCCTGTTCAACTGTGAACTGGGATCTTGTAATTCTTGATCACCTACTGCGTTAGTACATGCACTTTGTAGGTCACTTTGGACATGAATTTATGTCATTCTGCATGTGTAGACACAATAATCATTATTCAGCTGGAAATAATCTTGGAAAACGTGTTGAAGGTTTGACAATGTGCTGAAATACAAGACTGTGGATTGTGAGAACATGTTAACTATTCTAGCCAGACCCCACTTCACGGCAATGTTTAAACACCACTTCCACTCCCCACTCCCCACCACCTACTGTCAGCTGAATCCATCTGTACATCTCCTACCCCAGAAAAGCACTGCTGTTTATGACATACTGCATGTTTTTTGTCTACATTTGGCAAGCTTATGGTGGTTGCCACAGCAACCAACTCAACCTCTATTCCCCCACCCCCTCCCATTCCCTCAACTTCAACCTCTCTCCCTTCCCCCTACCCTCCCCCTGTCCAAGTCGCTCACTTCAGCTGAAACCATTATCCACATTCCATTACTGCCACAACACACTGCTGCTAAAACACTTCCTGGTGCCTGGGGGTACCATTACATTGAGTAGATATGGGTTGGTGGAGGGCTCGGGGGGTCTGGGGAGACAAGGGGCCTGGGGTGGTGTGGGGGAGTTTAGGGACAGGCCTGGAAGATGGTAAACAACTTCAGGCTTATCTGATCCGGGGCACCGGCCAGCTCTGGAACCTGTAATAAAAGCCGTTGCGGCCGGGCTGAGGAGAGGGAAGTCTGGCCCACGTCTCACTGCTGTGACGGCCCCCTTGGTTGTTATTACCTTGAGCCAGGTTGTAATAATGCTGCTGCCCTGGAGATACCCAGGGAGATACCTACCTCAGCCCTGAGCAACACACTCAGCAGGCCTGGTCTCTCCAGAAGCTTGTTACTCTTACCCTTTCATTGTCTGTCTGTGTCTCTTTCTCTCTTTTACTCACTCTCTTCCTTTTTTCTCTCTCTCTCTCTGTGGGTCTCACTCTGTCGCTCTCTGTTGATCTCTCTCTTGTACACATGCCTTGGAAAAAGTCCTGACCATTCAGCCACACACAGAGCGGTGTGACTCTATACCTCCTGCTACCGGAACACAATAGGTCACATTGTTGCTTTTAGAAATCCACAGGACAAAAACATATAGCATTTCATCCTCTGAATTACTGCCTTTGTCTGGGTGCACTGTGTAACAGGTCACTGAGCCGAGACCAAACAGCCCTCCAAGGTAAGAGCCGGCTGAACATACCCAGATACAGTGCATGGTAGGTGGGATATGGGTCACCCTGTAAGCAGATGTCTGGAATGGATATATGTATTCAATTGCCTTTAGTGCTGTACCACACACTAATTGAAGTACTTCTTATGTCAAATAATTGCAATGCCAGTGTGAGTTCAGGATACCAGCTGTCAGCTTTATTGCTACTGAGCTTTATGTGCTGAGTTGCTGACAGATTTCAAGGGGCATGCGTGTCACTTTTGTTTCTCTCTTCGTAGGTATAAGTATATATAAGTCTTAGGAAATCACTTGTTTGACTTCCTTGTTTCTTTTCCAAGTTGTGTTGAATGGCATCTGTGTCAGGAGCTTGAATGGGCAATGATAAACCACACACCATTTCAAATCAGGGACCATGTCAAAATACCACCACCGCACCTAATCGAATCTGGCTCGTGAAACATTATCAGCAGAACTGAAAATAAGAAGTTTGAGGTAATTTATTATGCATCACATGGTTTTCACCTTCACTACTGTGCTGCACATTAACACAGGAATATGTGAGGAACACACAAGGCTGTCTCTGACTGTGCTTCTGAGAGTTGATCAATATTGGCTCTCATGTTTGATTTCCCCTCTCAGCCAGCTCTATACTGTAGGGTCCTTATAAAAGGCTGAACTGTACTCTAGCAGATGTTCAGGGACAACTCCTGCTCTTAAACTAGAGGCTCTGGAACAAGAAGACACACTGTCCTGAATCAATTCTCTTTGGCCAGAGAGACCTGATACAGAAGGGGGCCTGGAGGGTAAGAAAGAGAGAACGAATGAGAGAGAGATAATAATTTGAGACAGAGGGACAGAGAGAGAACCTGGTGGGAGACTAAGGGCGGTCTACATGTCACATTGGCTGCTCATAGAGAATGATGACCTTGCCAATCAAGCCTTAGTGTGTCCTTAGGCAAGGCACTTCACCCTACTTGCCTCGGGGAGAATGTCCCTGTACTTACTGTGAGTTGCTCTGGATAAGAGCGTCTGCTAAATGACTAAATATAAATGTAAATGTAGCAGTTCAACTGTACAGTAGGCCAGTCCCACTGCAGGCCTGACAACCCCCCCACCACACACACACACACACATACACACACACACACAGACACACACCATAAATCTGCTTTGTGCAGAAGACCAAAGGAAGGTGTTCCACACTGATAACACACATGTGTGACCTCCAGGGATTCTCTACCCCCTCGCCTCCCCTCACCGCGCTCCATCCATCTCCATAGCTGAGACGTTATTACAGTTATCCCCAGTCCTTCTATTTCCGGATCCTCAGTAATGAAACACCAGCCTGACGTTCCCCTGTAGCCCACGGCCCTGCGCTCCAGCCTGTTATAGGTCAGCAGCCGGGGGGCTTGCCACGTGAAGGGAAGGGAGGGAGTCTGGGTCACAGTATCCACGGACAGCACTGAGCTATACATACACACCCCGTGCCATCCCCCTCCCAGCCTCCCCTGAATCAAGAACAACAGATCTGTGGTCCTGACAGCTGGTTCCACCATTCCGGGCGTGTCTGTCAAGGCCGGGCTCTTGGGGAAAGAGTCCGGGATCACCAGGATCAGAGGCTGACGGGATGCTTGTCATGCCAGGGGAGGTGGCAGGACCATGTATGGAGCCACATTGAAACCACAGGCAACCCCTGCTGTAGCAGATCCATCACCAGATCCCTCTGGTACCCAGGAGGACTCTAACAGGGATCCCCAAGACAGGGTTCCTGGACAGAACAGGCTGGCTCTATTTTGAGAGAGAGGAGCAAGTGAATGAGACAAAAGAATGTCTCATTCTGATTTGGTCAGATGGTCATGACAAACCTTTTTCGGTTTACATTAACATTAACCTTTATGTAGCGTTGATTGATCTTAGGTTGGTGCGGAAATTCATCACCCCCATCATCTTCACTTACGCCGTCTCAACTTACACCTATGTTCGAGCCAGCCTTGTGGTGGAGGAGACACATGGAATCACATGGCACCCTTGTCATTAGAGCAAGCACTCAGCCTGTATAATCTGATGGTGAGCAGGCTTGTGTTACCGTGGTGCTCACATCCCTAACGGAGAGGGAGTAGTGTTGTTAGGGAGGCTGAGACGTCTTACTTGAGCGCCCGTACTAATCATCGAGTCAGAGGCCCTTGTCTGTTACCCAGCGTCCACAAACTACTACAACCCTCAGGTGTTACACCCAGTATGTATAATTCAGGACTCCGTATCATTAGTGTCTGGGAGAATGGCTGACCTTGGGTCTGAAAGTGAAATGGTGTAAAAGAGTTCAAGCCTTGTTCTATATTTGGTGGAAATTGGATCTAGCCTGGAGTGTGATGAGAGGTTATGAGGACCATGTGGAATATGCTGACAGGAAGTGTGTTCTGAAACAGGAAGTATGTAAGACAGTGGGTTTATGACCCATATTATGCAACAGTGACTTCCCATCAATGATAATCGAGTAAACATTTTAGAGAATTACCAAACCATATGGAAAATGTTACAACATAGCAATATATTTCCCCTTTCAGTCTTCTGAAAGTATAAAACCACATGATCTACACAGTTTCATGGTGTCAGTTTATTCTGAACATACTTGTGATCAGGAAGAGTACTTTGGAAATAACTTGCTTTGTTGTTCGAATTAGATTTAGCAGAGCTCAACACACATACATCCAAAGCTGACAAGACAAGTTTTAACTTGAGTGTTTTCACACACGTACACCTCTGCACTGACGTGGCCTCTGAAAGCACATACCTGAAGGATGCCTTCAGCTTCCTGTAGTTTCCCCACACATGTCCCAATCTTAACAGTTGCAGCCCTTTTCACCCAATGGCACATATGAAGTACAACCTATCTTTCTTTGTATCTTTCTGTCTATGTCAATCTCTTTGTATGTATATATGTATGTGTGTGTGTGTGTGTGTGTGTGTGTGTGTGTGTGTGTGTGTGTGTGTGTGTGTGTGTGTGTGTGTGTGTGTGTGTGTATGTATGTACCACACAGCTGTCATATCAAATCAACTTGTGTTCTTCATGGAGTTTAATGTTATTACTGTATTACAAGACCTTGTTTAAAACCTGACCTTTTCACATCACCTTGACTATAACCAAAGCAGTCTGAAGTTGTATTGAATAACAGGAGGTTGGGATTAGTTACAAGAGTGTGTTACGAGGAAATAAACCCAAGCTCTGAACTATTATATCCAGGACTGGAGAGAGACCCAAACACTTATTTAGCTCTGTTTAAGTAGGACGTCAGTGTGAAATAGCTATGCAGGAACATTCTGTAGAGGGGAGAGGGTGGTGTTCACCAGCAATTAGTAATGGGGAGGGAAGCTCCTCTCATGACTGGGCTGGGCACTGGATTTACGCTCTACAGCTGGGGACCTCTGTGGACCTCCCTTGACCACCCCCCTCCCCCTGACCCCCCTCCCCGTCCTGCCGCACGTATGCACCATAAAGAGAGGCGATGTTGCGCAGCAGGGCCCTGTGTGGTGACGCCTCCCCGGGAGAGCTCAACTGCTGCAGCAGAGCAGACAACAGAGGCTTTGTATCAAACTTTTACTTTAACCTCCACCCCTCCCCGTACCTCAACCACCCCTCTCCTGCCCCTCCCCCGTAACCTCTCCCACCCCTCCCCCATACCTCCCCCACCCCACCCCTCTCCCTCAACCATCTACCACTGGCGTGTACACAAGCTGCTGGGTGTCCTGTCCTGCTTCCTCCTGTCAGCAAGTGTCTCTCTCTGTCTATCTCTGTACTTCTCTCTCTCTCTTACTCTTTCTCAATTTTCCCTCACACTAATGTCTGTCTTTCTCTCTCACCCTTGCCTTCTCTCTTTCTTCCTGAATCACCCCATCTCTTCCATCTCCTTCTCTCTTATTTTTCTACCTGGCACAGGCTCTGTGATGCCTCCACTCACAGTCTAGCCTCACTAGCTGGCACAGGTCCAAACCTGGGCACTCCTAATGACTAAAGTTTCATCCCAGACTCGGCCATTGTGATTTACCCCCATTTCTGTTAAGGAAACAAAAGCAGTTCCACCTGTCCCAGGCCACACAAAGACTCCATGAAGCTGAATGAGGTGCCCTGTCAGAGTGTTGTGTTTACACAGGAGTCTGTAACCATAGCCCTCCCTGGGAGCTTCAGAACGACCCGAGCCCTCAGAGAGCTAACTTTACACAGCAAGACCATTTGTTCCTGGCAGGAAAAAAAACAAGGTAAAGCGGAGTTCTTGGGCATTCCAGGGGAAACGTCTCAAATTTTTTGGCTTTAATCTGTGACCTGGGATCTTGGTCACCGGTTTCCTCCCCATACCTCCGCAGGTTCCTCTTTCATGTGTTACTGATCTCAAAAGGAGATGTACACAACTGATTGTTGTGCTGTTTGGTTTCTTTGGGTTTTCATAAAGAGTACAGTGCTCATCATGAGTGTGGTCTATCAGATTTACCCCCTGGCGGGGTTACGCAGAAGCAGTCAACCCTGCTCACAAGACTGCAGGATTTCATACACACAACGTCAAATGTCCCATTTAAAACAAGCATATCTGTGTAAAAATGTCAAACCGCAGTTGGCTTTAAAACAGCTTATTCTCTCAAACTGAAAAACTTTGCACCAGCAGATTAGATCAGATCTAACCTTTTGTGTTTAGATTTTATACATGTCTATTTTCACTGCTGTCATTTGTAGATTAGATTGCATGTTTGTGGATCTCTAATTCCCAGCCTGCTCAGATAACATCTCTATCTGAACTACTTAAACGGTGGTTTCCAAGAAATGGAGTACAGTGATGTAACACATCTCTAAGGCTGAGGTGGAGAGAAGCGGGCAAAGATGACCAACCAGAGTTGAACAATCAGAGCTGAACAACCAGGCAGTGTTCAAGGCCATTTCTAGTCCGAAAGGCCAAATACTGCTTTACAGAAACCATGAAGGAGCGCCCAAATATTTATTTTGTTGCACGGTGCATATCAGCTTGACCGGGAGTAGCATGGAAACTCTCCAGTTTGGGAGATTGAAGGGGATTACATTGTCACAATTCATTTTTCAAACCCAGAGAGCGTTTGAGGGAGGTTCACAGAGTGATGATGAAATTCCAGTGAAAGGACTACCCTCATGAATCAAATACGTTCTTCAACCACAGAGTTCTATCCAGATGTGTCACCTCTGACTCAATCAATCATTTGCATGGTAGGTTTAGCTTTTCCCAACTAAAAACATTCTTATGGACTGAGCGGTATTGATTTGACAACTCGAACACAGCTCTGACACTTTCATGGTCTGATGGAATTCACAAATAGCAGACTGGCTAAGGTTAAAACAAGCACATTTCCATAATTTCTCTTCTTTTTACGCCATACATGAGAGAGAAAGACAGAGACAGAAAGAGGGAGAGATGGAGAAAGACAGAGGAAACAAGAGAGACAGAAAGAGACAAATAGAAAAAGAGAGAGCGAAAGAGAGAAAGGAAAAACTCCTGAGTCCATGAGAATCATGGTGTGTGAAGTCACTCAGGTTGGGGAATAAAATGAACTCCCCCCCCCCCCCCTCCCAGGAAGGACTGAAGCAGGGAGAGTGCTGTCCCTGCTTGAGTGTCTCAGGACTAAGACTTTATATCCACAAAGTCAGGTTGCCAGAGCTGACAGACAATATCCCCCCTGCAAAGCTGTTTATCCTTCAGTATTAGGCTTTCAGCTCTGTCCTGTACTCAGTCCGTCAAACCATGTCAATAAAATGATTTCAGGGCTGGATAGCCAGGCCGATATTGTTTCAGACTGTGGTCACATATAGATCTCTCCTTTCTGGGAGGGCTAATGTGTCAGTGAAGAGTGTTGATTAGACTCGTTTGCCTGATGCAGAGACAGTCTGACAGGGGTGGATCAGGATGGAGGAGAAAGGCAGATATATTACCTTTAACGCTACAACCTGTCGCTGGGGTCACCGAGTCTTTGTTGTAGCTGAGATGTGGCTACTTTGTGCTGTGAATAGTAAATACAGACCATTCCTTGACTCTGACCGCAGACATACTGTTAGAAACTCTTCACTTCTGATCCTTGATCTTCAGCTGTAATTTCTAGATGTACTGTATGTCGCTTTGGATAAAAGGAATACAAAGTAATGTAACACTGTTTTTTTGCGTGGGGCTTTCAACCTTCCTTGCCAGTTGGTGCTCCTCACGAGCAGGGGAGCTCATGCTTTTCACAAAGCTCCACCAGAAAGCTTCAGGATAATCTACAGTTAAATTATTTACACACTCATCCCCACCCCCAACCTCTTCATCTTAGACCCCTTACAAAGCTGGCTGGATGATGGAAGATTTTGGCAAAGTGCTTTTGTAGGCAAACGGGGGAGGGGGGGGATGCTTCTTGTGAAATATCTCAATGACTCATGGAGCAAAGCTTCAATCAATGATTTTGTGTCCGTCTTTATGAATGTGTACCCATTGCCAGTAAATCCCATAGCATAGACTGAACCCCTCCTCACGTGCATCTCTCCGCACCCCAAACAAATGAAAGCTACTATGTAGAGCCATCGCCACCCCTAAAAATACAAGTTAATGATTAACATGACTTTAAATGTCAAATACATTCTCTACGTCTTTGAGATGAATTTGCAGCACACTTTCAGCCTAACCCAGTACATTTCTCCAAATGTTTCCTTGTAGTCTGGTTACCAGTTGAAAAGTTGACATAAGATGGTCAAATAGATCAACATGATAGCGTGACTAATCCCAAGACGACTCAAAATCTGATAAATAGTGGACTGGGTGTTTAGCGTTGATTTAAAAGGAGACATGCTCTTCTAATTTTTAAGAACCACTAAATGTGTTATTATATGTAACTAGAGAGGGTACAATTGTGGGCTGTGCTTGCGTCAGTGTAAGAGGGCTCCGATCCTAATTGGCTATATTTTCCTGGTTTTCCATCCTTAAGGGCAACCAGTAGGCCTAGGCTATCTACCCAAAAATGTTCTATAGGCTATCCATATTTTATTGTAAAGAAACTGTTAGCTTATCTTTTGTTCTTGTAATATCTAAAATTGTCCCATTACCACCTATTCAACCCAAGCTCTACATACATATGTTTAACTCTCTACTGCTCTAGCATTTCAATAGGCTACTTGTAAGTCAGATTTGAAGTTGGTTAGCCCTGCCTGGCCATAAGTCTTGCGTTCTATTTAGCTTTCTCGTGGAAACTTCCATCGCATCATAACATGGCAGTCAGTTAGCTTAGACAGAAACAGGATTTTGTTTTTGTTGTCATAATCTACTTTCCCTCCCAGTATTTTACGGGGTGATCTGTAAGATGTTAGTACTAAATAATGGTGATTTTATTCTAAATTAGAGAAAGAGAAATGTTTAATATCTGGGGTACTCTTGACGACCATACAGACCTAAATCGAAAATGTCTTGCTTCTATCACACTACCTTGATGAGGTCTTCGTATCTCTAGCCGGGTAAGTAGAGCTTGTGAGACTGCTAACCAGAATAAATTCACCTACACCGTCTATGTAGTGCAAAAACTGAGGGACGTGGGAAAATAAATAATAAATAAATATACTGTATATGTGAGATAACATAGTGTGTGCCTTGCTGACGCAAGCACACCCAATTGTTTAATATGTAAATACATAAAGACATGCCCAATTATGATAAGACATCTCCCTGTACTCCTATGAGTACAGTATGTTTCTCATGTCAAGTCCATAAAGGCCATGGTCGCCCTCCAGCCCATTACCTCTGACCCATTAGGTCACTTTAACCTACATGAATGCAGTTGGCATTAATAATGTACCGCCAGTATGAGATCATGTCTCTGCAGAAAAGAGCCATTCCCAGTGGACTGATCTGATCTCACTCCTCATACAGCCGCCCATCTCACCACACAAGGAAACGTTGTGATCGGTAAAGACTGACTGGTTAAGTCCCAGCCGTCATCTCCTGACTTCCATTACTGACTTGACCCTGAGGATCTTATTACAGCTCAGTTTATAAGAGATGTTTCTTTTTAGTTCTGTACACTGAGTCATTTTCCACAGACGACTAGATTGTATCATCCTAGGAAATGATTCACCAGAAATGTTCATGTGTTCCTGCCCTGCTCCCCAAACTACCCCAATACTATGTTCATGTCTTCTTTGGTTAATGAGTATCTTTCTACACAAAGGAATACTCCCAGTGGGTCTTTAAAAATAAACTTGTTCTTCATATACGTATCTAGAGGATGTTTATGTTAAAGGGACTATGCCTACCCTCCATTTCCACCTCTCCATCATCACCCCTCCATTCCTACCCCTAAGAGAACACTCTAACCAGACTCACAGACTGTGAATACTTGGTACAAAGCACAACAGCTGGCATTTCTACAGTGGGATTTCTCCACTGTATCCACTTCTAACAGGCGTAGCAAATCACCTCTCAAACTCAATCCATATGTTTTGGCTCCCTTAGGTAGAACCCAGCTAGTCGTTTGCTATGATCCTAGTCTTGTCCTAAGCCTACAGCTTATATGGAATGGTTAACCTGAGCTGCCTAGAACAGAAAATGAGTCATAGGTCACAAAAGTTCATTTTGGGATGCAAGACCGGATCAAATTCAGGATATGAAAACCACTTCCTTGGCCATTAAACTACCATGAGGCACAAACTTTAACCTAACAAAGATGTCGGGCTAACATGAATCTTTCATGATGTCAGTTTTAGCATTATTTCCAGTGTGTAGAATCCTTCTTGAACAAGATGTTCGATTTAAGGTTATTAGCTAGTTAGCTGCCTTAGTGAATGTACTAGCTAGCCAGCTTGGTCTAGCATTTTCACACATAAGCCAGCAATTCCATAGCACCAAAAAACTAACAATAAAAAAACTAACAGAACTATGTAGAGATTGTGGTTTATCATAAATATATACGATTTCCATGTCGGTAATAGCTATAAACCAAGATAAGAGACGGGCATAGATAGGTCGAAGACAGTCCCTCTCCTAATACAACATACATCGCAAGTCTCCCGGAATTTACCGGAGTCTCCTGCATTTTATAAGGGGCTTCCAGACGCCCGCAAATTGGATACAATATCCTGGAACTTTTTTATTTTATTTTTGTATCTTTTTTTACAGAAAGTGATACTTTAATGTTGAATTCTAATGGTAGACGAGCTCTGGAGAAACTGGAGAGAGCAATTGACTGATGTCGTGAAAGAGTGCACGTCCTGATTGGTCTGTCTTTGTTTTAACTAACTAACGCAGTAACCTTGCTGAAATGATTTTTTTCAGGTTGGGATGTCTGATAGAATCACAGTGGTGTTGTCGAAGGCAGCAGGCAGACACAGCCTGCCCAGCTGGGTCATAGAGGGAGGTCAGGCAAACAATTCTTTACAGGTCTGCTTCGGGTGATGGATCACCTCCGCCTCCTTAAAGAAATCATGACACCATCTAGGTCCAAGGTCCACTGGTGTGAGTGTTAACCTGCCTCTGACCTTGCAACACAGGTGGGCCATGGTGTCCCCTGGTTCTGACAAGAGTCCAGGATAGCTCGATGGAGCCTCTTCTGTGTGACATCACTTCTTCCGTGTGATGTCTCCAGCAGGATCAGAAACAGTGGGGAGAGGGGTTCATTCCTAAAGTGGAGAGGTGTTTGCATACCGAGATCTGAGCATAGCTTTCTAACCTCCCTCATCATAGCCTCAAATCTCTCTCCATTAATCAGCTTGCGAGGCTTAGCAAGTCGACATCCAGCCTCGGCCCTGCCTCGGCGAACGATCTGCGCTGCGTTTGTAATTAAATTCATAATGAGAGTGGCCAAGCAGATATCAGACAAGGACACCAGCTTTAATGAGGTCCCCCCTCAACCCTGCCTATCTACTCTGAACCAAGCTCACCCACAGTGGAGGCAAGCCTCCAAGACTAAAGAAACACACACAGCCTACACATGAAGGCCTTTTGAAATGAATGCATTCTGCTGGATGGACTATTGGGCCAAAGTCTGTCTGTGTGGTACCCTGGTGTGATTTATTAAACCAGTCATTGACTGGGCCCAGGGAGACAAGGTTTCCTGTGAACATTTCTTAAACTGAAGAGCACAAGGTTCCGCAAGGCCTTTAAAAATGGTGGTGGACTCCAAATAGTTGCACAGTTGTACTTCTTGGCGTTAGCCTTTGTCTGGGTCTGTGAATGTCCGTGAGCTGATTGGCTGTCGGACAGGAGCTGTCGCCATGGAGAGAGTGTGGGGGGCGCCAGGGGTAGGGCACTCTATTCACCCCTAATCCACTGCATTCCTCTGGCTGCATGGTCTCCCTGGAACAACCCTACACCCCACACAGCCGGACGGTGACCAGCTTACTGGTTGCTATGTCAACCTCCTGCTCCCTTTCATTTTGAAACAATTGGGGTGACCAGATCCCCGCCCAGTTCAACCCTGTCCTCCTCTCAGGGTCGAAAAGCCCCCCAACACACCCAGACTGCTCATGTGGGGGACTGAGATTCACGTCCCAACACTCATCAATCTGTCATTACATGTATGTGTTGATGCTCCACAAACTGAGATTTTCTCAACGTTTCTCAAACTGTGAGTATCTGGAAAGTAAGACAACAGATAGTAGTAATAAACAGACAGTTTCATTGTATTTATTTGACACTTTAGTCCTCCATCCATAAACTCCTTTGGTTCCTTAATAGATATCTGTCCCCAAACATCACTGAAGGACCAGATTTAATATAAATCCACACAACTTCTTAGGGACTCCTTATAAAGGTCATGACTTGCAAAAAACGCATTGTTTGATGCATTTGAGTCTTTTTTACACAAGTGTTCTCATACTAACTTCCTTGACCATATGTGGTACACAGTCTGCATGTCTACGTATGGTCTGTATGTCCTCCAGCGTGCTGTAACAGTGATGAGACATCTCTGTTATGGGTCTTTATATCTGCATTTATCTTGATGAAGAGCTAAGAATAAGGCATTCTTATTTCCTCCCTGGCGAGAGTGATAATGACTTGAAGATGTGAGACTCTCACATGTGGGAGGTGTGAACCACAGGATACTCTGAACGCCTGACATCCCTCCTCACATCTCTCTCAACGAGTCATGCTATCACCACGGCAACTGCCTGCCTGTCAGCACAAAAAAAAGAAGAGAAAAAAAAGAAAAAAGGGTTTTAGTCTCAAGTAAGATTAGGAAAACACAGAAAAAGTCAAATATTTTACAAGATCGGATAGAGAACTCCCAGATTACCATAACCTAGGTCCTGGAAAATCAAAGGTTTCTGAACCTTATACACTGCCAATTTATTTATTTATTTCTAAAGAACATAATGGGAGCCTTTTTGCTAAATTTGCAACATAGTAGGGGGTCGGGGAAGGAGTTGTCGGTTCAGATAATGAGGTGAAGGAATCCTAGTGTAATCATCCATTATAAAAATGAGAAGTAAGCTGTGGCCTTGTGGTACTCTGTGGTGTCCTGACAGTCTGGACTCAAGACAGTTACCAGTAATCTACTAGATAGTTACCAGTAATCTACTGTCAGAGAGCTGCACCCCAGTCCCACTGGCTCGGAACCACACTGGACTTAGACTTCAGCTTGGTCTAGAAAGTCACATTGCCCAGCCAATAGCTCATCATTGGAAAAACCACAAGATCGTTCCCTCTACACTCACACACACACTCACTGTCCCTCCCCCCCTCCTTCACACACTTACTGGCCTCACACACACTCTCACACACACACACTCACTGCCTTGCATCAGAGTAAAGAGCACTCCAAATCCAACCCAAAGCCATTGCAGACCAAACAAACCGGGAGCTGTTTTAATTTGTCTCCATGACTAGGCAGGACAAGGCGTCTGTTAGCACTCACGTAAACACACTCCCCAGTGAAAGCTTCTCACCCTCTCCCCTCCTCTCAGGCTCCATGTGCAGCCGCTCTGAAGCGGCTGAAACATCTCCCAGGATGTCTTGGTCTGTCAGGGCCGAAGAGAAACAGATGGCCACATTACCAGATGCTAAACAAATCAGCAGCGTGAAGGTCTTCTACATCTGTTGTGATCTTCATTGACTTTCCACTAGTTTGTAAAGAAACGCATAGATCCAAACACCCCTCTGTCTACGTGAGAGACCATGACAACTTCCACAGTAGAGCACTGTTTTCTACAAGCGTGTTTTATAGATTATGGTCTGTAAGTGAGGAATGGGATGAACAAGAGGGGTCAGACGTCTTTAAGAGGTCAAGGGTCAAACTTGTATTCGGCCCAGGGTTAATTTCATTTCCATTACAGAAACCTCTGCGATAAACTGAGGGGGAGTCAGGTGGCTGAGCGGTGAGGGAGTCGGGCAAGTAATCTGAAGGTTGCCAGTTCGATTCCCGGCTGTGCCGAATGACGTTGTGTCCTTGGGCAAGGCACTTCACCCTACTTGCCTCGGGGAGAATGTCCCTGTACTTACTGTAAGTCGCTCTGGATAAGAGCGTCTGCTAAATGACTAAATGTAAACTGGAGATTCACAACAGCGTGACAGTTGCTGCAGATAAGGGGTAACCAAGGCTAGCTCAGAAGCAGCCCCTCTGGGCTTGTTAGTGTGGCTTAACCCTTGTGCTGCCTTCGGGTCACATGACCCAGAGGTTCACAACGAACCATCGTTGTGTTTACCCAATTTTACCCAATACAAAAACAATAAATAGGATTTTCTTTTAACCTTCGCAATGTGGGGGGTCTGAGACAGCCCGACGGTTAAAAGAAAATTCCTCACTTTGTTTTTGTATGCAGTAAAGTTTTTGCAATACGACGGTGGGTCACAATGACTGATGGGTCACAATGACTGATGGGTCAGAATGACCCGAAGATAACACAAGGGTTAAAACACAATAATGTAACCCTCTCTAATTCCACTGTCACGTGGGTTTGGAGTCCTGTGTCAATCATAGCAAATGTTTTTAAAACCTAGGTGACCTACACAGAGACCTCACAAAGGACTGCTGACACAGCATGGTGTGAGTCAGAATCATGCTTTCATGGTTTCTGCCCCGATCTGATGATCTTAAGGGAAACGTTTCTCGAGAACAGTGTCTCATTTACAGGAAAAAGGGGCTTGCGAGAGCATTAATACATCCACAGCTGAGCCCTCTCACATGATCCAATTATAACTTTCTCTCCATTCTGAGAATGTTATCATCGTTCACACTGGTGTCATCAGTCCCGTGCAGAAATGTTCAGTTCCTTCTTTTCACATTCACAGTTCTTTGACTGTCTGTTACCCGCCCACCTCTCTCGCTGCCCCCCTCCCCCCTCTCACTTCCACCCTTTCATCTCTTCGTGTTTAGCCTTGTGTTTAATTGGCCTTGCTAACTGTGTACTCCATGGTGGAATTAAGTGGAGTGATCGTGTTCATATGGCACCTCGTTGTTTCTGCATTTGATAAACAGAGGAGGTACGGCATGTTGGAGCCATTTGTTAACAGGCCTCAACATTACTGTCAAGTCATGAAAAAACTTCACAACAACCGCAGTGATACATGTGTACTGAATCACTGTTAGCATAATTGTTACAGGACCAACTTGGGGAGGATGTTAAGTGGATCCATTCAAGCTGGAGCTTTGAACCGCTCATCCTCTATCCTCTCTCTTAAGGCCACCAAACTCTTGAAACAGGGATCTAACTTTTAAACTGCTTCGCATGTACGTGATACGTTGGTAGAAGTGCCGTCAGGATGTCTGAGACAAGGGTCAGAACAAACAAATGAGGAGTTACAGCAGTGCGTAGGAGACACGCTCGTGATCTGTGACAGGGAGAGGAGATAGGAGCTGGTCACGGTCTGCAACTGTGTTTATTCAAGCAGACTGAGTCTGAATGACCTTCCACCTCTGACCCCCACTCCTGACATCGCACCCCTTCACCGTTCTCTCTGAGGAGGACAGGATAGGAACCCGCCTCCTGTGGAATCTTGCCAAGCTACTCTTCACCCACTGACAGCTGAGCTGTGGAACAACAGGAGAGCTCTTCAGTGTGAACCAATAGGAGGGCTCCTCAGTGTCCTTGTTAGGTATCCAGAATGTGCTGCTCAGTATGTGTGGGATTTAACACACAACTACTAGAGAGAGACTGAGAAACAGTGTGTGTGTGTGAGGGAGACAGAGACAGAGAGAGAGAGAGAGAGAGAGAGAAGGGAAGGAGAGAGAGAGAGAGAGAGAGAGAGAGAGAGAGAGAGAGAGAGAGAGAGAGAGAGAGAGAGAGAGAGAGAGAGAGAGAGAGAGAGAGAGAGAGAGAGAGAGAGAGAGGTGGAGGGTCATGAGATACAACTGTTTATTCTAGTCCTCCTGTTATGTAACAAGTCAGAATGACCAGGGGGAGGATAGACATTTACAAGCTTGGCTCCATTTAATGGATCCTCCTTAGACTACCTCATCTTCAGGGCAAGTCAAGTAAAAAGAGGTCTGTCTGTATTCAATGTCCTCAAAGTAAAAAGACTAAACAAAAACAAGGAAAAAATATGGACTTCCCTCCCTGGGAATGTTGAAACCCTGTGTGAATTATGTGTATCTGCCACAAATCTCTCTGCGGAATATAAAGTACACAACTGTTTGACGCAAGCACCTCACTTGAAACCCCATCAGCATCATGAGATTATGACATCGCTGTCTTTGTTGAGCGCTGTCACCATAGGAAGTACGTATGAAGCTGGAAATATGTGCCCATAGGTCAACAGCAGGAACTTGAGAAAAAGGACGTATTATTTCTCAAATAAAATGAGTCAGATTATGACACGATTGCACAGTAGACATAAAGGGTTGTAAGCAAAGGGTTGTACAGTTATAACTAAAGCATGACGACATTAGCAACACAAGCATAGAGGAAGTGTCTAAAGTACCAGGCTCTCTCCAGATTTCTGTAAACAGAGCTTTCTGAACCACTCGAGGTGACAGTTTATTGCAATTTCTTGACCTCCTTCTTCTATAGGACCAGACCTTTCCTTGTCACCAACCTTTGTCATATTGTTTTAACCACTGCGATAATGGTAGAACCACCACAATTCTGTTGTAACTACTGCAATACTGTCATAACCACTGTGATGCTATTACGTAAAAGTGCTTTTTACTATTAGGACAACTGTGATACTGGTATAACCACTGAATTACACCACCATAATACTTCAATAAATAAGATATGTACCTGCAGAAAAGTAACCAGGTCACTGTCCAGCTGACCATTGTCCAGCTCTCAGAAGAGAGGGTATGCAGCTCGACAAAGTGAAGCTCTCTCAGTTGGTTGAGAGGGAAAGAAGCGGTCGGTGACTACACCGGGTGTGAATTTCACACCTGAAAAGTAAACGCATCAAAGCTGGTGAGCTACAGTAGGCCCAGGTGTGACACCACAAGCCAGGAAGCCCATTAGACTGGAGAGATTTATGAACCAACATGCCAGGCACACACATGTGGGCGCGCGCTTCATTTATAGTCATAATTTTAATGGCCATCTCCATGCCTCTACTATAATTCTAAGAGAAACCATTTTTTCGGTGGAGGTATGTTGTTTGTGTACATATCTGCACACACACACACACACACACACACACACACACACACACACATACACACACACACACACACACACACACACACACAAACCTCTGTGTGCTACCTCTCTCAGCCTCTGGGTCAACCACTTTAGACATGCCTCAGTGTTGTCTGTCAGCATGAATTTCACCTTTCAAAGGACATGGTGACTCTCACACACTCGTCACAGGAGCTGCCGCAACCCTCCATCAAAAATCACCATGGGGCTCTTGGAGGGGAACAGTGCTGGCATTCATATCCAGTTTCTGAAGCCAATCGGCTTGTTATCTCCTAATCTCATCTACCAGCTGACAGACAAGGGAGGAGGGCTGGGAGCTGAGTGCTGGAGAGGTTCTCTGCTGTTTCAGAGAAGAAGATGATCTAAGAATGTGTTAGAAAGATTTCAAGGTGAGAACCAGAAAAGGGAAGGCTGAGTGCTGATAGGAAACCAAAACTAGTTGAACATTCTCTTTGAGACAAAAACAGAATAAGGTCAGGCCTCATCAGAGAGAGAGAGAGAGAGAGAGAGAGAGAGAGAGAGAGAGAGAGAGAGAGATGAGAGAGAGAGAGAGAGAGAGAGAGAGAGAGAGAGAGAGAGAGAGAGAGAGAGAGGAGAGAGAGAGAGACACACACACAGAGAGAAAATAAATAAACAGATAACAACAGACAGAGCTCACTCCCAGACTATGAGGAAAGCATCAAGAATAAAAGAAGAGACGACAGAGAGAGCGAGCGAGCGAGAGAAAAAGAGGAGAAGGAGCGAGGGAGTGTGTGGGAGAAGAGGCAGAAGAGAAAACTGGGACAGCAGAGAGTGGGCTCCATTTTAATGTGAAAGGAGTTCCCCTCCTCAGCCCAGCCCAAGGAGGGAGGAGGAACATCATTCAGTCCTGGACACCAGATCAGCAAAGAGGGAGGGAGAGACAGGAGGGAGTGAGAGTGGGAGAGAGGGAAAAAGGGGTCGGGAGGGAGAGAGAGAGAGAGAGAGAGAGAGAGAGAGAGAGAGAGAGAGAGAGAGAGAGGGGAAGGGAAGGAGGGATGGAGGGAGGGAGGGAGGAAAGGAATAGAGGGAGGTTGGGTGAGAGCGAGGGAGGGTCTTCCTGTTCCACTCACAGAAGCAGGTGTCTTCCACCTTCCAGAAGTAGAATTTGAGTTTTGAAAGCTGAACCCCTTCAAGAGTAAATAATGCAGTCCATGATAGCACCAGTACACAACCCTGACAACTGACCTACCAGTGAAACTCACAAACGCCCTGATCACATAGGACCAGGGTTGGTGGGATGGAGACGGGATCGTTTGAATGACAAAGTATTGCAGTGTTCATTTTTTACCCTGCAAAGCAGAAAGACAAGTTCAGATTTATGAAGCTGCTTAGCAGGCCTAGCAGACACAGTCACTGCTGCAGCGACTCACCCACACAGTCTGCAGACCTCCCTTTCCCAGCTGTCACACCAAAACACACACTCACAAACACACAAATCCTCTAATCCACGCAAAAATCTGTGTCGCAGAAACAATGTTTATAGCGCATTGCAAGCTGAACGATCAGTTCTCAGCTCACAGACGTTCTCTCTCCATGATGGGGGCGCTCTCCTGGGAGCCTCCGGGGCAGACTGACCAACTTGATGTCTGACTCCGCCAGGCTAATGATGGATGTCTCCGGGCAGCACAGCGCCTGCTTACCAATGCAGCCACTGACAGCACGCTTTTGTCATCAGATTAAATGCATAATTCATCTACACCTTATTGGGCAGGAAGGAAGAGAATCTGAATAGATTGTGATTTTCCCATATGTGCGTGTTTTTTTGCACGTGCAGATGCTGTGTGTGCAGAAAGAGAGGGGAACAGAGGGCGCGAAAGAGAGTTGTTGAGAGTGAGAGAGGGAGGTAGAGAAAAAGAGAGAGAGCTGTTGAGGGAAAGGGAGAGAGTTGAGAGCGAGAGTGAGAGAGACAGGGAGAGAGTTGTTGTGAAGATGACTGGGTGATGAGTGCTGGTGCACATTGTAATGGTGTTCCCTCCACCCCATATAGGGCCATGCTTCTGTAGAACACGTCTGGATAAACCATACACCCCCCACACATCCATCAGTCTGCTCTGCAACACCATAGAGCTCTCCGGAAAAGAGCTAAACAAAGGCATGTAGACATGCATGCTCACACACGTCATCGCACACATGTACAAGACACACACACATACACCCCCCCCCCCCCCGTCATACCACAGTAATCCTGAGGGAGGTGTACGGTGTACTAATTACAGGGTACAATGGGGGGTATTCTGAGCCACAGTTTACTCACTTCCAGGCAGTGCTTGTGTAAATATTCCCCTTTCACGCTCATCCCCCTCTACCCTCCTCTACCCTTATCCTCCTCCTTTTCTACTCTCTTTCTCCTTCTCAACCTCCTCCTCCTCTACCCTCCCTACTCCTCCACCACCCTCTTCTTCCTCCTCCTCCTACTCTACTCTACTCTACTCTCCTCCTCGTTCATTCCGGCAGGCAGGCAAGCAGGGAGAGAGTGGTGACTGAGTGCCTGGTCATTCATCCTGGCGGGGGCCAGTATCTGTTGGCTCCACTGAAAAGGTCATGGACAAATGAACTGGTAGACAGAGTGTGTTCTCTAGGCCTTGACTGATGATGTTTAAACACACGACTGCTCTCCCCCCATCTCCCCTACCTCTCCTCTACTCGTCTGAGAAGGAGCCTAGCACCACTGACATTGGAGCGTGTGAGCTGGGTGTGTGCATGAGTGTGTGTGTGTGTGTATGTGTGTGTTTGTTGGAGAACACTTTGCTTGGCTTCCTATGTTAATCTCGCCTCCTACGCCTCCAGTGTCAGCATCATAGTTTATCCTTCACTGGGACATAATCATTTTAATTCAGGGACAGTCTGGCTCCCAGGTCTGTGCTTCCATGGTCTATCTATGAACATACAGTACATATAGCTCCTTTCAACTTTCTGTGGCACGGTTGAGCCATTGATTAACTCCAGCTACTGTAGGGTTAACCTAAACCAACCCACCACTACACCATGAATCTTCACCAAGGTTAATGATTACCACCAATCCAAACACTAATAGTCAGCAGACAGACTGGAAGCAAGTTAAACATGTACCAGCCTGGCTTACACGCACATGTACACACACACAGAACTTGTACCTGAATTGTATAAATAGTCTCATGGCCACATCACTTTTTGAGACTGTCTTGAGGACTCCTTTACAACAGCGTTGGCCCTAACACCACGTGCACATATCAGAGTGGACAGGAGTGTTTATCATTTCACTTATTCATCTCATGAGAGTTGACCCAAATTAACACTTTGTGTCAAATTTGCTGCGCAGGAAACCAGGGTGTTAAACTGACCCACAATGGAAGATGTATGTGTTTGTGTGTATATATGTCTGACTGTCAGTCGGATTGTCTGCCTGTTTGCCTGTGTTCTCGAGACCCTGGCTCCCATCCCCCATTCTCTGCTCTGCCCTCTGACTGTCGTCCCTCTCTCCATCCTCCCTCTCTTTATCTGTCTCCCCCTCTCCTCCCCTCCCCCCACCTTCCCTCTCCCCTGTCCCCTATCTCACTCTCTCCCTCTTCCCTCACCCCCTTTTCTCCTTCCCTCTCCCACACCATCAACACATTTAAATGACAGGCCTTGGCCCTGGGAGAGCCTATTACTGACTAACATTGGAAGGGGGAACAATGGGTGTTATCAACATGGTACATTGCATGTGTCCTCATTCCTTTCTATATATTTTGGAATTCAATATAGCCAACATAAATAATGCAACATCGCCGTCAACTAAATAACATTACTGAGAACCAAAAGTCTTGGCTGGTCTGTCTGAAGGCATTTGTGATTTATGTTGAGGTGAACACAAATAAAGTACACACACATACCACAGTGACCTAAATATGCCACAGACCTCTTGAACAATATGTGCCTTATCAGGCTTCTAGGAGAGAACCCAGCTGGGACTACACAGCATCAGGAGAGTGTTGTGTGGGTCCAGCCAGGACCCAGTATCAGCCCCACTGAGAGGAGAGCCTCTGCAGGGGCCTGAGGCACTGCTGCCCAGGTAGTGCTGTATGATATCAGATGATGACTCATACAAAAACGCTATTACCAGTTATAAAAATAGCGTGCTAGTCCATTTTTAGAATAGAATGTGAAAATAAAAGTAACATGTGGGTTGGATAGATAATATCTTTAGCAAAAGCGATTCAAATGAGTAAAATAAGTAAGGGTGAAATCGTAATGGCATTTTGATATGATTTACCACACAGTGAGTGTGTTATTTCTGGAGTAGCAGTTCCCTCCCCTTGACACATCAACTCCAGCAGTTTTAAGAAGATAATTAGCCAGCTGAGTGGGGCAGCAACATCGCAGAGAGGAGGGAGGGAAGGAAGGGAGGGAAGACACAATCAAAAAAACTTGAATCAAGGAAGATGATGTTTGAGTTGAGTTCAAGGCAGAAATACACACTGTAATTAAAACAGATCTGTTGTTTTCATTGTATCTGAATATATAAGTACAAAGTGTCCTTGAAGTAACAACAAGTGTTACTTGCCACAAAGACAGGAGGGAGGGGGGAGGCTGGGGGGAGGCTGGGGGGAGGCTGGGGGGAGGCTGGGGGGAGGCTGGGGGGAGGCTGGGGGGAGGCTGGGGGGAGGCTGAGGAACGGGAGGAACGGGAGGGGTGATGTGTGCGACACCTGGGCGTCTTGGTGTATGAGAGAAGTGTTCTGTTTCGATTGCAGCATTTGGTGCGATCAAGATGTTAACCCACTCAGCAGCACCCTGCTCAGCCCAGTCTAACTGATCTGAACATGGGTTACCAGGAAGTTGGTCACAGAGCAAGGCCAGGTTTAAACTGTCCTCACAATGGCCCTCATTGTTAGATATGAGAGCAACCCCCCCCCCCCCCCTACACACACACATACACACACACGCCCTGCATCATCCCCAGCTCATGAAATAATAATCCCCTTATTAAAATATGTTTTTGTTGTTCCGAACGGTATTTCGGTCTGTCTCCGTGGCAACAGCGAGCTATTGACACCCTGTGTGGTGATGTGTGTTTTCTTTTCTTTTTTTTGGTCACATGACAGGAGAATCATTAATAGAGCAAAGAAGAATCAAGCTCACCAAATAATTACTAAAAGGATACATTTAACATTTCATTAGCGCTCTGTTGGAGACGTCGACTGTGAAACGAGAAATTGTCGGTTGAGGAGCTGGGATGGAACTGCCTTTCAAAAATTCCCTTCTCTGGAACGAACAAGCTCCATCTTTCAGAAGAGGTCTTCCAGCACTGGGTCACATTGTAAAAAAATCTCTGGACTCTGGTGTTTAAGGTATTGTCTTTTTAACGTTGATATAGACCGTCCAAGATGAAACACAACTCGACAAAAAGAGTAATGCAGTAGAGAAAAGAGGAGGGGAAGTAAACAGATCAGGAGTGTGAAAACAAACAGGTATTTAGTCAACTGCCCTTTCACCCATCCCTCTCATTAACACGCACATATGGTCAGTTGAGCGTGAAATCTATCAGCTTTCAAATACTCTGTTAGCACCATGCTGTAAAACGATAAAACACTTCAGGAAGTGTTCCAGTGTCCATTTCTCAAAATACTCTGAACCTAACCATCAAAACCAATAACACTTGGCACACCTACAAAAACACTCCAGTCCACAATGCATTCCTACCATCACTTCACTTCTCATAAAATTACAACAGGAGCCAAAGCCTGTTGTGTTCGTTTTCAGTGACTCAGCAATCCTCATTGATTGAAACTATTGATCAGGTGAAAGGGACGTGCCATTACCCTGCTAACGAGGGCTGAACTGACAGCTCTGTCCCTATCCTACTCCTAATCTCTCCAAGACGACCAAACGCGTACGGGAGGCGTCCAATCCTGAAACTTACAATTTGGTGTTTGGTAAGAGGTGCAGCAGTGACAGGGGACTGATCTGAGTTGTTTCAGCCATTACAGATGGGTCATCTCCTGCTGCCTGACCTCCCCTGACCCCCTGACCCTGGGACACCTCTCTGGCACAGAGCTGCCTCACACACTGACGCAACAGGCTCTAGCACCTCGGGACTCTAGGAATGGCCACCCTGCTACAAGACCTCTTTTCTTCTTCTCTCTTTACACTCCAACGGATTCTCTTAATGACTAACAAGTGTGTGTGCACGAGTGTGTGTGTGTGTGCAAGTGAATTAAAAAGGATGTGTATGTGTGTGTTTGTGTGATGAAGAGTAAAAGAGATTGCATGTCTTTGGCTTTCCAGGAGAGTGAGTGATCGTCAGAGACAGAACACCAGTAACACCCAATAATACAAACTCATGAACACTCTCCACGGAGGCATTTGACAAGGAAGTGAATGACAACCCATTATAAGGCCAAACCACGAACACATTCAACACTGCATACTTCTGTCACATTTCACTAGATAGCCTCACTTGGCTCTACCAAATGGCTGAGAGAACAGACTAACACCTGTACATCTATCCCCCTCTTCACCCCAAAACAACACACACACAAGCCCACCCCCAAACACAACACCCACCCCCTTCCAACACTCCCTCCCCCAAACCCCAATCACACAAACACCACCCCTCCCATTCCCTAACTCTGAGGATAAACATTGGGTTAATTTCCACCTTCAGTTCCACAGTGGTTGAAGGCTATGGGGTTATGGACTGTCAGGATTCTCCTCCCCTCTCTAGTAGACACCTACAGAGGATGACTCTCTCCAGGGAGTGTAAGCACAGGTTAAACCATGCAGCCAGGTCAAAGGTCAACAGTTCAATAGTCCGTATCTGGACCATCTGTTTCTAACATCATTATACCACAGCAGAACTGAAAGCTCTATCACAATAACATAAAACACATCAGTCACCATGCTTTTAAATCTTTTAATGATCAAAAAATACTTCAATTTTGGCTTTCTAGTACATAAACAGCCTGGGCTTGCTTTGCTATACAGTGTAGTACTCTACTATTTTTGTTAGGAAATGAAAAGTGCAAAGTAGTGGACTACATTTAGCAGGCAATTTTCTCCTTAGTCCACCACGCATAGTAAAGGCTACTTCAACGTTCCTCAACCCGGTTTACTGAATCTGAATCACTGAGAGATTCAAAAAAACAACATCTCTTAGCTTCAGTCTCTTTCTGAATGAGCCGGGGTCAAAATGACCCACCTCTCGTGCAAAATAAAACTTGTTATTTTCTCCACAGAAGCATTCCTCGAAGACCTGTTGATAGAATGTCCGAATGTCCTTAACAGTACTAATGCTACTGGATTGAAGCTTTTTTTCTTCAAAATAAAATGTCGAGCTACTGTTGAAAATGCATGGTAAAGCAGCAATTCACGGGCCAGCCCGTTGTCATGTATCAATGCTTTTTGTTCGTAAGATCGATAAAAGTAATTTCAAGTTTTCTTTTTTTGGTTAACCTTGGTAAATATCCCGCACTCAGAGGCACCCTCATACGTGCAAAAGCATCATTCAGTAGGGTTCACAGCGTCAGCCACTTGGACAACAAACAAAATGAAAAGGAAATACAAAGATCACTGCAAAGTAAACCTTTCATAGGGCAACAATGGCATACCCGAATAGCATTTAGTTAACAGTATTTCTTTCTTGTCATGTCCACACAACCTAAACGGTCGTTATCGTTTCTTCTTTTGCTTTAAAGATTTCCTTCTTTTCACTATCATTTCATACAGTTTGTCCATGCCCTCGTGAAGTCCCTCGCCAATTATGGCACAAGCAGGTTGGACGTGATAGGTGGTGGATGGTGTAAGCTCGTGGAGAGCCAACTGTTTCTCGATGTCCGCAACTGGAAGAGATTTGGGCAGGTCCTGCTTGTTGGCTATCACCAGCAGGGGTGTTCCCTGGTTTTCGGCGAATTTTGTGACTTTATGCAATTCTGTTTTGGCTTCCTCTAAACGGTCGACGTCTACCGAGTCTACAACATAAATTATACCGTCTGTGCAACGACTGTAAGACTTCCACAGAGGCCGTAGCTTCTCCTGGCCTCCGACATCCCAGAAGTGACAACTAATCCCCTTTGCCGTGCCATTACTCAATTTGATTTTCTCCGTGTTGAATCCGATCGTTGGCACAGTATTTACAAATTCGTTGAATTTGAGTCGGTACAGAACAGTCGTTTTGCCAGCGGAATCCAACCCCAGCATCACAATATGCAGGGACTGGAAGGCAGATATGTTGGAGAAACTGTTGCCCATTTTCAATGGCAGGTGGAAGGACCGTATGACCCTTCTGCGCACCCTCTCAGAATATAGCGTTCCAATGCTCAAAAACACATAAGCGAATTCATAAGACGAAAAAGAACGATGATATTGATAACAGTTTTAAGTCATTGACGAGCCCCTTTGCGCGCTCCGGTTAAAAGATTGGCTCCGCTTTCGCCTTAGCAGCAGAGAGGGAGAGTGCCCGCGTCGCTAGGACGCAGCGCGACGTTCATTAACATTCTCCTCACACACTCAAGTTAAGATTCCATTTTGCGACAGCAGAATTTCTCACACTCAGCGGACAACTGCAGAGCAGTACTGTTTCTTTCACCAAAACACCTTTTTTGCTGTCGTTCTTGGCTTATTTCCCCGGTTATATCTGCGCACTTGTCTCCTCGCGTAGACTAACCCTCGTAGGTTGTCCAAAACAAATCCAATCAATTCGCCTAATATGATTCGCATCCAAGGTATGAATGAATGTCAGTAGTCCCAGGAGAGATCAATACAATGTCCATACAATGTCGTATTAATTCCACCTATAAATCTGGATCCATGTTACGGTACGTCACAGCACTCGAGGTCCTTCCCCTGCGGCCGCTGCGTAGACACTGGTGGTGTGAAGGAGAGGGAACTGACTGCAAAACAGCGCAGTAGCCTTCTTCATGCTCCACCCCGTCAAGCCATGTGCCAAACAAACCGCACAATTTCGTCGATTCGTCGATTTCCCATGTCTTCAAAAAATACAGCATGCTATCAAGTGAAGAAATCTATTCTATATTTAGGCCACTATGTTATTAAGGCTATGATGTTAAAGGACTGCTGAATTAGAAATCGGTTCATCATTGAAATATAGCGTAAAACTGACCATAAGCACCTGAGTACATTTCATACCTAAAAAAATAAAAATAAATAGTGAGGCAACTAATTAAATGTAAATGCGGCATTTCAAACTCATGGACTCCTGTATTTGGGGCTGCATCTTATCTTGACTATGTGGGAATCAATGCCTGCCTTAGTGCAGTCAAGTGAATAGGTCTACTGGCTATTGGCATCATCAAGGCAACTGAAGTCTATACAGAATTAAACTTTGGAGAAGGAAACATGTTGCCTTATCATCATGATGGCTATTTGATTACAGATTGTGGATAGATGGGCGACAATGCCACCTACCGATGAAATCGTACAGTTGCAAATCCTGAATTTAGAAATGCCTTCAAAAAGCAGGGTGGTGCATCGTTAGGCTTTCGATCTGACTGCAAATACATTGCCTGTCTTATTTGCTTCAACAATGATTAGTCTACCGGCATCGCACATGTCCTCCAGCGTTGGTAGGATAAGTTAGCCAGAAAGAAAGCATGCACACGATACACAGATAACATATCCTATTATTACATGTGAGATTGCATTATTTTATTTTTTAAATCTAGCTACACCTTGTGGACATTTGGTGATGGCAGCTCCAATAAACTGGAGTATGTGTTGGAATTGCTTCGTGTCTGTGCGATTATATAACTGTAGAATTGCATTTTGCTCCACTTTGCCAATAGCTGTCCATACGTTTTTCTTTATGTTATACGTATTTCCGGAAATATGGGAACCTTTAAAATGGTTTATTCAACATGAATAAAATGTGTTTTCAAATGCCACCAGTGATGTCAGCTTCCCATGAAGCCTTATGTCTAGCCTCCACACACACATAACTGGTTTTAATAGGGCTGGTATATCTCTCCCTGCCAGACTTGGTGATGGTGATAGAGAGAGAGGAGAACCAGCGTCTGGAAAGTTTGGGGGTTATAGTTGGACATGAATCTTTGTTCTCTCTCTCTTTTTATTCTCACTGCTTTCTTTTTCATCTCACTCTCATTTCCTCTTCGCTCACTCTTTCCTTATCTCGCTTTCTTTCTCTCTTTTCTGTGACCTAATAACTACCTAACTAGCTTTTTTTTACCCCCATCTCTCCTTCTTGTTAGTCCTAATGAAAACTGGAGCAATCTCTCTAATCTCCCTCCTCTCCTTCCCTCAGTAATGGAGGCTGGTTGCTGTAATATCTCATCTTTCTCCTCTCCCGACATGACCCAACCAAATGGACCGGTTCTCCGAGCACCCATCTGTAGGCTAATGGAGTTGGAGGGGCTAGGAGGGAAAGGGTAGTGGGAATACCACAGCTCTCAGGAGGTAGCTTCCTTCTGGAGGCTTGACAAGTGTTTAGACTGAAAGGTTAGGCTCTGGAAGGAGACACGTAAGAAGAATATAGTCAATATAATAGTAAAGAAGAGTTTAGATAAGAATGAAGAATTTGAAGAACGTAATTATTGACAATGGATGAGAGGAGATAATGATTTTACATAATTTGTAATAAGACTAATAAGACATTAGTCAGCTATAACATGAGTAAAATAACAGATCCATACCATTAATTAAGAAACTGTCATAACATTCAAAGTCAGTCATTTTAGTTAATAATCTCTAATAAAGTATCATCTTGGTGCCTGTAAAATGACTCTTTCGTACTGTATGTTCTGTAAAACTGTAACTCGAAAGAAGTGACAGTTATGATTGCACTGGATGCTTTGTCCAGTAGAAGGCAGCATGACACAAAAACACCCCAGAACAAGTTTTCTCAATCTTCCTTGAACTTTCCTCCATACTGGAAAGCTTGCACAAATTGTCGGCATTCATACTCAGCTGGATATTAGGTAAATAATACATGTACATTAAAAGATGTCTGTAGAATACTCATGATGGCCATGTTGCTGTATCTGGAGTCCTTCCTCTCTTCTTGGAGAGTGAACAAGTTATCATGGTAACCTGAAGCTATCTCGGTTGGATGGTACTCAGTCCAGAGGAGAACCATGCTGGAATGTTCTGTGGTGAAAGGTCATCTCCCCCCAAGGTTGTCTACTGTCAGCAGCAGAACAGCAGCGTATACACTTCACATATTTTTCTTGACCCCAGAACCCGTCTGGGTCAGATATCGTTACAGAAAGTACCAGTCACCATTGCTGCAGCAGCAAAAACACAGACATGTACACTGTTACACACGTACACACACATGCACACACATACAGATTTACATGTTTGGACTTGAACACACATTCCCAAAATATGTACAAGAACAGATAGACAGACACGTACGCAAACAATCCCCCCCACACACAAACCCCCCCCCCCCCACCACCACACACACACACACACACACACACACACACACACACACACACACACACACACACACACACACACACACACACACACACACACACACACACCCTCCCTCGCCCCAGGTGTGTCAGAGTGTCTGTTCCCAGAAGGACCAGTTACTGCAGCCATGTTGCATCACCTCATCATCATCTCTCTCTCTCTCTCTCTCTCTCTCTCTCTCTCTCTCTCTCTCTCTCTCTCTCTCTCTCTCTCTCTCTCTCTCTCTCTCTTTCTCTCTCTCTCTCTCTCTCTCTCTCTCTCTCTCTCTCTCTCTCTCTCTCTCTCATCTCTCTTTCTCTGTGTCTCTCACAATTCTCTTGACTTTCTTAGCTCTATGTCTCTCTTTACCTCTTCTCCCCCCCATTTCTCAGTTTCTCCTTCTCTCTCCCAGGTGACTGGTCTCAGTTGGCAGCGGCAGTGTGAGGGAGAGCAGATTCTTGAAGGAGAACCAGCATTCTTTCCCTTACCCATCCATCTCCCTCTCATCTCCCTCCTTCCCTCCTCTCATATCCTTCCCTCTTCTCATATCTTATCCTCTTCTGTCTCAGAAAACCACCATCAGTCATCAAACTAGAATCTCAAAAGATATAGCTTAAATGTAGACTAATACAGATTTTTTGAATAGTTGCTGGATTTATAGTGGACACGTTAATTTACTTTTTCATGCACGACTGCTTATCTTAATGTTCGGTGAGGGAGTCTTCCATCCAAGTTTGGGCTTTGCCTGGTCTTGTTCTGTGGTGGACGCCCAGGTCTTGAGGATCAGGGTGTGGAGGAGAGCAAGGAGTCCCTACACCCTTTTCACCAGACATCACTTCTCCTCCTTCTCCAGTGTCACACAAAGACAAGGTATGAAACATTCATAAACAGAAGTAGGTCACACCAAACTGTATTATGTTGTGAACCAAATGGATCTGAAGTGCTCTGGTAACAAAACACACTCAGCTTTCGCAACAAGACTCATCCTGTCCAGGGAAGTGGGACGACAAGCTCTGAAGAACACACACACTCTGAAGAACAATGTAATGAGATTAAAGTTTGACTGTATATTACTAACCAGTCTGACAGAGCATGCTTGGTGTAGGGTCATTTATGGATTAATGGCCTAGATAATGGAATATTAATGATTGAGTTTCTTAAGGGTAAAGCAACTACCTGATCCTTCACACTGGTATGAATCAAGGTATGAAACTGGTATGGTGCAAGGTCCAAGCCTCAACCCACCTGCTAGTATGCCACCGTGACCTTTCTGTGTGCTAAAGCCATTTCTAGCTTTTCTCCTCTGAACAAAAGGAGCATCAGCACGAACGAGGTCACCTGCAATACAGGACCATCCGACCATGATGACATCTGATGGAGCAGCACACGGTGGTCCTCTTTTGGATGTATTTTGGATGTCAACCTCGGGGCTGGGTCGTGGCTGCCTGGTGTGCAGTGTTTGAAGGTAACAGAGCTGACACACGCTGGCTCTCTCCCTGAAGAGAGAATCCTTTCTATTACCCTCAGGTGAAGCATTAGAGTGCTTTCTGGAGAGGAAGGGGAGGGAGGAGGGGGGGGGGGGAGTGGAGAGGGTGGTGGAGAAAAGGAAGGAGGGAAGAGGGTGGGGGAGAGAAGGAGGGAGTGGAGAGGGTGGGGGGAGGGCGGTGGAGAGAGGGGGCAGAGAACAGGAAGGAGAGAAAGATAGAAGGAATTTTACTTTCATGCTCTGCGTCTCAGAAAAAAAGCAGTGAGTGCTTTGATGGAAATGGAAAAGCTGGATGGTTGTTAATGTTTGGGTTTGTGTTTGTGTGTATTAGTGTGTGTGTGTGTGTTTGTGGGTGGGTGTGTATGCATTGAGTTGAGATAAACAGGGTAAGACATGTTGCCTTCAAGGTTCAAGCTAACATCTGAACAGTAGCTAAAGATGTTGAACTGGTGAAAACTGAAAACACCCAAACACAATCTCCACCAGCTGTCCCTCACCATGGTTGTTCTGACACCAGTGTTCTGGGGTGAGACCTGGAAATGAGGTGCAAATGAAAACAAATCTCTCTCTGATTGCAGGCTCCCACACAGTTGTCAGAGGAGGCTGGAGCTGTGAGGTGGACACAGCGCCACCCCAAGCTGTGTAGGACAGCCTCACCAGGCGGGGCTCGGCTGATCTGCATATCATGCGGTCTAAACTGAGAAATTTAAGATGAGAAATTATCAGTGTCAAGTCATGTTGGCGTCTGCCGTTTTAACTTTTAATGAACTATCAAGTTGTAATAGAAGTTATGTTGACTGCCCATATTGTACGTTTCATTCAGGCAGTGATTCATGTTCCTTGACTAACTCCATTCATTTAATATTCCACACACGCTTTGTCACTGTAATAAATCTAAAGTGTTGGTTCCCTTCTATATTTTATTTTGCTGATGCCCAGTGTGGTGTAAACATGGTCTTCTACTTTCTCCCCAGCACGCTCTAACTCTCCTCTTATCAGCTCACCATTTACACACACACACACACACACACACACACACACAAACACACACACACTCACAAAGGCTATGGAGATTTGCCTCAGTGCACTCAAGGGGTTGCCATGGCACCAGTGTTTACGAGGAGCACAGTGTTCAGTAGGTGGTCTGTTCAGCCTCCAAGAGAAATATACTACACTGAGACATGCAGCTCAGAAAGATGCAGAACACATGCAGATTTAAAGACAGATGATGTGAGATGGAGAGAGAGACGGAGAGTGAGAGATAGACATAGAAAGAGAGAGCAAAAGAGAGAAACGTGGTGAAACAAAGAAAGAAAGAGAAGGATGTCTGATAGCAGAAATGTTCTCAGTTGAACTCTCTGCACCAGTCTCCTGAGGAGGATCCGATCTCTCTGTCACACCCTCACGGACCTCAACAACACATAAATCAATGTTCCTTCGATTGCTAAACGACAGTGGGCACAACTGAAGCCACATGTGCAAAACTCTAACCACAGTCTGCATGACCAACAGTCACCTGAGCTAAAAAGTTCACATCACCTGCAAAACTCACTCCAAGCAACACAACTCTTAACACACGTCTCAAAACAGGCTCAGTGCAGCCATACACTATGAACAATCCTCACCGAGATAACACACACTGTCATTCAGAACACACTGAGAGTAAAAACACTAGCGTCAAACACCAATACTGAAAATATAAAACAAAACTGTAAACACAAAACCTCATCTTCAAGCACTATTTACAAAACCTCTGAATCTTCTTGCAAATCATAAACAAAGTGATCAAAATGATATACACTATCAAGCAGTCAGTAAACAATACACAAAAAAAAGGAGAAGTACATTTTTACGTAATCTCAAAACAAATTTCATATTTATCCGTCATTGTCTTTTGATAAACGACAACATGTTCTATCATAGTAGCTCAAAATGTATCAGAAATTACTACTCTGCTTTGCTCTTTGCTATTTTTTTTGTTCTTTCTCCTCCTTGTATCCCTATACAGTACTGTACCCTGCATCTCACAACTCACTCTTGTTCTTTGATATGAACTTGCAACCAGTCAAAATCTATTGAGCAGTCAGTACTGTTACTGTAACAAATGGAAAGCACAATGTTCAGGGCCATACAATTTGTTCATTTTACAGTATACAGCCTACAATGCACAGTAAGCCTACAGTATACAATACTACAGTAAAAGGGACACAAATCTAAGGAGTAAACATGTGATCAATGTGCTTTTTCTTGTCTTTGGGCTGGGTCAGGCCAGAGCACTTCGTCGACATCACAAGCAATATTTTCCCACCTTCAACAACTTGTTTGCTCTCTGAACTGGCTTATATTGGTTGTGTCACATCATTTGAAACAAGTGAAATCAATTTTGAGTGGTTGTGTTTTGTCAATGACATGTTTTCTCTATTTGTATTTGATTGTTGCCATTTGTGTTTACCAGTATGGATGACATGTGCATTAGAGTGCAGAATGTGTTTTGAGAATGAGAATGAATTTAGAGTTTTGCTGAAAAGTCTATGTGAGATCTGCAAATTGTGTTTTACCATGTGAAATGGTTTAAGGTATTGACAACAGACTGCACAATTAGCTACATGAGTTCAGGCAACTGAGAACTTTGTTCAGCCAATGGGTTTTAGTGTTTTAGCAATTCAGAAAAAACTGTAATTTGAGTGACTTCATATAAAGTGACATTCTTTCACATGATTTATTTTAATTTTAGAACATAACAATTCTTTGATCAAAATGAAAATAAGCAGTTTGCTTCAATAGATAAATATTTTTTTTATTTTGTCTGTAGTACTGTAATTTACGGAATTACAGTAATGAGAAAAAAAGGTAGAAACTAAAAGTACACACTAATTCTAAGAAAGAATTTAGGGGCTAATCCTGCCTCTCTCTAGCATCAGGCCAAAGGTTTTCATCAACATCACATCTAATGTTCTCTCTTGCCATGCACTTGGGGAAGAACTTTCTGGAGTGCCTTATCCATCCCTGGCAGTCCTCTGGACTCATGTCCTCACATCCGGCACTCATGGCTTCCACCTCCAGGCAGAGAAAAACTCCTCTATTGGGTTGAGGAAGGGTGAATATGGAGGCAAGTAAAAAAAACATAAATCTGCGATGTGCTGCAAACTAATCTGTGACAGCTGCAGAGCGCTGAAAAGCAACATTATCACAAACTATGACAAAAACTTGGGGGTTTCTTACTGGCTCCCCCTGTTCTGCTGGCACTAGCTCAGCATAGAGCTGTTCTAGGAGCCTTTCTGTGTTGTATGGGCCAATGAGTGGTATGTTGAGAAGCAAACCATCATTGGCCATTGCAGCACACATGGTGATATTTCCCCCTTTTGGCCTGGAACCTTTAACATATAACATTTCTTCCTCTGCGCCATGTTTTGGCAAGGTTATATCCAGCTTCATCGATAAATACAAATGAATGTAGTGTTTCCAGTGCTTCCACCTCCATTACTCTCTGAAACACAGTAAGTGCACAGTTTCTGTAGTAATGCTAGTGTTTAAAAAAAATACTTTGTATATCTGTGTATGTAACCTCAGACGTCTTACCTGGACATATTGGTATCTTTGCTCTTTTACCCGTTCACTGTTTCTCTTGAACGGTACAGTGTATAACTGTTTCATTGTCACTTGGTGTTTCTTTAGGACTCGAGCAATAGTTGTTGTGCTGACAGAATCAACATTTCCAAATATATCATTATCCGCCAGCACTCTATCTTACATTTACATTTACATTTAGCAGACGCTCTTATCCAGAGCGACTTACAGTAAGTACAGGGACATTCCCCCGAGGCAAGTAGGGTGAAGTGCCTTGCCCAAGGACACAACGTCAGTTGGCATGACCGGGAATCGAACTGGCAACCTTCGGATTACTAGCCCGATTCCCTCACCGCTCAGCCACCTGACTCCTTGAATCTTGAATCTCACGCAGTTTTATTGCATTGTACACAACAAACATGTCAACAATAGAATTTTCCTGTGCATTAGAAAATATTCTTCCTCTTCCTCCTGTTGGGGGCAGCCTTTGGGTCCTGTTGTAAAAATATATTTTATAGTCAAAACTTACTGTAATATATATATATCTGTGTAAATATTCTATAATTGCAATACAAAATACATTCCTGTAATGTTTTCATTTACTGAAAGGATGCAACTCTCACCCGTTTGTTTGATGGAATATTTGCATTACAGATGCCACTGTGGATCTTTGCAGATTGGGTTGCACCCTCAACCCTGCCTCTCTCATTTAGAAACCATGGTTTACGACATGGTCTGTAAGTGTAGCCCTTATTTCATCTGAAATAACAGCTCTTTGTCTTCCTCCACGCATCCGCCCTCTCCCTGCCACTCTTCTCCCTCTATCAACCCGTCTTCTTTGTTCCATTTCCAAAATAAGTCTTTCTGAGCTGTACCCATATATCTATATATGTGTGTTCATTACATAACAAGTCTAAAACAAGACACCTGCTTAGGCTTTCAGCTGAAATTGCAATCAGCAGTGTTTGGAATGCACCTGAATTCCATTCAGTTTTGAATGTGTGGTTAACAGTTTTGACAGCAGTGTGTTAGCATTTGAACAAAGGGCTGTGAATCCACAGTGTTGTGCACGTTGTGGTTAAAGCCATGGGATAAGTGTGTAGAGTTTTGAAAAACTGTGTTCAAGCAATGAAAAACAAACTAGAGTTTGGTCCACATGAACTGCGGCTGTGCAGACTATAGTTTGAGTTTTGCACATGTGGCTTCAGTTGTGCCCATTGTCGTCTAGCAATCGAAAAAAAACTGTAATCCCCAAGCGGAAATTGTGGTATTGCAGCAGGCAAGAAGTAATATACAAAAATATACAAAATACTAAATGCCCATTACCAAACATACACAGGGCTATACAACTGTAAAACACAGAATTAATCACAGGTGACACACAGGTGAGATTACTTGTTTTTATTTACAGCTAGAGGTTTAATGATAAAAACACAATCTGAGAGAAACTTGGATATTCATGTTTTATATGAATGTAGGGTTAACAGGCAGGCCCAGCCCTCAAGGAGAAGAGAGGAGCCGCTTTAACGAGAGTCTAATCATCTGAATCCTTTGAAATCCAGCCTACAAGTTCATTACCCCACATTCACATGCAATCACACAGAGAGAAAAGCCCACGACACCCCGCTCAGCACAGGCATCCCATTCTACCAAGACAGAACTCCATCCCTGCTTCCCATCCTATAAGCCCTCTTTAATAAGAAGAGAACAGAGTTTGTCAGGGCTGGAGGGGAGAGCTGTTGGTGCCAGATTTTTGGAGAAGAGGGTTACTATTACGGATTTAACCATTGAGTTTATGAGAAATGTTAAACAAACATATCTGAGGTGGTTTGGTGACTACAAACTGTGGTTCAATCAACCTGTCATCGATAAATAAGAAAAAATCATCTTTTGTGAGGATTGTTCAAGTTTTAAAGTTTCATAGTTAAATACCCCATATCTCCGCATTGCTGTACTCAGCCAGAAACCAATTCCAGTAAGGGTTGTTTTGGAGGCAACCCTTTAACCCAAAAATTCCATTGTAACATATTGCCATCATCCATAAAAAAAACATAATGGGCATGGATATACAGTACCAGTCAAAAGGTTGGACACATTTTTCCCCTTATGGGAAAATGTGTCCAAACTTTTGACTGGTACTGTAGATGTAGTTTTGAGTCACATGAAGTCATTTCAGGGGAATTGAAACCGTTTACCCATTTCTTATCTCCTAACCCACCCCTTCAACTCAGCAATAATTGGAGGTGAAAACTATCCTACACCTCCACGCTGCTCCTGATCTAGCGTCCATTGCTTTCTTTCTTCTGCTTGCCCTCTAACCCTTCTCCCCTCCTTCCTCTCTCTTGCCCTCTCTCTCTCTTTCCCTCAGCTTCTCTCTCTCAATCCTATTTCTTCACATACAGGTGCACACAAGGGGCTAAGTGCGTCAGTTGCTGTTACACACACCAGAGAAATAAGATGTGTGTGTAAGTGTGTGTGTGGTAGGGAGGCTGTCACAGTATTGTGTACACAGAAAGGGCCAGTTTCTTTTGCCAGGTTTCAATCTCGACCATCTTGCCAGTCAAACAACATGCTCACAGAACAAGTGGGTGGTTGTTCTTTATAATGGCATCTGAAATCATACACGTCTTCTCTGGAGGAATCTTCTGAGACAACAGCAGGGAAATGTCACAATATGACCTATCGTGATACAGACCCTCCTTACAGACCCGCATCTCAATCTAAAGATAGTCTGAGAGAGGAGGAGGGGAGGAGAGGGGAAAAGAGGGGAGGACACCCCTCAGGGACCAGAGTCAAGGAAACATTGGACATGGATGCAACCTCATACCTCTCTGTCCCGGAGGAAGACTTTCATGAGGAGGATGTCAATGAGGAATATATTTATCAGAAAGATATTGTCCCTATCCAGCTCACCAGTAGGAGGGCTTTGAAAAAATGTGCTATCTCTGCCTTGTATGAAACTTCAGAGCTGGATCAGCAGCCCACACTAAACCAAGGCATTTAGAGAAAATGCTAACCAGAGTGTTATTTTACGAGCCAGGAGAAACCAAAAATTTGTGATGATAGTAGAAAAAACGAAAAACATTATATGAAAGATGGCTCTATTCTACTTAGCATCAGCGTTTGCCCCATGCTGAGCGGCTTCCCCTGGACTGACCTGTAAATCGGCTCCTGCAGAGACGAGGAGGCAGCCAAGAAAGCTGCACCAAAACAAATTGGGGTTTGATTTTTAGCTGCAAACAGCAGCTCTACATCTTGTTGGTCGAAATGCGGTTTACCTCACATTTTAAAAACACAACCGGAATGTTTCAGTAATATCACTAGCCAGTTTGAAAGCTTATAATCTACTATAATTTGCCTTTCTGAACTCAGTGACCTTTCCTGAAATATATTAGGCAAGACAATCATTGGAGGATGCTTTGAGAAATAGAAAGTAGCTGATAATGTCACTGCTGGCTACACTGTGTTATTGGAAGCTGTCATCAGATAGTTTTATTTTGTCCAAATTCCATCAAACAGATGTTTGAACTGGGGAAAGCTAAAGGGAGAGAGAAAAACAATCATGTGAAAGTCCAGGTAGAAGGGCCCTAGGTCCAGGCTGTCTGGGGATATCTCACTCCTGTCTGCTTCTAGAGTAGGGTAGAGCAGAGTAGAGCAGAGAAGAGCAGAACAGAGTAGAATATAGCATAGCATAGCATCACTAAGCATAGCATAACATAACATACGTAACATGGCATAACATAACATTGCAGAGGAGAGGAGGAGAAACTTGTACAAAGTAGAAAGTATAGTAAAAAGCAAAGTAGCACTTATTTCTGTGAGACCATTTTTCTGTGTGACAATTTGCAGCTCTGAGCCATGTGATCAATGTGTCTGGTCATTACAAAGCGCTAGATTTAGATCAAAGCTATGAAAATACCATTCAATGAGCCAAGCTTGGGCTGCAACGAGGACACACACATACCTCTCCCTCAGCTTGTGTGTGTGTGTGTGTGTGTGTGCGCGTGTGTGTGTGTGGTCTCCTGATTAGCTTCAGGGGAGGGGAGGGTCTTTTTTTCTTGTGAATTTCTTCTGCCTGAGAAGGAAATCACCCATGCATTCTAAACAGCATCCTTAGCATCCAGGCAGGTTGTATAATCCTCTCCTGGGTAATTTAGGTAGACATGCCAGACAGATCCTCCCTACACATTTCCCTCTGTACAAACATCAGTACTATCCAACCAAATCATACCCCTCAGTCACAGGTAAGTCACAGGTCACTCACGAGTGGCCCTCAGTCAAGTGTCAGGTTGTGTCTGACCATCAGGTCAACTCCGACCGTGAACACCAGTCTTATACCGTCTCCAGTGCCTTGCCAGGGAGGCACACACCACATGTTGAGTGCTTGCAGAAAAAGGTTTTAGGGTGTGTTATGTGTGTGCGTGTTTTCCCCCTTGTCGCCCCAGGGGGGGCTCATTACCGACCCTCCCAGCAGACAGTTGATGCATGTCTGCTCACATTCAGCTGTAATTAATTCCATTCCCTTTTCTGCTTTTTTTTTCTCCTCCATTAATCTGTGTCTTTAATTAAAGCCTGCTTGCTTTTATGGTCCAGAGAGAGAAAGGTGGTGGGGGGGGGGGGGGGGGATGAGGCAGAGAGGGAGAAAGAGAGAGAGAATTAAGATTCTCCCATGGAACCGTTTTGCTCAAGCTGTTAACGGCTCAACTCTTTCAACATCCCAAGGTATGGAGTGATGTGAAATGTTTGGCTCTGCAGAAACATAGATAAGAAAGCAGGCTGCTGGAGGTCATCCAGGGTCAGGCAGCAACCTGCACCCTCCTCCTCCTCTCATCTCAGGGTGTCCGCATCTTGACCCGTTACAGCCCGCTTCTCTGCTGTCCATAATTGACGTCCAGTCACTCAGTCTCTTCCCCTCTCCCACCTCTCTCTTAGCCAACCGCTCCTTCGTTTTGTTACATTCCCTCTCCCCTCCCTCTGCAGCAAGCAGTCTGCTTTCCTCCCTTCGTTCTCTTCTGTTGTTATGTGCTTCAAGCTGCTTCTCTGTCTGTCAGCTCTGCCTGGGATGTTTTGGAGCGGTCAGCATAAGGGACCCTGATGTTACATAGAACATACAGGCTGTCACTTGGTCTCAAGATAAACAGGGTTTACTTTGCACTTCTGATGAAGTACTTGAATTCAAAAGCAATAACTGAGTGAAATGTGGGCCAAAGCAATCAGACAGTGAATGCATGTAAACTATGTGTACAAATATTTACATTTTATTTATATTTTCTTCTCCACAAGTATGCAGTTGGGGGAAATAAATGAAATAAATCAGTAAACTGCAAAAGCACCACTAAGACATACAGAAATAACGGACAAAACAAATGATCCAGAACGTTTAACACATAGTTGGCATTGTAACATCAGTGGCTTGACATAGAAAGTTTGTATCGGTGTACATATTCATATTTATATATAGAGAGAGCAATTTTATTTTTTTACAAGCTTTGGTACAAAAATTCCAAAACGGTAAGAAACATGTCAACCATATGGCTGACAGTAACAAAGAATCCATTACAGATGTATTTATTGAATGTTAACTAAGAACTGATGTAACAAAAAGATGTCTTAAGTTCAAATGTTGGAATTTCATTCACACAAAATAACTGTGACATAAAACGGACCCCCGTAGAAGGGAACCCTGGACAATAAGAGACATTTCATCAGAACTAAATCAGCGGCTTTTACGTAAATAAACACTCTGTACTTACCGCTCTGACAAACACAAACACACATACAGGGCTTACAAGGACAAAAGTGATTTGTTAGTGATTTGCTCAGCTCCCGGTTTACAGCAAAAGGGCTTTACAAAAACTGCCATATTGGAAGTAAAAAAGTACACACTATGCACAAACACCAGAAAAAAAGTCTGAATACTGACAGGCCAAGACGAGTCGAGGGGTGTGGGAGTGAGCAACTGGTGGTTTATGAAGAGAAGTTGTTTCGGAGGGTAGGATCTAGTGGTATTCAATGGGTTTGGGGGGGAGTGGGGCACTTAAGTGTAGTAACTCCAAGGAAGAAGAAGGAGGGGAGTGGATTTGTAAAATAATCAGAAGTCGAGAGGCAGAGCCAGTAAGATGACAGCTACAGTTGACGGTGTTCAGGGAGGGGTGGGGGTGATTTTGATTGGAGTTTAGATGGCACAGTCATCCTGAGAGATGGGGCTGAAGGCGGAGCTTCGGAGTGCGTCCAGGCTGTTGACCAGGATGAGGGTGCCAGTCAGATGCTTCCAACGCCTGGTGATGGGGTTCTTCATCTTGTCCAGGCCCAGGTGGAGCTCCTGGATCACATCCCGATAGCTGTCCCCAATCTGGGCAGCCCATGTCACCAAAAAGTCATACGCCGGCTTCCACATGGCCTAGAAAGGAGAGGAAGAGGAGGAGGAGAGGGGAAGAGGAGAAGGAGAGGGGAAGAGGAGAAGGAGAGCAGAGAGTAGAGCAGAGGACGGAAGAAGACGACAGAGCAGAGGACAGGAGAATAAGTTCCACAGTGTACATTAGATTGATAAAGAATAAAAGGAGACTCACAGTGCGGGATAATGCATCAACTTCTCGTATCAACACACAACACCAGGCCTAACTAAACACTCCCAGCTAGATGTCAGATTCCTTGTTCATACATTGGAGACTAAACCACGCTTCCTATATACAGAAGGAGAGACAGAAGGAAATGAAGAGAAAGGGGGGGAGGGAGAGAAGGAGAGAAAGAGAGAGACGGACACTCTCTCTGTCAACAGAACACCAAGTCAGAACGGAACGATCCCAGTTACTTGTCCGATCACACGCTCATCCATTTCCCTCCAATTACCATCTCCGTGCCTCACCTCTACGTCCACCACTCCGTTCCTGTCTCTGTGTGGCGCCTCGTAAGCGTCCATCTGCAGGCGGGACACCTTCGCCAGGCGCTCAGCGAGCTCCCTCCAGCGCCCCGCCAGCTCCACCGCCGTGGTCAGCAGCACAAAGTCCATCACCAGCCTAGCCACCAAGCCCTGGCAGTCCAGCTTCAGCAGGGCCTGGGAAGGGCAGGGAGGAGGAAGGGGGAGGGGAGGGAGGGAAGGAAGGGAAGGAAGACAATTGACGAGTTTAGGGAAAAAAGGGGCAGGGATGACGTTTAGCACAGGATAACAGCTAACACAGTGAGGGCAAATACTCTATGACAATGTGACAAGGTTAATAATGTTAAACTTTTATTGAAACATACATGTGGGAATTCGAACTTACAAGTGACCTCAATCTACAGTCACTGCCTTTACCACCGAGTTATACTCAGTTCACTATCCTTGAGTAGCACAGGAACCATGACTGGCTCATCCTATCTGTTGCTAGGGTTACTGTTTACAGGGGAGGAGGTTGGGTTAGGATACTATGTAAGGGTCATGTTGACCGTACCAGAATAAAAATTGAATGAAAATCGCTTTCTCATCCGTGCGCATGCAAGCATGCACACAGACACGCATACACATCACTTTATTTGCAAGCTAAGCAGGTAAACAAGGAGACAGAGAGTGCATATTAGGAAATAACATGAACAGCTTTATAAAAAAATACAACAGACTGAAAAATGGATTACAAAAATTATTTTAGGCCACCAGTAGTCGTCAATTCACTGCAAACTGAATTGACCACTGCTTTGAAAGACCACTGCTTTTTACAGACTCTGCTTGTCTCACATGACTTTAGCAATACACTTTACACTTTAGCCTGCTAATGTTGTGAGTTGTTGTTCTTGCTAGGCTACATTGAGAAGAGCTACTATGTCTGTTCAAACAACACATATAGGCCAGCAGTCAAAAAGTATGTACATGTTCATTAACTAATGTACGTCTGAGATCTAAAAGGTGGAAGGGAGTCAGGAATTTAGCTCTATACGCCTCAGAAGTTGGTCGGAGCGAACTGGGAGTAGAATGCGCAAAACCCAAAAAAATCCCTCCAAAAAGATCAAATATTAAGGGGGGACAAATCGCTAACATGTCCCTCTAACGCCCCTGTTTTCTTTAAAGCTGGACATAAAAAACATAGAAATAGAGGGCTGAAATCTACAGTAGACTGCTGATGTAGCTTCTGTTTTTGGGACTGTAATGGGTTTGGAGTATATCCCAGAGGGCCCTCCACCTTATTAGAGGCGTGTGTGAGTGGTTTGATGGTGGAGACAGGTGAGTCAGTAGCAGGAAGCAAACACTGGCATGCTAACAGGGTGCCCAATAAGCATGTTGGAGAAAGCAAACAAGAAGGTCCTGTACCCACGCACACCAAGCTGAGATGAACACAAATACACACACACAAATACACACGCATGTATACACATTCACACACACACACTTCTACACTTAGACATATACATCTACACATCTAATACGACACACACATCGATCTCTCCATGTTCAGAAAACACCAGCACCCCTGGCTAAACTGGTACTAATCATGAAGCTGCAGATTCAACCCCGTCTGGGCAGAACTGGGACCCTAAAGGACTGCCAAGCAAAGTTGCTATTTGGGCTTTAGTTCCACAGGCAGGAATTTGTGGAATGGCAGGATATGGGCAGCAAGGGAAAGAAGGAGGGGGGGGGGTGTCTGTGGCATTCCCTCTGCAGTTTCTCTCTCTCCCCCCTGCTGTCAGTCTCTCTCTCTCTCTCCCCCCGACCCCCCCTCCTCTGCATTCTCTCTCTCTCCATCCCGCTGTCACGCTCTGACAGCTCAGGTCTGATCTATAAGCCCAGAGTCATACAGGAATGTTTATCTGCGGCCACAGTGTCCACATCACACTGTGACAGGCCACCATGGAGCGGAGTGTCTGCTTCAGACCAGTCTCACATCCATGACAGCTTCTGGACATCTCTGAGGAGGACAGTCACAGAGGCTCCCATTCAGATTGTATCTGGGAGAGTGTGTTTACGTGTGTGGCTGTCAGGCTTCTTCTATGGAGAATGAAGGACACCGTGGTATGAATTGTCCAGCACAGAAATTATTTTTTTTGTATGGGGCTCACAAAACCTAATAGACATATTTTACTTTTTCCTCACATACTATTCGTAGCTGAACTTTGCTAAATAGGCTACATGTTATCACACAAAACAAAAACTCCATGTTTTTGTTGTTATGGCAGCTCAGCTGAATGTAATGTTTTTGGGGATGTTGTGAGTGCTGTTGGGGGAACAGTCCTTCTTAGAGATAAGACCATCTCCCGCCACCTGCTTCCTCCTGGGATAACAGCAACAGGAAATCTCCTCAGGAATAAAGGAGACCACTTCCTGTCTCACCTCCAGCAGAATGTTCCACTTATAGAACAGTTGCTGTTACAAATATGATTGACCAATACAGCTTGTTTAAATCGGATAAAGAAAGCTGCTATGTAGGTTTGGGTCTGCCAAAAGTATTGGTAGTGACAGACATTCTGTGTTTGCAAAGTTTGCTGCTTCAGTTGTTGTGGTGTTGATTCACATTGATACTCAATTATTGTGCAGAGTGATCAGATGAATTTTAAATAAAAGCTTCATTGGCCCCCTCAAAATGAAATTGATCACAAAACCCCCAAATGACTGCTAATATAATTTCACGTTGTATCATTAGCACATGGGAAAGTGTGAACTAGTTATAGTCAGGTGAAATCACTATCATTATGATTAGATTTTAAAATCATATTGATTGCTGTAAAGAGGGGACTATTTGCATATTTTGAACGTTTTTGCCGATAAAAGTTTTAAAAACCTATGAAATGTCTATTATTGTTTTCCAGTAATAGAAACATGTGAAACAATTATCCACAAATACTGAATGAGCAAAATTTGCAAAACACAACATTTGTCAATGCCAATACTTTTGTCAAACATTCACATTTGCGAGACACTGTGGCGTTGGTATTTTTAGCCAGGAACATTCAGAGGGACGACACTCCGATTTCTGGGATGAATATCCTACATTGATTAAATACTGGAAGCAACATGTGTTTTCATTACCAGCACATAGTGTCTCCTCATTAGTAACTAGCTGATGAGGAGCAGATTGATTGAGTCAGTAATCCCAGGTCCTGCTCTCCTTTGGCTCTTTGTTCTTGGTACTCTGGTTAATCTGCCAGCGTCACTTTTAATTGCAGGCTAATCTTAGGCTGATCCCTGCTCTTTAGTGTAGCTTGATGCTGAATGGGGTGTATTACTGGGAATCGGCAGCGCAGGGTCCAGGGGGGGGGGGGGGGGGCTGGGGGCACAGGGGGTTGAGTAACGCAAGGACGGGGGGGCACAGGGTTGAGAGTAAATAGGGTAGGGTGAGGCATTGTTGGGGGAGGTATTGAAGAGGTATTTGAAGAGGCTCTGGGGAGGCAGTGTTGGGCAAGGTTGGGGAAGTCAGGGCACAGTAGGGGGGAGGCTTGACTGATATCATAATATAGTTAACATTAAGGCTATTCTAATAGTTATTCTAATATACATCTAATTGAATACATGCATACATTCATGAACAATTTAGATCATTTTGAAGGAGTTTGGCTAGAATTGGGCCAATTATGTTCAGGACCATGCTGGCTGACTCATGGTCACTAACTCTCCTTAGGACACACAGAATTTCTGCTAGGTAAATACATATTTTATGATGTGGTTTTCCTAAAATATCATCTAGGCATTTTGGTTACATTATTGTATTGCTTGATTGTTTGCGTATGAAGGATTTTTATTTCAGAGATTGTTCCTTGTAGAAGTGCGACTACTAAATCAGCTGCTTGTCAGGGTTAGAATGATAGCAGTTTCAGATGGTGGCTTGAGTGTGTGTGTGGGCCGGGTCCAGGGCTGGAGGAGGTAGAGGAGGCATTGGGCCCAGCGTTGGGGGAGATGGAGGAGGCACCAGGCCTAAGGCTGGGGGAAGTGGAGATATGTGTACACAGAATAAGCAAAGTAGAGACTTATTCGGGCATAGTCGTCGGTCCCAGTGGCCTCTTTCCATTTTCTTCCCAAAATAGAATGTTATTACTACTCCCTGCTGCTATCAAGTTTAGGGATCTCTTTGTAAATAATTCTAAAGAGTAGGATGGAGTTGGGTGGTGGGGTGGATTTTTGTGTGAGCAGCAGAATATCCATTTTGCACACACACATGCCTCAGACAGAAGATTTCCCGCCACACAGTCAAGAGCCCCGGTACAGATGTTCCTTCTAACCTTACACTAACTGAGGAGGGAGATGTGACTCAGAGCTCGTCTGAAACATCACTGACAACACTCACAGCTCTGCCGGTGAATTACCTGACAGAGAGCAGGCACGCCACACTTCTCCAGCCTGCCTGTCACTGGGGGTCCTGTCTGCTCATAGCAGAGGCAGGTGGAAGGTTGAGGCTAAGGGGGGAGTGTGAGAAGGGAGTCAAGGGGAGGGGTTAGGAGGAAGGAAGCCAGGGGGAGGCTGAGGGGAAAGTCTGGGGTAGGGGGTTGGGGTGATGTGGAGAAGACGTTGAGGGCGGAGTTGGGGGTAGGATAGGGGAGTCAGGGGGAGGAGTCAGGGGGGAGGGGCGGTCGCGTGAACCACGGCGCCTCCTGGTCCATAACTGGCGCTTCTGTTTAGCCTCTAAACAATGAGACAGGAAACATCTGTGGGGCCATGACCCAACACAGAGACACTTCCTGGCTCCCGCCCACTGCCACTACAGACCTCAGACACTCAGATCGGCTGGCTGTTACGTAAGACGAGCAGGCAGGGCCAGTCTGCTGCTGCCCTGATACAGTAGCTTTGCAGCATTCAGACAGACAGCAAACATGCCCCTGGCAGACAGACAGACAGACAGACAGACAGTAAAACAAAATCGTAAGTGACAGACAGGCAACCCAAACAGAGAGACTGTCAGCAGTAGTCAGACTACAGACTAGACTTAATCCTACTGGTCTTTACAGGGATGATTAACTCAGGAGTGGTTTAACCTCCTGCAGTCTGATCTAGTGCTCCACATCTCTATGTCTGAACTAGAGCTACACAGCTTTATGTCTGAGGTTTAATAAGAGCTTCAGGCCAAGCCTAACTCCTAGGGAACTATCTTTATCTAGGCTAATCAAGTGCTGTTGGGGACACACTGCCTCTCTGCATATTGACGTAACAAATTAAAACCTACAACTATTAAAAACTTGCCATTTGTAGAGGTTTAAAGAGAGTTATCTAAACCTGTAGGCACTGTGGGCTTTTTGTCTTTGTTCATTTGTCTTTCATGCATGTGTGCTATGGTACGTGGCTATATGTAAACACTTAATGCATGTGGTGTCATGTTTCTATAGCTGCAGGGTGTTGATCTTCTAGGCCCGAAGATGGTTTACTGGGAATGAAGGGGTTCAGGGCCCTGTGGGGCCCTGGGGTTGGTCCTGTGATGGCACATGAGCTGTAGAAAGAGCCGGATCAGAGGCAGGACTTCAGCAGGTGTACATAAGACACACACACACATTGCCTTAAAGATGCTGTAAAGTCCATGATTTGCTTCTCAGTATATTATATGCGTGTGAAATTAATTCCTGAAAGCATGTGCAAAGCGTGAAAACTTTGTTGCACTGAAATGTGGAGTTAGACCATTTTTCTCCCGTTTTCAGCTGAGGTTTTGTATAGGCGGGGCAAAAACCCAACCTATCTACATCCCAGCGACCTATCTACATCAGATCACAGACGGTTGCATTCTGTTACTCAGCTGGTAGGATGCAAAGACAAAGTAATTAACACATAAAACACTCAGAGACTGCAGGTAGGTCTGTTCTGACATCTGCAATTGATTTAGCTAGTGTTGCTGTTGTTGCTAAATTCAATAAATTCGAGGGGGCGGAGCTTTAGCTCCTTCAGGTGACACGCACCTTCAGTCTCAAGCAGAGAAGACTGCTGATTTTCTCATGATTTCAAAGCCTAATTTAACATACTTGGGGTGCGCTTTTTTCATTCGAATTTGGATCGGTAGTTAACAACACATTCTTCTGTGGCGTAATGAACTTAAAACTAATTTTCAATTCCACTTCACAGCATCTTTAAAGCCTGTGATTTTTTCCCTTCCTTGAGAACCATCCTGCTCAAAACTACGTGAACTCTTCTGTTCCTGAGCTATGTTGAATAAATGGATGGTCGAGAGTAGGTTAAGGTAGAAATGCCCTGGGCAGTGAAAATTCTCAGTCGAACATGACTGACAGCCCTGGGTTCACCTCTGTCTCACCGGGCTGATCTCTCTAATCCTGTTTTCCAGGGGTGCCTGGCTGCCTCCTCTGTTACCATGACACTTACTGGAGTAGTTAAGAGGAAATTAATAAACAGATAACGTCATGAGTCAAACACTTCAACCACAACTTGGCAACCAGGATTTTTTTTTTAACTTAAGTAACATCTCTTCTTTCTGCTATCCAAGCTACAATATGTTGCTGCAAGCTGCTCTGGAGAAAGTCAGGCCACAGCTGTTCTGCTCCAAGCTCCATGAACAAATGATCCTGAGTACCTCGTACCTATCGACCTGTTGGCACGGCAATGCCACATGATAGATCTAACCCATTAAAAGGTTGGCATTCCACTGCCAAAAATCGCAGTGAGAACAGTCCTGTTCTGCCAGGGTTAGTACAGTACACAGGCCTTTAAGAACAATTATTAGATACATTATTTGGATCAAAATCACAAGAGTTATCATAAGCCTCTTCATCGCATAACTACTGAATACTGAGTCACTCACTGGAACATAGAGACAATATCCCAGAAACAGCTCTGAGCTGTACAGTGATTCAGCTTAGCAGGGACACCAAGCTGACAGTCTAATTGAAACACAAACACAGAGTATAATTAGCGCAATTTCTAAATATTACTGACCCTTATGATTTAGCATGGACCCATAAGCTCTGCTGCTTTCATTACAGCATTTGCATCAGTGCTGTTGAATATTGATCAGAACCCAGTTCATCGTCAGTTGTAATTGGAGGTACAAGTTTAATTTGTGGTCAAGGCCGCACAACCACTTTCCATATCTGTAAAGTGATCGAAAGTGTTTCCAATTAATTGGAAAGCGCTGTTATGCATAACTATAGGCAGAGTAAAGTCCTTTCACTGGCTGACAATGGGAGGACAGGGCAGATGGGGGAAGAGGGAGGCAGAGGAAGAGGGATATTTCACTCCACATTTAAGTCAACTGGATAAAGCTTAACTGAAAATGTCTTTCTTCCTGAACAATAAAGGAAGAAATGTGCTCGCATTCAGATGATTCAGAACAAAGACTGTCAACTATCTTTCAGAGGTGCACAAACACACACACAATCCTTTTGATTTAATTCCTTCCACTCTAAAAATAGCTTCCAGAACCCCAACAAATGACAGACAAGCAAATCAGGAGGGATTGTTTTCTGTGTCAGAGAAAACACATAATTGCCCAGAGAGATAGTAGATGGTAATTAAATTGACAGCCTCTGCACTCTTACGAGACACAGAGGCCCACACATTGTAGTGTGAAATCAGTTATCTAGAAGTAGAAACACTGAAAATAGAAATAGGCTCCTTTTGAAAAAGACACTTTACATCTAAAATACAGCCTCTATAATGCAGTGTGATGACCCATTAGTAGCATTTGTGCACAAGACCCAAGACTCATTTCTATATTTGAGTGAAGCTATAACACCTGTCTCTAACTATCCAGTTAGTCAGCTCTCCCCAGCCCCTTTGAAAATGCCCCCCGTACCTTGGCTGCCTGCCTACTGTAAAATAGTGGTACTTCTCTCCTTTCTCTCTCTCATCCACCCTGCAGAGGCTTGATGCTCCCCAACTTTCAGCTACCTTTATCGCATGCCTCTCTTGTACTCATTTTTGGTTTTGTTCTCTACGTTACCTGCGGATGTGAGGATTTCCCAGCATGGCCTTGTTAAAAGCTAAAATCCTCTCAATGGATGTCAACTTGAACTTTACTAAGTCTGTTTCTTTTTTTTTACAGAAGTAGCAAGGACTCCAGAGACAAACTATTTATCCCAGGCTATTAGACATAAATAAACCAAGAAAGTGTTCAATGTGGAAGGCTTTGATAGTCGCCAAACCGTACACTCTGAAAGCAGTGGGAGTGTTTATTTGAGATACTTCTGATTGGAATCTGTAACAAAACAGTTTGAATCCTCCACAATTCATATTTTATTTAATCTGAACAATGGAAAGTATACTAAACAAATGGATTTGTCTTTAATAAACAACAAACGTGAGGCAGAATGTCATTTAACATTTTATCTCCACCTTATATTATGTTCCTCTCCTGCACACTGAATGTTTGCTTAGTCTATAAATGGTAGTAACTGCTGTTTATAACCCCACGTAAATTATAGTGTTTATGTTCAATCCCAGCTCAGAGTCTGTACCACCATGACCTCTGAGGGACAGAATGGCAGAAGAAGAAAGGTTGAAGGATTGAAAATAAATAATAAAAAACGTTATGATCTCAGTCAGAGGATGGTTAATAATATGCATGGGAAAAATATACCTGTCAGTCAAGTGAATAGGTTCCCCCTGAAACCATCACCTTGGAACGATATGGACCTAAAAAACGACAACGCTTGCAATTTAAATTCAGCTGCGTGTCTACACCTCCCCTTCTACACCTTGAAAGGTAACCCATTCAAAGAGGGAGTCTCCGTGAGGGTAGACGGTTTAATATTTGCTTGGAAACAATTCACAATGGGACTTGCAGTTTATTTGCCTGAGGCGATATGGAGTATAATTGTATGTGTTGGCCTCAATGTCAACATACACACGAAAGACAAAGTTTTAAAATTTCCGAAAGTTTTCGAAAGACAAATTTCCTTGTAAATGTGGATGAATGTTCTCAGTTTGGATTTATGACAATCAGCTTTCCCACTATATCTGTGTGAATAACAAATAAACCAAAGAAAACGAATGATGTATGCAGGGATCTTGGCCAGGGAACAGTTTGATAGTCGGTGTAGGTTTTGATTCATAAAACAATGGCTAATATGGAGACTGAGCCTCACCAAGGTTATACTGAGATATTGGTTGAATTTACAAATGCAGCAGCACACATCTCTTACTCAATGTGATTTACAGGGTGGAGGGTGGGGGTTGGACCCTGCCCAAATATTCTGCTGCTCTCCACAACTCCCTGGTCCTCATTAAGACTCTGGTGCCCACACAGCACTTATTGACTGCACTCTCAACAGAATTAGCCCGTTGGACCATAGCCTCAAGCAGCTGTATGGTGATAAAGGACTGAAGCTACAATCAGGGTGAGAAAAAAGAAAAGAAAAAAGAAATACAGGCTAGACGGAGACACAAATGTGGACCCACAAGGCTAACAGAGACAAACCGAGCATGCAGGACAAAACACAAGGAAACAGAAACAAAAGCTCAAATAGAGACAACAGTGTGTAAATATTTGCTCCTATATTTGTTTTAACTGCCCAATAGATGAGAGAAAGCGCTTAGTCAGTACAACGAAGAAGGAACAGAGTGCCAGGGTGCAAGTTGAAAACTTACAGTCAGGAGTTCCTTCTGGAAGGACTTCCTCTCCTTGCCTTCTGCGTTGTTGCAGTCTTCCTTCAGTTTCTCGAGCACAGACGCCACCCTTTCAGGTTCACTGTCCAGCTCGGCGCGGCAGAAGTGTGTCAATGGTAAGTTGACGTAACCCAGGGCATCGGCAAACGCCCGCCAGCTGCCTATGTTCTCCATCAGTATCGTCCTCACAGAGGCATAGATATAGGTGAGGAACTTGCAAGGTTTCAGGATCTGTTCCAGTAGAAGTGTGGTTGTCAATTCAGCTCCACTGAAGTAAATGGGCTTCACTTTCCCCACCACCAGAACATTCTTTGCATGGACAAACCCCATCCTACCCTGATAGTATCCAACGTACCATTCCTTAGTCCACAACTGGCCCTTCAGCTTTATTTTTTCCTCACTCAACAGGGCAACAAAGTCCCCCTTTTTGTACTCCAGTAGGTATTGGTTTTTTGTCTGGCGGATGACGGTTTTGATCAGTTTCCCAAACTTCAGGTTGTTGATTCTGCGGTCCTGGAACACTGGATAGTTTGTTGTGATGGCCAGTGGAGACAGGACAATCTTACCTACTTCCTTCTTCTTCAGGAAGCGCCTCTGTGCTGAGGTTCGTGGACCAGTTTTGGGCGGAGGTGTTGGCGTTTGAACACAGAACTGGGCAAGAATACAGTCATGGTCGTCTTTGACCTGAACCCTCAAGGTGAAATCGGAGACATCATCAGTACTCCGAGAGGATATTAGGTAGACAAGCCGGCTAACCTTGCCTAGTTTGACCTGGAAACCCCTGACTACTCTTGCCTGTTCACTGGCCTTAACCTCATAGTTGGCCATGTTGGAGTAAACTCCAAACCGAAGGTCTTGAGGTCTGGACAGGACAAACTGATGTTTACCCCAGAGCTGGAGTGCAACAGGTGGTGTACACTGTGCTTGCTTTCCCACATCACTGACCAACAACGTCTTTGGTGCACAGTCATGGCCAAAGAAGGCCACAACAGTCTTGAAGGAGGGATGAATGTGCTTTGGCCCATAGACACCGAGAGTGACCTTCTTCAACACATGTTCCCAAACTGTGCTTTCAGGCGATAACATCTTAGAATGAACAACAACAGACACATACATGCATGGCTCAAGGTTATCCAGACAGACCTGGACGGTGTCACCGAACAAGTACGCTTGAGATATTGGCATGTAGGGGCCCTCTTTGCAGTCACTCCGGACACACATGATCTCAGTGTTTTGTCTACTTTCAACCTTCACCACAACTGAAACTTTCATCTCAAGGGTAACAGTGGTTTTGGTTTCCATGTTGCTCAGTTTGATCTCCACCACAGGGCTGACAGTGGTGCAACGGTCATTGTTGAGCTCCAAGGGAGGGTCCAGTAGAGCCTTCATGGAGATCTGCTGGGTATCTCCTGGGATGACGTGACCCTCAGGTATGTGGATGCTGATACTGGTGTCAGGGAGTTGAACTGCCCCTCCCGAATTGTCTAAACGACACACTATGTTTGTCTCCACCGGCTGTGTTTGTCCCCAGCCAGGGTTCTGACCTAGGGAGTCTAGATCGTGGCAGGACCTGGCCAGCTTGCGGTGGTTCAACCAGGCTTCTCGGAAGTCTTCTCTGCTCTTGAACTCTTCTGGCACCGGAGCTTTAAGACCCCCGAAGAAACTTGAAGACACCTGAGGGCCATCGGACTGAGCCTGCAGGATGGAAAGCTCAGAGAGACTGTAGGATCTTTTGCTCCTGAAAAAAGGGTTGTCTCTGCGTAATGTCTGACCACCCCCAAGGTTGGTGCTGATGGGATTTAAATCAAAGATCCCACTGCCAAAGCCGTTGATGTTAATAGTGCTGCTGGTAGAGTTTGGCATGGAGGGTGCCATGGTATCGAAAAAGAGAAGGTCAACCGGTTTCTCGTTACTGTTCTGATCCAGAGAACCCTGAAGGGTCCCATTGAGGAAGGGGTTGGTGGAGGTCCGGGTGGCTGCAAAGGGATTTCCATTTTGTAAGGCCGTTGGTTTCAAGAACACACCCGTCCACTCGCCAAGGAGGTCCATTTCCTTGGCTGCTTCCTCGCTGCTATCTCCTAAGCTATCGATCATTCCACTGTCACTGAAGGAAGAGTCCCTGTAGTTTATTGGCTGGACATAGGCTGCTGGGATGTAACCCATCTCTGTTTTATTGTGGGCATACCACCACTCTCCACCCGATGTGTCCAGCACAAAGAGACGGTCTCCCTTGGAAAACTTCAGAGTGGTGAAGCTAGAGGGACAGTAATCCTTAATGGCAACAACTTCCCTTGCTGTGCCGAAGGAGGCGGTGGCATCCAGTCTTAAGGCACTGGGAGAAGGCACTACAAAATAAAAGACAAAAAGAAAGTGTAAAACAAATCAATGTATAGAAATTCAAGGCTATAATGGTTGTGATTTTTTTTAAATGTAATGTAATATAATTCATTTAAACTGTACTAGTCAAGTGTGTAGTTTAGAGAATAACCTTTGACATCAGTAAGACTGGCTTCATTCACTCCATCGCTGAGGTCTATGAGTGTCCCCTCCGACCTGCAGCGTGGGAGGGCTATATTGTTGTGGTTGGTTGCTCGGATTCGATGGGCGGCCATTTTGAGGTACTTCCCTGCACACCCCACGTATGTACTCTGGTTTCCCTTGAGCCAGTGGCACAGTCAATTGTCAACAGATTTCCATAGCATCTGGAGGAAAAAAGTAAAGCCTGCATTAGCTTGAGGCTTATTTTTTCTAATTAGCTTTTACTTGCACTCGGCAATCTCATTAAACAAGCCTGATGCCCTCTGATAAAGAAATAATTGACCAAAAAAAGGATTTAGGCTGCCAACCAGTTCCCTAATATAATTAAAGAGATAATGGATTACAAAACTGAGAGAATGTAAGTGACTGAGATGTCATCCGCCTCAAGATATTTACAAAATCTTCAGTACATACAGTGTCAACATTACAAGACGCAAACACTTCATCCAACGAAACATTTATGGCCCATGACAAGGGGAGGAACAGGGTGGGCGGGTTCACAGCTAATCCCCTCACACCCACAGTAGGTGCATAAGACATTCAATATCACACTCATTGGGTGAGCATTATCATTTTAATTGGAATGCCACAACTTGTCATTGAACATTCATGGAAGACCCTAGGCACTGCTGAAAATAGATGTACAATGTCCCTCCTTGGTGTAGCACCTTGAATGAAATGTTGTACTGTATACCATATTATACTGTATGTTGCCCTGTAAATGATCAATACATTATTCACACAGCAGCAATATTCCACTGTATATTCTTTCTACTCTCGCCTCGGTGTCCTTAGTTCCTTATACTGCCCTTGTAATATCAAGTCCACAGTCTCCAAGGGTTTCAACTTTGAAGCTTATGGTTTTCACTACTTCGTTTCTCTGTACTTTGAGATCAACAGAAATCTAACCCATCAGGGTGGTATCAGAGAAACTGCTGTGTGTGTGTGTGTGAAAATATATATTTTGAACTCATTTACATATTCATTTCCTTTGACACAGATCATCTAGATTTCATCCTTGTGGGAGGAGGGTATTGCACTAAAAGAGCTATTAAAAAGCTCACTTTGAAGACGCACATGGTTGGGAGAAAGACACAAACAGAATGACAAATGACTCACAGTAAATATTTTGGCTGTTAGGCTTTATGAATTCACGTCTGACAGATTTTCAGACATTTGGACTTCTTGATGTTGTTTCTAATACTAACTTCACTGGCTTGCTGAAATGATGCTTGGCAAGAGTCCGCTCACACACCAAACTTTGGGGGAAAACAAGAGGGGAACATTCTTGGACTTGTCTCTTCAAGTCTGTTCTTAAATACTTTATAGATGACCAAGACATAGCATAGTAGACTATACAAGTCGCTTCTTGCAGTAGTAATGGTTTTGATCTCTGAGCAAATTTTTGCAGTCTACAAGTCAATATTTATTATACTAGGAATATTAAGCAAAGCAAAGTTGTAATTTACACAGCAGGCTCTTGTTTACACCCAGTCCACATCTACACTCTAAAGCTACATGCCAGAGGTGAGGTCAGTGAGCCGAGCAGACAGATCCTAACCTGCCCCATTTGTCTGGTCCCATCTCTGAGGCAGGATGTGGGCCACTAGAACTCAGCTCTCTGTCTTCACACACCAACAAACTCCTCCTGGCTTCTTGCTTCCAATCTATTATTCAGAACAGTCAAGTCAGGGGACAGGGAGCTTCATTAAGGAGACGCCTCATCATACCAAAGCCATGTTTTTCTTAATAGAGCATGAGTGATTTTAAAGGGAGGGTAAGCTGGTCCACAGAGTCAAAAAGGAAGACTAGGAAAGAAAGTTGCATCATAAAATAGCACAGCTGCAACCCTCTCTTCAGTGGAGACACTGAAGGACAGTTACATCCTGCACCTCCATCTGCTCTGACGCGACCCCTGGGTGGTCTATGGCTATACGCAGGCACGCCCTCGGGCCTTGACCACCCCGAGGTAGTTCAACCTCTACAACAGCCACATGGATAGGAGGATAGGAAGAGCACAATAGCGTGGGAGGAGACATCTGAACAGAAGCAAGATGTAGAGCAACAAACTGGTGGGAACAATAGTCTGGATGCAAATGACTGAAGACTTGTTAGAAGACTTACAAGCAGCAAAGGCAATGGAGGAAGCCAACGAGGTCCAGGCTGTTGCCCCCGGTAACAGAATGTCACAACAGTTCCACTGGGTGTTAGCCATTATCTCAGGCACCCTTGTTCACATTGTGGCAGAATATACGGTACGGCTCCATGTAACTGATTAGGGGATTGTGACAGGAATTGTCCACATTTAAATGCGTTCTAATAAGTCATTCAGTATTGGGGACTCCCAAACCAGAATACATATTTTAAGACCTGAAGCACTTACAGCACGACAAACCAGCACTAACATCCAATTTCAGCTAAAGTGCATTCAGAGTTCACACATGATAGCATAGTGTCAGGATGACAATGAACAGAGCCCAAGAGCATATTTCCATTAGCGATGGTAATCAACACCATAGCTAATACAGACAGACTCAGTCAAGTTCTGTAATCGTGTCTTAGCAGAATTAAACATCCTTCAATCACCGTGCAATGATTTTTTATTAACCTCCCTGTACTGCATGCCATTTCACCAGACACATTAATATTGTTACAATCACAGGAAGAGGCAGTGAAAACTGATTTATTTATTGAAGGCATTAAACAGCGATAGCTGGCTGCTACATGCATATAGGTCTATGTTTGTTGACCTATGTGTGTGTTGCTTGCTTGCCTAAATAGGCCAGAGCAAGATAACTGTCTTATACAATTTACACCCATTGTACACCAAGTAAACTGTTAGCCTATTTATTATGAATGCACTTTTTTCTCTTCGTCTTTCAGTCACGCGGTGTCACCATATCAAACAAACTCAAAACATAGCGTGTGCATGGGTTCCAATGCGCAGAGGTACGCAGATTCTTACAAATAGTTTTTTTCATAAACCTGAAACTGTGTAGAAACACCCCTATGCATGTTTTATCACCCATTTTTATGCTTATGCGCCTTCGTAAATTTGACCCCAGATGTTAATTTGTTTGTGTGACCTGTGCCACCAAGCAACAACTCTGAAACACCCAGAAAGCAAGTGGCACCGCGTATGCACCACACATCACTTGGGGCAGTGAGAGGACTATTACACTATGATTCAGGACATGAGAACAGTAAAAAAGAGCAGTTCCCCACAGAGGAAGCCCACTATGAAACTGTCATCCACACTTGTCCCTTGGTCTCCCCAGAGAATGGGCTTTGTGTAAAAGCCGAGAAAAGAGAACACTATCGTTCCACCCGTTTTTTTTTCCTTAAAATTCTTGTTTAATACTAGGCTATTTTATCGATACACATTTTAGCTCATATGGGTTGGGGCATATTTCTTATAGGTTAGATCATTTATTATGGATTTAGATAGGCTGCTAAGAATTGTCAAGAGGAGCACGACCGGATAATTTCAATGGACCTGGCTGTACCTGCAGGCCTGCTTGTTACAAATTATTTTAAAGGTGAAACTGGAGGTTGTTATAACCCCCCATGCAGGCACGGGCAGCACTGTGAGAGGGGAACCATCACCTTCAGTACACTGCGACATGAGTGCTGACAGGTCAACATAACAACGGAAAGATCACTTCTATTCTATCAAAATATTTTGATTGCCTGTATAAACCATAGCATAAATCAAGAACAATATTAAACACGAGAGAAAGGTGTAAATCAGAAGAAGTTCCAGAAAATGTATTTTTTCTGAGCTGAGAGATGTGAGGGGAGGAGGGTGGGCACCTCCTCTACAGCTTCAAAGAGAAGCGTTGTCCAAGTTAAACAACGTTTGTAAAGAATGTTGTGTGACTGTTAAAATAGTGAAAATATGATGCCTCACGAGAATGTCAATTTCTACCTGAACTGCTGAATGTTTACTTTAAAAAAAGGAGACTTTTTAGATGTAGCTGTAAAACATTTCCCCAATCAACCATCTACCGGGGAGACAAGTTATTCAGGAAGGTTGAAGCGTATTGATAAATTGTTCACGTACGCCAATCCTTCAGTCGGAGTAGACATGGTATTGGCTCGGTATTGATGGTGATGCTGGCTTCAAGCTCCATCTTGATCAGGCGCGTATTGAGCTCAACTTGGATTACAGGACCAAGCTGATCAACTTGCGCACAACACTGATTAATAACAATGCTGTGTTACCAACGACAGACGGACAAAACAATTTTATGATGAAATCCGTGGACATGTACTGCAATAGTGTACATGTCTACCATCTTGATAAGCTGATGTTCATTAGTCTTGTCTGAGTGGAATTCAGCCCCCCCTCCTTACAACGACCCCAACCCAGAATCATGACACACAAGAGTTCCATAGTCCACAATATGGACAGTAAACTTTATCCACTCCCATAATAAAATGTAAAAACTTTTTTGGTGACCTTCGGTGAACACAGTTGGAGTCAGAACAAACTGTCTTTGTTGTTTGCTCTTCCTATTTGTTGAGTCACTGGTCCTACCGCTGTGGAGAGCGGGGGCAGGAGATTTGCAGGAGCTAATGTTAGTGATATTATAACATCATTACTAACCCACAGGAAAGAAACCTGGGAACACTGACGAACAGGAACACAGCCTAAACACACAGTACTAGCTATGGTCAGTGTGGGGTAAGGACAAACACACACACACAGGTAAGCCTAGAGTTCTAGGTTACCACGTAAGGATGGCCGGGGCGGTGTTCTCTGTGGCTCAGACGAGGCTCCGGCCCGTTGAGGAGAGCAGGTCCTGGACAGGAAACGCCCGAGGAGCAACAACAAGGAGGAAATGCCATTGTGATGAGGGTCTGCCTGATGCCTCCTCCCACACGCTTCCCTGCAACTGCAGTCAAGACCCGCTCTGCCTTTTGTGCACTGGCTCTCTCCTCTCATACGGTGCCCTAGAAGAATCTAGACTACCTGCAGCCATAAATCCCGGATTTGGAAGTCAAATATTCTTGGGAGCCATCGAAACAGCACACAATGAGTCACTATGGTGACAATTTCCTTAGTACTGTGTGTGATTCAGCCAGGTGTTTTGAGAGGCACACACTCACAGGAAACAGAGGATGGTATTGTGGAGTGCACTTCTTTCCTCAGCGTTAGGTCAACATTACTCTGGCCTTGGCTGGTCAAAACCAGATCTCCTAAGTCTCTTGTCTGTGGCAGTGGTAGCTAATAATAAGCTATTGTGTACACTAAATACCACATCTGGGACCTGAATATCACTTTTTTTGCTACAATGCACTAGGTTCAGCAAAAATTCAATTTAAGATCATATTCTAAACAGTTGGATTTCCATACTAGAACACTGATGTTTCCCAGCTTCTGGTAACTCAGTGGTTAAACAGTGAGGAAAACATTTTAAAATGTTATGAGGCTTGTTAAAACAAAATGTTCAATCTAAAAGCCCCAAGTCCTTTCAGTTTTTTGAAACTTTGCACTGCTCTGATGAAGATCCAAAGTGATGGAAACAACCTCAGCTCTCAATTAGAAACTCCTACAGAAAACACCTGTGTGAGGCATCAACCTGGATCAGTGGAATCATTGTGACTCCACTCCTTACCCCCCAACATGGATAAGAACTACTAGCTAGCAGAGCTGTTACATATCTCCCATGACTGTTTCAGTACTGGAGTTGTCAGGCTGTTTAAAAAGAGCTGCCCAGGCATTTCAGTCTGCCTGATAGCCTTGTGGGTTATAATAGCCTGTGAAAGAACAGTGGTCAGAAGATAGTATGAGAGACTCAACATTTGGAAGTAGAACAAGAAAACTAGTTTTGGTATGGGGAAGCTAGAGTCTGAATACAGGCTTTATGGAGCTATTGCGTTAAATAAGTGACACTAAACAAAATACAAAATGACAATAAAGAACAAAAGGGCATTGCTAAAGAGAACTGACCGGTACTGACGACACTGGTGAGTGTCAGGGGTGACATCATCTCAGTCTCATGATCCAAACACACACAGAGGCGAGGCTACTCGGTTGTTAAATGGTTGGCTGTGAACTCACGTCCAGGGACACAGACAACTCAGACATGGATTCTATTCTTTTTCCCTCTCATTAGACCACCACAGAGGCCATTGTCATGCCATCTCTTGTGCATGAGATGTTTGCAAAGATAAATTTGGCAAAACTCAAAGGTGTGTATGGAAAGAATGTGTGTATCCCAGAAACATGAACTGCAAGCTGTAGACATCAGTATCCACTTCATTATCATCTCTCAGTATAAACACGCCAGCATGGAACGGCACAGGGATGAAGTGAGATGGAATTTAGAGAATGCAGGGGCTCAAATGAAATCCTGCCTTATTCAAGCAAGAGCATTGAAGAGAAGGAAGGCCTATCATTCTCTCCATAACAAAGAAAGGGGTTAAGGGGCATGTTTAACTGTCATTCCCAGGTTTTTTACTTGAATTTTAGGGGACTTCTTCTGGTGTTGTCAATCAAGTCACGAACTGGGAACAATGGAATGGCAACAATGGATTCCGAAAGGGGATATATAATCTGGACTCACAATAACACATTGTAACAAACTCATTCCTTTAAATTTCAGATATGTAAAAAAGGGAAGTAACAAATGATGAAGTGAAGTGATAAATGATGATCCTGTATGTTGTAACTGGGCTCCACACTCGTCTATTTAATGTAATCCATGAGAAACAAACTGTTAAAGGCTTAAAGAAAAACTGTCGCATTAATTTAGGCTGAGAGGACAATAGCGTTACAAACCTGGTGTGAGTCACATCTGCTAATGACTGGCTATTATCCCTAACAGGGAGGTGCATCTAGAGCCACCGTAGTTGGCCAGGCTGATGCCAACCGTCCCACTGTGGTGGCACTGTGTGTGGTAACGAGTACTGTAGCCAGCTGGACTCAGGCCCATGCTTAACATGAACCGGGAGACGCTGTTCACACTGACGGACCACATCATCTGCAATCACAGGTCCATTCATTCACACAATGAATTCCATTTTAAGCACCGGCAACATTCCAGAGCACAGGATTGAAACAGAAAACAAATTGTTATGCGGGGAAGAGAAAGAAAGATTTCAACTATGGAGATAAAACCTTCCTTTCAATATAATTTTTATTTACTTACCATGACATACCAAAACAAACAACAAAACAAACAATGACGAAAAGCTACTGTAGAGAAGACAGTAGCCTATTTTAGGGTCTGACCCCTCACCTGTCCATGTCTTCTGATGTCTCTAGAGCATTTCACTGATTAACCTTTAGAAGAGCTTAATCTGGCCTCTGTGACTTTGCAAGCTCTCTGTAATGCCTCAGCAGTCTAAATTATACAAGAACTCAGCCATATATTATTTATAGTGAACTTAATAAAAGTCAGAAAAAAATAGAGTAGAAAAAAGCTGTGTCTTTGAAACAGGCAGTTGAAAGTTTCAACGCCTGAAACCGTAAAAGAACGACATAAAAAGGGGCAGCATAAAACTAAAGGGGGATGGACCTTTACACATTATGATTAATAATTATATTCCAACGGGAGAATAATGCCTCATCAAGAAGCCTGACTAATCTCCCATGTGTCTCCCATTAATACACCGATTGACGTCAAACTAAATTTAGAATGGACAGAGAGCACACAGGCCAGAGCCATGGCTCTGACCCACGCCACTCAGAACAGATCCGTCCTGGTACCATACGCCTGTGCATTTCTTTCGAACCGTAGCTACACTTCTGTGGAAACTAAAAGGAAGAGCTAGCACAAAGTAGGCTATTAGTTTGAAAATACCAACAGTAAAACATTTAGCCTACAGCTTGTGACAATTAAACTAGCCTATTACGCTTATCATCGCGAACGTGACTTTTAATTGATTGGGGTTCGCGCAGTTTGGAAAACTTGCCATGTAACAAAATCATGTCGGTACTCACAGTAGCCTACTTTCTCGACACAGCCCACCAGCCACAGGGGAACTCATTTACATCGGGGCAGCTGAATTGTTTGATACCATGGCAACGAATGTCACACATGCGAGAACAGTATGAATCTGAGGAAGTAAGGATTTTGAATGCATCTGTGGCAAGTACGAAACTCAGCAAAGGTGCTTTTTCTGTTCTACTGGCGATTAAGACAACATCGAAGAAACTACAACTACACAAAGGCTTCAGGAGCCAGCGCGACTTTTAGGGATCAGATTGAGCCATTCCAGGTTCAGGTCAGTTATATTCAACATCCAATCTAATCGATGAGTAAACATAGATGAGACTATAGGGACAAATAGCTATTGCTAAAAAGCAACTCAGGCAAGTTGCCGATTGAGTGCAACCCCTCCTTTCAGACCATTGTGCATCTTGTAAAAATTACTGAAGCAAAGAAAAGCGTATCAGCATATCGCATCAAGAACCATTGTCTCAGTTCGGGAAAGTTTTCAATCAGAGTAAAACCCAGAACAGCTACCCAGAGAACGAAACTACCTCGACAATTTGGGGCTTAAAACGTGAACACTAGGAGCATCAATCATATTTCCAGTAGTTTAAGTGTAATGTATAATTGTTTTAAAATAGACGTCACCTTATGGAAGTCCCGTAAAATGTGTCCCATGAAGCAAATGCATCCAGCAGGCGTAGTTATACAGGGTTCCCAGTTCAATTCTAATCTAGTGCTACTTCTTTGTGAATCCAGTCTTCGACGCTGGGAGTAGAGCAAGACCCTGCTGATGTCACCACGAGAGGGAGGGGCGTGGATCGAACCTGTAGTGATCATGTTATTACAGTTTCAGATTACTTTTCAAACTTTTTTCTCTGTGAATTATTGTAACCATGCTTTTTTCTGTTATTCGATGACTTATTCATCGTTTACGTCAAAGGTGGTTATGTGCTCGCTGAATAAACAAATGGAAAAATGAAAGTCTAATGGACTGCATCGCATTGCAGTTTTTAAATTGCTATGTGTTGCACACGTAGTTGTTAATAGGCGCGATGTCTACAGCTAATTTAATTATGTTAATGACTACCACATCCAATTTACTATGCCGCACAACTATCAATCTGTGTCTTAATTCTGCTTGATACGTGAAGGGAAGGGAAACAGCAGTTGGTGTAGGGCTTATAGGCTACATTTTATTACTGACATTTATTTGGGAAGTTTTTAGAGAATTATTGATCAGTGTCGGTTGGGTTTGTGGGAGTTAAAATAGTGAGAACCGCATTGCAGCGTGAATGAAATACTACTTCTCGTGATGTCTGACTCTGACATAAATTGTAGATGGAAATCACAACCAAAGTATACTTCGTCAACATCTATTTAAGGCTGAGCCAGAGGCCTCAAAGTCTTCCAAGTGTATATTTTTATTGTCAACGGAGCAATGTTGTTCAAGACAAGCCAGAGGAATAACGCCCATAGTATGTCCCAGAGGCAACCGTGGTAAAGTAAATTAATATGTCTTATAAGGGGTACAATGGCATTGGATTGTCCTTCACACTCAGATCAGTGTGGGCCATCATGTGAAACCTGTCTGGTTTGCATAGTAACACATTTCATTTTAGTTAGTGTATCTTGAACATGAATTGATATATTGTAATTGTTTTCTACAGGAATAAAACAAAGGAAATCAATCCTCAGCAGCTGTTTTGTGCCTGATGGAATACTATGATGAACTGTGAACATCAGAAAAGGCAAAGACTGCATTATACCTTATAGAGCATTCTTTATCCAAGCTCAATATATTGACAGTTTTGTATCTTATCTCCACAAACTGCTACTCTTAGATAACATCCTCATTATTCCAAACTCTCATGTTGCTACATTTTCAGAAAGTTAAGCTTAATCTAATAATTTTTAAGTTTGATGAATAAAAGAGAAAGTTGGCAGCTGCCTGATGTGAAACCTCTTATCAATATCAGCTCATCAAACCAGGCAACCCTTCATATTAATGTGAAGTGAGGAATGTTTTGAGTAATTAAGCTTGAAGTTGGTGTCTATCACAAATCAAGATGAGAAGCCTGCGTGTGTCTCCGGCTGCAAGTTGAGACTGACACAAACATGGAGCAGCAATAAGATAATGAAACACCGTGGCAGTTCACTCAACAGTGACACAAAACCCGATGCCTTCAGTATAATTTAATAACACAGGTCTCACCCAGACACAGAGGCAGGTGGGAACCTGCAGGGTGACATGTGGGGCCATGGTGAAAAAATATATCTGCCTTGTCTCAAGACACACAGGAAACGTTTCTCAAATGATCTGATAAACAATTATGTTAACCACCTTTAGCACCCAAAAGGGATTTCGCTAGGTCTTATTCCCAAGAAATGATCAAGTAGAGGTGGTAACGTCCAGAATAAGCCTCAAGACATACACTATATTGCCAAAAGTCTTCACTCAGCTATCCAAATCATTGAATTCAGGTGCACAAAGCAAGGGCCATAAAGACATGATGAGCGAGTTTGGTGTGGAAGAACTTGACTGGCCTGCACAGAGTCCTGACCTCAACCCAATAGAACACCTTTGGGATGAATTAGAGCAGAGACTGCGAGCCAGGCTTTTTCGTCCAACATCAGTGTCTGACCTCACAAATGCACGTCTGGAAGAATGGTCAAAAATTCCCATAAACACACTCCTGAACCTTGTGGAAAGCCTTCCTAGAAGAGTTGAAGCTGTTATAGCTGCAAAGGGTGGGCCGACATCAAATAAAATCTTATGGTTTAAGAATGAGATGTCATGTTCATATGCGTGTGAAGGCAGACGAGTGAATACTTTTGGCAATATAGTGTATGTTGAAACTGTGATTCAGATGACTCACAGACATCACACACTTTTTCATAAGCTGCTCCAACAGCCTTATGACTACAATAGGTCCACAGGGATAATTCCTCGCTGTCTTATGACTGTGAGAGAGCTGGATAAGTTCTAGGGTGGTGTCATGGAGGCCAGTTATGGAGATCTACACTGTTGGGCAAGGAGATCATGCTGTGTCATGTCAGATTGGGCTTTGGGTATGTTGGGTTTGTTGTGCTGGAAATTTAAACAGTGTGTCATCTGTCTTGTCATGCGGCAGGTAAATAATATACTTCTCAGCTGTTTTACATCACTCAGGACAGAACGCTTTACTCTCTGGTCAATTGTATGAATATCAACAGGTCACACAGTGTTTCGTTTCAAAGGTGTTGAGCTGTTCTTTTCTCTTGCTGTTTTGGCAACTTGTCTGTGGGTGAAGAGTGTGATCAAATTATGTACAACTAGCTGGTGGTACTGAAAACACGGCCCTTTCAAAGACAAATTCCCAATTACATTGGCATATGCATCAGTTGGGGGTCTCACTGGTTGCTGTGTGGACAAGCCAGATAAATGGACAGAAACACCCACCTTTCATCTGGCATTTAGGGGCCACAGAATTAGGTCATTTAATGCTTGACTCATAAGCTTTCAAGTGTGGAGTTTGTGAAGTGCTCAAGGTTGGGATGGATCAACTTTGCAAAATGGGTAACTATAATTGATAAAAGACTTGTTGAAATGTTGAAAACAACATACAATATTGATGAAGCCTTTCGAGAGGGATATGTTGGCCTCCTGATCGTTTGACTGTTTGGAGTGTATTATGTAAATTCAGTTTCTTGTTGTGTCCTGTCCCTAACCTCACAGCATTACCAAACGGATCTTTTTTCTGCCTTCACATTCAAGATTGGCCTCAGAGCAGAGAAGGAGCCTTCAGATATATAGTTCAGCCAAACATACTGAGCCTGACAGGAGAAAGAAAACATTCCACAACTATGACTATGCAAAGCAGAATGTAGTCACTGAGAGCCGTCCTTATCATCTGCTGTTCAACAATCTCAAAATTATCTGTTCCAAGAGGGAGAAGTGAGATGTCACAAATACAACAAGCCCTTAACATATTCAAATCACATTCAGTTTCTTGGATAGATAAGTGTCAATATAAAAAGGGGAAACTGCTTTGGGACTGGTAGAGCTCATAATAGTTGAATGTCATAATCTTTTTATCAGACGCAGAGGTGCAAATGGAGATATGAACAATGCACTACAACCACAAAGGACCTTCCTCAATTTTCTATTTCATTTGGAAAATATAACAATGAAATTTGTCACAATATTGCTGATGGGAGATCCAGTTCACTTTGTGAAGCCATTTTGTTTCAATAACGAAAACCTCTTAAGGCGACACAAACAAAATTACATTCAAAAGGTCAACACAATCTGGCCCAGTATGTGTGCCTCTCCAGAAGATAGCATATTGTGCTTTTTTTTATCCAGAGGAAACACATACAAGCCAGTACAGGGAGTACAATACTTTTCCAATGAGAGTTTAATCTTATCCTTGATTAAATGACATTGACTTCCACTGTATTTGTCCTGCTGTGTTAGTTTTCCCAGCCCCATCGTGTCCTGTTCGTTCTCTGGATGTACTCTGGATGGTGATAGGAAACATGGCTTCCCGCTGGCCCATGGTGATTAGCATGCTGATCACAGCACCTGAGGTAGTACGCCATGTCTCCCAGGAGATGAGAGTTCAAGAGTCCTCACAGGGGATAGAGGCAGCTCAAACTATCCCCCCTGAAGCTAGCCCAGGCCTGGATTTACCTTAATCTGCTCAGAGATGCTCCACAGTACACATACACACACTTATATACACACACATTTTCATACAGTATATTTAAACATCCTTGAACATACAAACAAACAGACACATGCAGTGATTCAAACACACACACAATAGTTCTCACACACACAATGCAAACAAGAAGACACACACTTTATTCTTTCTGATGTTAAGTAAAGTGACAGGCAATAAACAAATGTTGTTTAGACCTACCTGATTTATAATTTATTTTTAACTCTACCGGAAACACATTACCCTTCAGAAATGAGCAACTGTGATAACACCCGATGCTAATGACATTCACAATCATCTGTAAACAGACTGGCTCTGTGCACATCCAATTATTATGATCCTTTCTGTGGTAGGAGCGCTTTTTTTCATTCTCAGAGTCAGACGGAGTTAGTCACGCCAGTAGCCAAACAAAGGAGACACATCTGAGTGCCATCAGAAGCAGACAGGCACTCCATCCAAACAGTGGAATGGCCAGATAAGTGACACGCATTAGAACTATTTCTGGAAGCTTTTAGAGCAATGGGATAAAAAAGTGCAGAAGGCAAGGGGTTGTTTTTTTAAATGTTGTTTCTTAAGGCCTGCTGGGATATTGGGGTAATATATCAGGTGTTGCCTACATTAGCTGGGTGTTTAATTTGCTGTGTCATCGTTCCAAGTAGGGTTCCTGATTTCAAAATCAATGCAATACGAGAGCATGGCAAATTGGCTAGCTATGAGAAATTAGTGGTTTCACAATGGATAATCCACACATTGCTGATCACATTCTCATGGCCCGACCCCACCCAACAATTGGTATACAGTTAGATTTTTTCCCACGACTGGAACTATGGTTGGGACATGTAGCCTACTGTACTGTACCCAAACTGCTTCCTGACTGCAGCCAAAGCTGCCTGTTTTTACATTTACTTCACTTCAGGGATTGTCCTGCATCCAGGAAGGCCCTCTCAGGCAAGAAATGTTAGCATGGGGAAGCTGAGCGGGCAGGCACAGTTCCCTACTTGGCAGAACCTGTATCATCGACTATCTTTGGATCTCTCTTTAAAGAAACAGCAGTTGCTGTAGATGTTCCTTTACACCAACTGCTTTACAGAAATTGAAAATTGCTCTAAGAGATTCAATTGCGAACACTTTATAGGCTGACGGGTTCGGGTTGAGGTCAGGGTTGGTCATGGTCAATTCTGTGGAAGGTTGGATGCAAGCAACTGCGCTGTGTAGTTAAACGCAAGTAAATGCTGGTTAGGAATGTGCATTCACATTGTAGACAAACTTGTGTCCAAAAGCACCAGTCATTACTTAGAAAATGGAGACTGGCCTGGCAGAACTAAGGGGCCAGTTAGTGTCTAGCCCGGGTCTTGATGTGGCCTACTCTATGGTTGCTAATGTTGCTACAGAGTAGGGTTTGCTTTTGACAGTTTTGGTCAATCAAGGGGCACCAGACACCAATACCGCACCCTGCCAAGGTGGGAATTAAAGTTATCTGAAGGCTTTCACACATCCATCTTCCTCCTCTCCTCTCCCCCCCCCTCCGTTCCCCCTCTCTCTGTCTCCTCCTCCTGCTCCTCTCCCCTCTCTCACCGCACCCTATCTTCCCTCCTCTGCTCTTCTCGCTCTGTCCTCCTCTCCCTCTCTCCTCTCCTCCTCTTGCTCTCCCCCTTTCCACCTTCTTCCTCCACCACTTTTTTTTCTCTTGGCCATATCCTGACTGGATGGGCTGTTGTGCTGGTGTCAACAGAATCACTACGCTCTGAACAGTTTTTAAGATTATCATGGGACAAGTGGCCGATTGGATTGCCATGGAAACAGTCCTTCATGCACCAGAACAGGGAACTGCTTATTGAAGCAATACCTCCCACGGTTATCTTGTTTCAAGTCTTTGAGCTTGATTTTGAACTTCAAAATTACACATCTGACAGTGACTGGAAAGTACATGGTCATCAACCATCACTTTGGGGTTCAGACAAGAACGCTGTTTAGTTGCACATTCCGAGTTCAGATGAGAAATAATCAATGGCAAATCTGTGTTTACTGTGTGTGTCTAGTGTTGACACCCAGCTTTGGGGTCCTGGCCAGCCCCAGCGCTGCCGGTCAGTCTGCTCTGACCAGACCCGCCAACGCTGCCATCCTGAGAGCCACCCCACGGCCACCATCAAGAGAGGGACAGCTTAGTGTAATTGTAGAGTCAGATTGTCTGCCAGGATGCAGGATTTACAAAGAGGATTCCCTCTGTGACAGACTGGTCAGCAGGGAGAGAGGAGCAACGAGCAGAGAGACTGGTTGAGGTGAGACACCAGTTGGCAAGCATTGTGTACACTATGCTGTTTGTGTGCGTGTGTGTTTGTGTGTGGTGTGTGTACATCCCTTTGTGTGTGAATGTATGTGGTTGTGTGCATCTGTGGTGACACGTCTTTTTGTGTTTATGTGTGTGTGTGCATACATATTTGTGCATACATATTTGTATGCACATAAACAAAACAAAAAAGTTCCTATCTTCTGCAGAGCCCCGCTCCAGAGGAGAAGATGACATGCTTGCACTGCTCCCCAGGTCTCAGCTCGATACGGGGGATTCCCAGAGTTTAGACTCCCACTGCCCTCCTCATAGGGCCACCTTGTTCCCAGGGTTCAGACTCCCACTGCCCTCCTCATAGGGCCACCTTGTTCCCAGGGTTCAGACTCCCACTGCCCTCCTCATAGGGCCACCTTGTTCCCAGGGTTCAGACTCCCACTGCCCTCCTCATAGGGCCACCTTGTTCCTAGGGTTCAGACTCCCACTGCCCTCCTCATAGGGCCACCTTGTTCCCAGGCTTCAGACTCCCACTGCCCTCCTCGTAGGGCCACCTTGTTCCCAGGGTTCAGACTCCCACTGCCCTCCTTGTAGGGCCACCACCTTGTTCCCAGGGTTCAGACTCCCAATGCCCTCCTTGTAGGGCCACCACCTTGTTCCCAGGGTTCAGACTCCCAATGCCCTGCTCGTAGGGCCACCTTGTTCCTAGGGTTCAGACTCCCACTGTCCTCCTCGTAGGGCCACCTTGTTCCCAGGGTTCAGACTCCCACTTCCCTCCCCGTATTCAGATCTGAGTTGGTGCAACAGTCCCTCTGTGGCTGAGATGCCCAAAGAGAATGATGGTCCCTGATTAGAATGAGGCTGGCTAGGCTTCAGATAGCCCACCTCTGTCCATTATGTTTTCACCCTTAAGGTCCTAAGTGGGAGGGCAGGGATGTGGTGTGGGGAGTTTGAGATTGTAATGGGGAGGCTGGGGGAGGCGGGGAGGTGGCATGGAGAGTTTATGCTGAGTGGGGTGCTCCACCATTCAACTTAGGCAGCAGTGTGGAGCTTTTAGAGAAAGCTTATTTTGACTCTGGGAGAAATCAGTCGAGTCATTAGAAAAGCAGTTATTTGTTTTGCAGTCGTTTTTTCACCCCATTCCTCTTTTACCATTTTACATTAAACTGCCACTCTTCACACAGAGACCTTGATGTTAGTCCATGTTCATTTATTGTCAGTGAACGTAGCCCTGTCATGACATCCCTGTTACCCACGCTTCTGCTAAATCAGCAGGTGTTGTATTAGTAATGATGCTAATGATGAAAAGTGCTGATGAACAATTTGTCTTCTGAATCACTTTCACACTCTGTTGACCTCCTGACCTTCCTGTCACCTGACAGCCTCTACAGTGGTTATTGTTGTGATCAGGCCACCATTGGTTGGCATAGGGCCCACTCCAGTGGATTTAATCCCATGTTTAATGGTCTTAGAATGGATTGTTGAGCCAAATTGTGCTAGATTGAGCCACTCCCAGAATGTCCAGCTCAGATGCTAATTCAACCACAGCAGACAGATGGAACAGCAAGCAGAGATGAGCTGAGGCCCTTGGTCTAGGACAACACAGGGACATCTGAAAACACATTATCCGTCTGTCTGTAATTATGTTATTCATTGAAAAATGTGTTTTTCTGGTTCAGAGATGGGGAGGCCTATGCATTTCATAGTTTATGATATACTCCCATCTACTGGTAGAAATGCACATCATCCGTCAGTGTTTTGATACATGCAGGTCTACATCACGTCAGAAAGGATTTCCATCTAGATGTCACACGCAATTTCTGATGTTCCTGAACTAATTCAATTTGGTATTTATTGATATGACTTTGCAAGGTTAGCAAAAATGTGGAGGTGGCACTAACGAGGGTTATTCCAGTACACAGTAACATTTTACACACAGCACTGTATCTATGTTGATGCACTGTACTTCCAACATAACATAGAGAGAGAGAGAGAGAGAGAGAGAGAGAGAGAGAGAGAAAGAGAGAGAGAGAGAGAGAGAGAGAGAGAGAGAGAGAGAGAAAGAGAGAGAGAGAGAGAGAGAGAGAGAGAGCACCTTTTGAGTTGGAGTTGTGGGAGCAGGATCATTTGAGTTAGCGTTTACTTGAGTTAACTTTATTTGGAGAAAGGAACCCCAAGCCTGACCCTTTCACAAAGAATACTGCCTGTATCTATAGAAGCCACATCTCTATGTGATTTACAATATCACCAGATATGGATGGAGATGATTTATATGCTTCTCCATACAGAAACATTTTCTATTTGACTGAATGAGACACCAACTTTGAAGCCATTCATAAATAAAGGCCAATGAGTCTTCAGATCTTTTGCGAAACGGTTTTCGATATTACTGCTCCTGTCCACACATTGGGGAAAAAGCCAGCTTCAGAATGAATTAACTTAGCATCAGTCTAATTACCTTGACAACGGTCCAAGAAGTAACGTTGAGCTGGGAGGCATGCTGGATCTGTGCCATCCATGGGCCAGTAACATCGATATGGGTCACAATGATAAAACATGTAGCCCGAACTGGAGCAAAATAAATAATTCACACAGCCCGAGACATACACTATTTTAACAAGCATTCCATTACAATACCCACAAGACCAAGAGAAAAAGGCTTATTGCAGTACAATGATAGGAATGTAGAATACATTAATTTGTATGTGATTCCTTTGAGAGAATGTAAAGCTTTCATAACTCATCATACATTCATGGTTAGTAAAACTGTATACATATAAATATCGAAACCTGGATGTAAATTAAACAGCAGCAGGCTGATGTACAGTTCTTTTCTGAACCAAAAGGGTTTTTACCCTGAAGCAATTTCTAACCTCTAACCTTCCCTTTTGTATGCCTGAGGTGAAAGGTGGAGCTATGAAATATGCATGGCTGTATTTTGCCAGTCAGTCCCAGCACAAAAAATGTTCTATTGTTCGCTACTTTTTATGATTGTTTCACAAGGACACACTCTTTAACCCCTAATGTTAGCCATGCCAACAAAGCCTTCCCTGCAGGAAGGTCTGCCTTTGGCCCTTTCATTTATTGTATTAAATTGGCGGAAGACATTTCCAATAGTTACAGAAGCTTTATAACAAAGGCCACCAAATCTTGTTGAGAAATAAAAGAGTCTTTAGTGATTCCAAATAACACGAATACAATCTGGAAGAATTTTGTTCTAACTGTAAAAGCTTAATACAATATGTAATATACAGTATGTAATCTACTGAATATAATATATAACATAGAATACACTTCTCTTGCATATAGAATACAATTTGCATTTCCATGGTATCTCTCTCCTCTTCCTCATCAGCCTGCCGCAGGCCTAGTTGTCGCAGTAGGCCTCCAGTCCCACGCTCTCCTCCGTCCACTCCTTACTGTTCTTCTTGTTCTTCTCTGCCATGATAATGGCCGCCACCACGGTGATCACCACAGTAATAGTCAGGATGAGCACGGTCACCGTCTCACCCACGCAGAGCTCCGCCTGCACGTCGCCCATGGACCTGCCCCTCAGCTCTGCCGGGTCGCTGCACCGCAGAGCCCCGAGGTCGTCCAGGAAGAGGCGTTGGACTGCGTTCAGCTTACTGAAGACCCGCTGGAGGTCACAGTCGCAGTGCCAGGGGTTCCCCTCTAGCAGGACATGGAGGCTGGCAGTGCGGATGCTCAGCAGGGTCCGGAATCCCAGCGTGCTGAGGCGGTTGTGCCCCAGATCCAACAGAGCCAGGCGGGACAGAGGGGTGAAGACCCCCGCCTCGGTGGAGCTCACCTGGTTCCCCCGCAGGCCCAGTACCTCCAGGGAGCGCAGGGTGGAGAACAGGTCGGGACCCAGGCTGGCCAGGCGGTTCCCTTCCAGATGGAGGCGCCGCAGAGCAGTCATGCTGCCCAGAGCCCTGGGATACACCAGATGGATGAGGTTGGCGCTGAGGTCCAGCTTCTGAAGGTTGTCCAGGTTCTGGAAGCTGCCGCTCTCCAGGACGGTGAGAGAGTTGTGGCTAAGGAGGAGTTCCATGAGGGTGCCCAACCCTGTGGAGAAGCCCTCGCCCAGGGCAGAGAGCCGGTTGTGGCTCAGGTCCAGCCTGCGGAGGCCCAGCAGGTGAGAGAAAGCCCCATCTGAAACCAGGCTGATGTTGTTGTCTCTCAGTAGCAGCACCCGCAGCCTCCACAGTCGTCCCAGGGAGTCTGGCGGCAGCACTGTCAGCAGGTTTCTGGACAGGTCCAGGTACTCTGTGTTGCGGGCGATGCTGACCAGAGTGGTGAAATTCCCAGAAGAGCAGTTGATGTATTTGATATCGGAGAGACAGTCACATCCTTTATAGCAAGCCCCCACTATCCTAAACAGAAAAACACTAGTGTAGTGAATGAGGAAAAAAAGACATGGGGATGTCATCATGACCCTGATGACAGGAAGAAAAAAAGTTAGCATCTGTATTGTGAATTATTTAATACATTCAGTTCACCTTACAGCATTATGGGCAGGTCTGAACCTAGACAAAGATTCTGATTACAATCCATCATTGTATACATTTACAACTTTATGATAACAAATCAATGTTTCAGTTTCTCGCTGCTGTACAGACAGTCCGTGCATGTATGTGAAAGTCTTATTAAGGTATTTTGTAAAAAATTAACAAATGATAGGCATTGTATGCAATAAGAGTACAATACAAACACAAAAACACATTTTAAAACAGTTATTCACAGTTCTGAGCCAAGCATCTGCTCACAGACTGCGTACAGAACTGAATAATGGAGTTGGTGATTGTTGAGAAAGACACCAGACAGCACAATAAAAACACACTGTGATATGACTTTACCTTTCCTTAAAAAGTAAAGTGACAGAAGCTATGATACCCTTACCTGTGATAAACTACCAGTTTCAGCCCACGTTGAAGGTCTTTATTCCAGCAGCTGTCTGCACTGAGGGTAGACTGCAGACACACACAGACAGACCAGACAGGTGAAGCCAGACACTTGTCACATGTTGTAAAGGGGTCGCTGCCCCCCCCACCCCCACCACCACCACCACCTCTCCAGTGGACCTGTCAACAGGTGAGGGCCACCCAGACAATGGTGCTGTGAATAATTCATGAGATGCCAGGAAGGAGGCCAGTTCCCACCTGGGAACACTGCACCCAACGAGACTGGAAACACTACCACCATGCTGAAACTCTGCCCCCACATCCTGGAACAACACTTTTAGTTTTGTTCATTTGTTGTTTATTCAATCTCATGAGAGAATGGAGTGGAAGAACAGAGGAAGATAACACAATTATCTTTTCCAAAACAGTTAAAACACAGTTACACACAGTACACAGTGAACATACAACCAATCATTTGAAATGGCCCAATTAATATAAACTACACATATCAACATACTCTAACCTACTTTACCATATGTTATACATTTGTGCCTTTTGTTGAAACTTTTATTAAAGTTAATAATAATAATAATAATAAAAAGAAAGTACACTTTTCACATCAGGCTATTTCTTCCTAACATATATTTTGTTTAGTATAAAGAATGTCACTAAAAACCATGAATATTCAGAAACAAATATATGTTTATATATACATACTGTATCCTATAAATGTTGTCCTTCCATTCTGTTTAATGGGCGCCATATACAAAGAAACAGACATAAAACACCAACCAATACCAATACCTAAACTAAACTGGAGACAATCTAAAAAATGTATAAACAATAAACAATGTATCTCCCACTCCACACATACAAAATCACTATATGTTTCTGATATAGAACTTCAGTGGTCATATTCATATTTATATTTGGGTCATATTTATCCCGAGGTCACTTTAGAGTAGTGGCCCACCCAATCACAGCCATTGTTGTAGAAAAAAATCACACTGTTGTAATTATGGAGATGGGTAATGATTATGGATTATATGATTGAAAATGAACCTCTTAATCACTTTTTTACCTTTATATGCTATATTACTGAAAACCAGATGCAAAGCTGTTGACTGATTAGTATTGCCACTAATATGTAGAACATATTAAGCCCAAAGTGCAAATCAAGGCCCAGATATCAAGGACTACAAGGCCCAGATATCATGGGACAGATTTACGACCTTATGCTCAGAAACCCAGTGCAGCTAGTCTTCAAGGCCAGAGCAAGCCTAAAAAAAAGGAGTTTTCTATGTAACTGTAATCTGAAGCCCCTAGGGTAAGAGACCAATAGTGTGAGAAATGCATAATGCATCTGTGACAAACAGTATTGTACCAATAGAAAAATTACAGAACTGATAAGGTTTTGATATATAAGACAAATTCCAGTCTGCTCCCGGGAACACACTCACTTGTTTAGATACGTTTGTGTCTGAATAAACTTTTGCATCAAACTCTGAGTTCCAGTGCGTCTGTTTGGACTTAGGATTTATCCCTTCACGACACTTAGAATTATTCTTCACTTCAAGACTTAGTATATTTAGTATACAAGGGTACTTAAATATTTACATCATTTCAAACATTGAGAAATGTATAAAACGTAGTGCATATTCTTCCACTTCACCATCACCAAACACGCAGCTCATCAGTTAAAGTGTCACAGGTTCCTAAGTCTATCCAGCCTGTGCCCGGGGTCAGAGGTGAGGCAGCCTGAGACTAGATGCTCCATAAAGATGTGCTCTCGATGGCCCCACAGCCCAACAGCCATCAGGCTGGGGAAACATTACCGGAGAAGAGGTTCATTACTCAGTGGCTGTGAGGGCGAGCAGACAGCCGCCACGGGAGCAGATGAGTGTGTGGAATATCAAACTGGGGAGGGAGGACACCTCAGATCACGGGTTCTCCTGTGAATGGCAGGAAGCGAACAGCGTAAACAGGATTAACCTGTGACTGATATGAACACACCTCCAGTTTACGCCTTTGTAAAGTATTTTACATTAAATTCTTTCAAGCGGTGAATGATGAGCGGTGTGTTCGCGATCAGGGCTCTCAAGTTTTCTCAGAAGTTTGGTGTAAGTGTACCTTTCTTTACAGTACCTTATTAGTTACTACTATTGAATACAGTACCTTATTAGTTACTACTATTGAATATTTCCGACAGTTTAGGAAGCCCCAAGTGAGCAGGGCATCGAAAAATTGTTTGATACTCATTATGTTTCTCTCCACGGATATCTTTAGTTAAATACTCTTTTATTGAGAATTTTCACTTTCCATCACAGTATTACATTGAAACAGTAAAAATAATACTTATTTCAGGTTTCCACAGATTTGGGGTTAAAATATAATTTCATTATTCATAATACACATTTAGCACAAAATTATATTCAACACAATGTTTTTGTTTTCTAAAAAGGATCTCTCTTTAGTGGGGCTAGAAAGCTAAAATAGTCCATCAGTTACCTCACAATCAAGGTAAACCATTGAAAGGTTTACAGGGTGCCAAGATCATATTCCAAACACTCCAGAGTACTTATTATGTTAATGATCCTCCAGTCATTTTCTTGTGCTGTCGTTTTTAAGGCCTTCCGGTGGTCCATAGATAATTCCTTGTGCCGTTGTTATCTGGGTTCCTGTAAGACTGTTAATTAGAGGTTGGAATATCCTTCATGTCGCTCTTGCTGTTGTACACTCCCACATTATATAGATACAGTTTCTGCTGTTTCACGGCCATATGGGCAGAACTCAGTCATTGCTAGCCCTCTCTTAAACATCCTCTTTCTGGTTAGTAGAGTTTCACTAGCTGTTATGTCCCCAGTATTCCTGACATTCAGGGTTGTGACCTGTAGCATCCTATGGAGTATAAATATATACTCCAAATATATACTCACGCGAATACGTGAGACTTGAGAGCCCTTTTCGCGATGTATAATGTTGTTTTCCCAGTCCGCACCACCGCAGCCAGTTGGTGGCAGTGTTGCTACGTGAAAATACCCAGCTGAGTGAAAGTTACATGGACTGTATTATAAGCCCAGTGTGACATCTTGAAAGCTGTTCCTGGTGCCAGTATGTCAGCCTGTGTGAGAATTACCCGCCATTGAACCACGGATGTAGATTTTATACTTGGTGGCGGCAGACAAGTGTTTTTACAGACACACAAAGGAGGGATCACTTGGCAGTGTGGCTTGCTATTACTTATTATCGCTTGCTAACTCTCTTTCCTTTTATTTGACCATTATTACGTTTCAGAAAATGTGCCTTTTAATATATTTGTTGTCTATGATGTATTGTCTATGTAACATCACGATCATGTGTGCTATTTGATTTACAGAAGGTATGATAAAGTTTGCTATGTCAGATAGACCAAGAAGAAAGCTACAAACAAGTGCTGTTTTTACTGAATGCAGCACTCCAGTTCTTCATAGGGGACATGACTATAGCCCTGTCATGGAAAACTAAGGTTTCAACACCACACCCACCATCACTTTTAGCCATGGAAATACCAAGCAAAGCAAGCAAAAAATGTGTGAATTTGACGCGTGTTTGTGTAGTTGCTGTGTGACATGGTGTCTGTGCTCTCTGTCATGGTCCCTGACAGCTCATATAATAGGGTTATTGATAACCTGTCATCCTAGTCATGCTTGAGGCTGGCCTGTGATGTGTGAGTGCCATGGTCCCCCAATGCTCCCCAGTCCCCTGCCAGTCTGCTTTCTATTACACATGTCACAGTATGCCGGCCAGATCAAGTTTCAGCAGAGCTCTGGACATCTAATGAAACAGTTTCCTGCAAGATTGTCGCCTTCTGGCCCTGCTCTGGGATCCGTCACAGCCGAGAGGAGAAGTTTGGAGGCGATCAGAGTTTGGCTAAATAACTTTTCAGACAGTGGCGGCGGTCTTGTTTTGCCCTGCTTCTGAAGAGCCTGAGGAAGGCTCGCTGCGGAGTCATGTACTCATGTTGAAAGTCAGTGTTAGGGAGGGAAATGGACATCAATAAGCAGGCCAGGAACTGGTAAGACAAGCCCAAGCAGCATCGATACTCAAGGAGATAAAAGCGAAGAGCTGTGTGTTACCCTAACCCTTTAATCAGATAGAGGTGGTTGTGAGCAGGGCCTGAGAGGTGGAGGGACTCCTGAGGATCTCTCTGTCCTTGGCTCAGAGGGATGCTCCCTGACTTTCCGAATAAATAAAAAATCAGCAGTTATGATCTCAATATCCATCCTTGCAAGGTTTTATGGGACCCATTTATTTACCATTCAAGTCTACTTTCCATGCAATCAATGATTTAGGATGTGCATCTGTGCATGCCCCGGTGTCAAGGCTGGGGAAACAGAAGCATAAATGATTTAGAATTACAACACCTCTCTATCCCTCTCCCTCCCTTTTCTCCCTATCTCACCTCTCTCTCTCTCTCTCTTTCTCTCTCTCCCTGTCCCTTGTTTGAATGCTCCTTCTCTTTCTCCCTCCCTCTGCCCTCCCCCCTCCTCTTTCTGTGTCTCCTGTGCATTAGTCCCTGTTGTTTTAGCCTCCACTGTGTGTATGTGGCAGGCAGGAGGTGGAGGGGACCAGGACCCTCAGTGCTCTGCAGAGCACACAAAGCCAGAGGTTAGGACTCTTCCGTTAGCAGAGACGGATGAAGGGAGTCCTTTGTCAGTTCCTTTGTGTAAAACACTGCATTGAAGACACCCAGAAGAGAAACAGAAGCCCTGCACTGGTTTAAAATGTTCTCTCTCTGAATTTAGGGCATTGTGACATGCTGCTTTTCCGGCACACATTACAAAGATGAATAATCAACACATTTACATTTAGCAGACGCTATTATCCAGAGCGACTTACAGTAAGTACAGGGACATTCCCCCGAGGCAAGTAGGGTGAAGTGACTTGCCCAAGGACACAATGTCAGTAGGCATGACCGGGAATCGAACTGGCAACGCTCAGCCATCTGACTCCCCAGTACAGTTCATGTTCATGGCAGAAAAGTGGTGTGTGACAACAAATCTTTTCAAAGCTCTCTCTGTGATTCTGCTGTGAGAGAGTATCTTTCCAGGAAAAGCCTTTTTGAATGTCATTTATGTACTGTCTCCTGAATTCAAATTCATTTGAGAAGTAAAAAGTTTAAACTTTAAAGTACGTGTGGCCTTTTGAGTTGGATTTCTGAGGCTCAGATTGCAGGAGATCATACAGCACTGACATATGCTCTTGTAAAACATCTTGGCAATCTATCCTTAATTATGCACATAGCAATCTAAGCATACAGTCCACATTTGCATTCATAACTTCTTGATCAATCTGGATGACAACGTGACAGAAGGAAGGGAACTTTCTCTCATTATCTTCTGACTGATATGAATGATTGCATGTGGCAAATGTAATTTCCAAGTTATTTTCTTATCTTTTACCTTGTAACTCTCCCCGCTGCTCCCCTTGTGCTCGTGGTGCAATAACAGCGTGAGATGAACGACGATAAACCGTCTTTTTCTTCTTGTTATTGGGTCGGTGGGTGGATTTTTCATTTCCTCTCATCTAGGCTCTTCAGCGTTGCGCCATCTGAAGCCATCTCCTCATTGTGTCACCAAGGACTTTCAAGGGAAACGGTAAAACAGCGTCTGAAATGTCCATGCTCAGAGGAGAGGAGCTACATAGCCATAGACTGAATACAACCAATGCCTGGCCTCCTGTTAAAAAGCAGCACCGCTGGCTGGCCTAGAAGTGAAGTCGGTGATCTACTGGGTTACACACTGGTATGGATTACACACTTCTTATCAACTAAAATAACCTTCTGAATATGTGCTATTGAAGTTAAATTGTTTCACACAGTATTCGCTGTGCATTCCACTGTGTCTTCCCTTTATAAGTACAACTAATGAACAATTCAGAAAATCCACTGTTCTTATTCAGTACCCACTGCATGAGACAGTTAGCGAGATATATCATGAAGTACAGCTGCAATTCACTTCCAGACGTATTTTACTCTAGTAGCATGTGAACAGTAACATCAGCAGGGTAATATGGTACCAGGCTTGGGAATTTTAATAAATACCCACAGTCCAGATGTAGGCTACCCTGTTTGTGATACGAATTGAAATGACAAGTGCTTCATTTGCAAAGAAGAACATGTCAGGTGGTTAACCACCCCCACACCCTGTCTCTCTCGCCGTTCAGAGAGACTGCAATCAGCACGCAGGTCGTAGAGTTGCTTTCTGGTGGGTGTAACCTTTCAGCTATCACACATGACAGCCGTTCTGCCATTACAAACTGTTCTTTGGTCCCTTGATTATCCTGTTGTACTTATTTTATGCACCATTTGTATGTTGCTGTGAATAAAAGCCTGTTAAATGAATAAAATGTAATGTTACGATGTAAATGTCAAACGTTTAACCCTTCTGGTGCCAGCTTCCCTCCTCTTCAGTGCGCTGTGATGTCTAAATTCCTTCCTTTGTCTCTGTCTTGCATCCTCTTCCTGCCGTCCCTGTAATGGTGGAAATTCAAGTGGCACTGTGTAGATCTGAGTAGTCAAGAGATGTGGTTTTAATACAATTTATTTAGATTATACAATTACGTAATATTAAACAAAGCTTTGCTGATCAGTCATTACGAAGGAGGTGCTAGCCACAGGTCGTTCGCAAGAGTGATGAAGAACAACCCTAAAACCCTGCCTTATATAAACTTTAGATCAAATGGTTCTTCTGATGGTCAATCCATCAATGTAGCAAACTCTGTGATTGGTCAGCACTGCTCAGTGACAGTTTGACTCCACATCAAGTGTCCCATAGTTCTTTGATGCCCCAGCTCCCTCTCTAAAGAAGGAGATGGTTAATGATACACAAACGGGACACAGGACACAATCTCCTTGGCCAAAAGGTTAGGTCAGCTCGCTCAACTGAGATAACAATCTCCCCCAACCCCCAGACCTAACTAAGACCCTCTGGCTCTTAGTTAGGTATCATAAAACAACACCATAAATACCTTAAGACAATCTGAGTGTCCATTCTACAGAGTAAACGACATCACAGAGCCTCAGTTTCTAAAATTCGTCTGTCTATAACAAAGGAACTTACTTTTTACCGCTTAAAGAAACATAGATATTGTAACTATGTCAAAAACTGCCATAACAGTCCCCTACAAGCAAACAGAGATACACAATCTGTTTTAGCTGTCTTTGAGAACCTTACAGGGCTTGGCAGTCACTTTGTGACATGGTTCAACATAGGTTTGGCAATTTGTCACTCTGATACCTAATTCTGTAAATCACAACCTGTAAATCACAACCTCATAAAAATTGCTTTGACTGTGTGTCAGCAAATGGAACATGCCAAATACAAAGTATGGGAAATCAATGAAGAATAAAATCTTGCATGATATCCATCACTACGTCTCATCAGAAACAGCAACACTGATACATCACCGCACTTTTGTTCTGTGGATGTCCACATACGCGCAAAAGAACACATTGTCAAACTAATGTATTGGACATTACTACAGAAAATGTGTCTGTGAAGCGATCAATAAGTCAATATAAAATAGAGAAAAATACACTGTAGTATTGCATACGGTCCAATTCTTAGTGGTCTCAGGAGTGGAATACATAGGTCATACGGTTATCATTCACAAAATAAAATAAAAATGCTTCAGGATCAGGACATAATACAATAAAAAGACTCAAACTAAATTAATCTAACTTTGCTCCTTTCTACTGACACAAAAGACAAAAAGAAATCCAAAACAACTTTTATGTGAAAGATCTTTGGTGCCTCAGACTTTTGCAAAGCACTATAGATGTTATCAGCACGTCTCCTACACAAGAACTAAAAGTCCCAAGCCAGATGTGTCATGTCTCCTGCCATGTTTCCCTTCACACTTTAGAAAAGGTGCCACGGTGCTAAGGGGCTTATCGCTCCCCTTGCTTAGGGCTGGCCTCCATGGCTAAAAATACCTGGAAATGGTACTACCTGATGTGTACCCCTGTGGTGAGGACACACGCCACACTGCCACATCACACTGTCACGTGTACTGCAGGGGAGGGCCCCTCTTGTGGATGGGGACCTGGTAGTGTTGAGGCCTATTCAGACTGTGTTGATAAAAACACTTCATTTTGATGGCATGGCATCAGAGACTCATATTCTTCCATCTGACCTTTGATTTACATAAACATCCATCACAGGAGCAGTAAATCATTGGTCCGGCTTTTTTTTTACCTTAGAAACAAAACACACATTTAATATTAAAATATTAGTAGGTCACATAAAGCACCGGAAATCCATATTGCTTTTAAATAGATTTTTCTTAGTGAGCTACTGACTGTGACTTCTGAGGTTTTAAAATAATGTGATGAAAGCTTTTTTTCTCCCTCCTCTTCCCCTGCACTCCCTCCCCACCCCACCCCACACATGCACACGCACACACACACACACACGGCAGGACACACATTGACACAAACAAACACACACACTACAAGCTCTCACTCAACATCCAACATGCATTAAAGTAACATATAAATGACTTTACCATCAACAACTCACCTCCTCTTTGAGGACTCTATAAGGACATTTATCTACAATTCTGACACCAGACTGAATATGAAATTATGACCCAAGCTATAATTACTTTCCTACTGCTATGTGGTTGAGGGTCTTCCCAGCCCTAGTAAAAGCTTTTTTTTAATTCCAAATCAAATGAACCTGTTGAAAATGATAAACAATGCAATGAGTCGGAGCTTCAACTTGATGAATAGCCCTGCACTCTCCCTGCTTTAATGGCGACCAGCTCAAATCAGATGCAAGTTTAAAACACCAAAGTGAAAAACAATTAGACCCTACTCCCATAAAAGAAAAAGGAAGAAGAAATACCTTTGGCATCAGTGACAGACACATGTAAATCTAACTTATACAGAAACAAAATGGGGAAGTAATTCCTGGGTTGTTGAAGTGAACCATTTAATATGTGCATAAAACACCACCGCGTAATAAATAAGTACTCTCTGTGGATTTCGTTTTTTAGCACCACAGTCAAGAGAGCTACCATCACTTTTTTTCTTCTTTTTTTTTCAAACTAGCTGAGACAGTGATGTCAGCACATTTTCAGTAGTTTTGTACTAGGCACTGTTTTCGATTGGACAAGAATATCCCATTATCACTGTAAGGTTCAATGTGTTCCGGTGAAGGTTCCTGTGGGGAGTTAGCTTGATATTGTGATTACTGAGAACACAGTTCTATTCCCCAAGCAAGGCAGGCCCTGACAAATATCAACACACACACACACACATATCCGCTCGTACACAGACATATTTACATGCAGACACACATATTCATGCTAGCACATACCACACACACACATAAACAAGCAATCATTCAAACATAAATGCAACCTTCTCGAAGTAATCTATCTGAGGTCAATTCTTTAAACCAGATCCATTAGTCTTTCCCCCCTGATTATATTTGATGTTTATAGTTGTAATTACAACCATTACGAACATTGAGTTGATGGCCATGTGTGTGAGTGAATGTGTGTGAACATACAGTATGAGTGTGTGTGAGTGTGCGAATGATAATGTTTGGTAAAAAAATGAAAGAGAAACAAATCAATTTAATCCTGTTTCTTCAGCTGTGATTGTTCCCCTGTGTGAAGTACACGCTGCTCCCTTACATGTGAACTCTGGTATAAGTTCTCAAGTTTCTGATTGGTGTCAGAAACAGACTGTTCACAGCCATAAACTCATATTGGTTAGAGTTAGACACATCTGGTTTGTTTTCATGGATTTTAACTTTTTTCTTTCTTAAATGCCCCATTTTATTAATCCTTCTATGGTGCCATTTTGATATTGTGCTACAACAAGTTATATATAGAGTATGAATAAAACATGTGGGTGAGTGCACATTTATGCATTATTCAAAACTTTTCCAACAATTTCTACACTTTAGTGAAACTGTGGAGTGCAACATTTTTACATGTAAGTGGGAGTCAGTTGGCTGAGCGGTGAGGGAGTCGGGCTAGTAATCCAAAGGTTGCCAGTTCGATTCCCAGTCATGCCAACTGACGTTGTGTCCTTGGGCAAGGCACTTCACCCTACTTGCCTCGGGGGAATGTCCCTGTACTTACTGTAAGTCGCTCTGGATAAGAGTGTCTGCTAAATGTAAATGTAATGTAAATGTAAATTGATCACACATTGAGATCTCAACAATGTTCCTTTTGATAAGTAATTCACTGTATTCTTCTCAAGGAAACGTGTCCATTGTTCATGGGGGCAGCATATGATGAATCTACACAATAACAATTGAACCCACGCTGGGAGAGACTACTGAAATTTTCCCTCAGGATCGTCCTAAATGACAATAAATAGCAGATCCGATAGTCCAGAGCTTTTCAAAGCTCTGTGCAGCTCTGTGTAACTGCCTTGCTCTCCTTAGGGTGGTGTCCCCTGTCTACTCATCTCTCTGAGGGGAAAAACAAGTATTTTGTCTCTCTCATTTAGGGAGAAAACAAGTCTCTCCTCCGCAACTTCGCACGCACAACTACAGATTCAAGACCAAATAAAATACACAGAGGAAGATTAAATCTGGTCCTGTACCAATGACACCCATTGATGTACTATATATTATTATAAAACGAGTAATTTACTGTAATTGTGATAACCCAAAACTTAGGAAATATTTTGGAAATGTTTAGTTATCTATACATTACTGTTTCAGAGAACATGGTGTCAAACAACAACAATACAATTGTTGTGATAACAAATTTTTACATCTCTCCTACGTCCTCTCACCTCCCTCCTCTCACCTCCCTCCTCTCTCCTCCCTCCTCTCATCTCCCTCCCTCCTCTTACCTCCCTCCTCTCACCTCCCTCCTCTCTCCTCCCTCCCTCCTCTCATCTCCCTCCCTCCTCTCACCTCCCTTCTCTCACCTCCCTCCTCTCTCGTCCCTCCCTCCTCTCATCTCCCTCCCTCCTCTCACCTCCCTTCTCTCACCTCCCTCCTCTCTCCTCCCTCTTTTTTCCATCCTCCTCCCTCCTCTCACCTCCCTTTTCTCTCCTCTCTCCTCCTCTTTCTGTCTTCTCTGAGGTTTTGTTTGGAGCTTGCATGTAGCTCATTATTTGGGTTGTTGCAAAACTTCCCCCATAAGTAAAAGTAGAATTTTTTTCTAATGCATTATAAGAGCAGGTTGAAAAGTGTCTGTGAGTGGCCCTGATGTCATTATATAAAGTGCTGAATCTGATGAATAAGCAGAGGAAGCATTTCTAATCACTTTTTTCGCTGGTCTATTGAATACATCTATAGAAAGGATGTGTGTGTAATGTCTGTGTGTGTGTGAACGCATTCTGTTTCTGGGGTGGGTATGGCTCAGTGGTCAGACAGCAGATACAGTCTAAAATAAAACATATTCTTAGACTGTATGATGTTCTCCCAATGATACTTTTTTTCCACAGTGAATTGAAAAACTGCATAAACAATCATAGAGCCAATGTTGAAGACTTCTTGCCTTTGTGCTAACTTTTATTAAAAGAAAATGACTGAGCACTAAACAAACTGTAAATGCATTTAAAGAATACTTCATTAACTTTAAATGGCAATTGCTAAATTATTTTCCATCTACAATCTACTTCAGACTGTAAACATATCAAACAACATTTAAATATAATTTCAGTCAGGAAAAAAGGGACACATTTTACTTGCACACATTTCTACTAGTGTTAATCAAGAGTATACTGAGTCCTTTACGTAATAACTAAGAAAATCTCAAAGCTGCTTTCACCTTGCTCAGAATGCTGAATGCCATCTGCCTGAAGAGAGACTGACTCAACCCCACATTATCACTCATGATCAAGACATAAAAAGAAATGCCTGTATTTACAGAATCTATTTGTCTGATATCAATAAAGTTCATAAGGGAGCCAAACTGCATCAGCACCAGCCATGTGGCGCAGGAAAGGAATAAGATGGTCTGTATCAACCCTGTGATGGTGACCCTCATTTGCTTCTGGTGCAGGGAACTGAAGGACCTTCCCTCCATGTTCTTCATGTGCCTGCACAGGTACACCAATGTGGCTGTCCATGATCCAGCCATCATCACGGCGAATGACATCAGGTAAAAGATGTGACACCAAATCATAGCGAGAGCACTGCGAGTCCACTCTCTATCCAGACTCCATGTGTTAGTTAAAGTGTCATTGTTCGTCAACATGGATAGCGAGTTCCTAGTATCAACAACACATTTCAGTATAAAGTAGAGCTTGTTACAAAGAAGTCCACAGTAGACAAGGGTTTTGATGTTCCTCCTTATCCATAGGAAGAACGGTCGTAGGTTGGGTACAATCTTGGTGTAGTAGAAGACACTGAGCCACACGAACGATGACATGCAGGACAAGGTACAGATTCTGAGAGTGTAATTAAGACCGAAACGGATAAAGATGGAACACATCCTGAATTTTAGTGCAACTATGACCATCTGTGTGAGTTGAAGCAATATACTGTACACCATCATCATGAGAAAGAGTAGCTTGACAGGTTGACATAATGCTCGCTCTGCATCCCTACTCCGGGTCAGAAAGCATAAGATATAGAAGAGGTTTACCAGAAGGCCCAAAATGCAAGTTGAACCATTCAGAACAACAAAAAGAGGAAGTTCCATCTTGAAGAACGGTCTGCATCTCACGAGAGAACTCTGTCTTTCAGATCACATCCTGAGTATGTTGCTCTGTGACTGCAGTTCCAGTATTTGTATAATAAATTAACTAGCACTGCCTCATGTTCAATGTAAATCCTAACGATGTGGAATAAATTAAGCGTGCTGTCACAAAATGATTTAAATAACGTTTTACCTTTACAAAACAATAATCTGTCTTGCTGCCAGAATACCTTTCAAGATGATGTACAATGGTGTAGTAGAAGTTTTTTTATTGGTTTAAACCATGGCCCTGTTTCTTTTAACTATGTGTCAGGGTAAACATGACCCACCACTATGTTTAACAGCAGTGAAACCCCACAAAATAATATTTTTTTTACTGATATTTGATGGCTTTTACTAGTGACCCCAAACCTTAGAAAAAGTGAACCACCACCTTTATTCATCATTCCATGAAAGCTGTACACCACCAGGGTACAAATATTTTCTTAGGGTCATTTTTAACATGGCAGTTAAACAAAATCATTCACATACCACAAAACCACAAAAACATACACAAGTGAACACATTAGTAAGAAATTGAGGTTATGTGTGCCACTGATTTTTTATAGAGAGCCTTGGTGCTGTAGATGACAGGATCCCCGGTTATCGCTTTGCTGAAGCCATGAGTGCATGTAATAAGAATGAGTGCTGCCCACTGATTACATTCAGTCTTACTGCCCTGTGGAGAAGGAAAACCCAGATATTCACAAAGTTTGTGATGAATGAGAACTCGTTTCATCGTCCTGCAAACTAGATTTGAGGTTTGAAATTCAATTAAAAAGCTTTTATTTTAGGGGTTTAGGGAAGGCTGTAATTTTTGACAAGGGGAGTGTACAGATTTAGCATACAATACATTATGCAATCAAGGATTAGTTGAACATCTTGAAAATCTATACATTATGTTTCCAAACTCCCTCATAAATCATGACAAACCTCTTTCTGAAGACAGACTGAGAATATACCAGGCATACTGAACTGAATAGGCCAAACTGATAATGAAGTGAATAGATAAAGTTATAATTTGTTACCAAGTATTTAGAAATATTTAGTTAATAGAAAGGGAAACAAAATAATTATAAAGTAGAGGCATTAAAGGGGATGTACGTCACAGACTTTACTATTCCTGGAACAGAAACCCTCATCTGAGCCTCCAGCTCTAGATGACCAGGATAGAGTTCAGCAAAATGTCAAATGAAGAATAGGGCCCATTTAACTCAACAAAAACTAGGTTTTCCATCTTGAAAACGGCTATCTTAAATTTAAAAGTTTTCTCTTTAAGAAGGAGCTTTTGGATCCTCTTTTGAACTCTTCAAGACAAAGTGCTTTCTTCTGTGTGAACAATGTTCTTCCAGAGGGTTAACACCTTGTTGAACTATCTTTAATGGACTGTACCAAATTTTGTGTACCAAAAGAACTGTACCAAAAACTGTCCATTGCTCATGTAAAGGTTTTGTTCCATTTGCATGGACAAAGGCAGGCAGGTGTGGTTGAAATGAACCTTCCAAAAATGATGCTTTGTGATATTAAGTAACAAATGACGTGACATTGTTATTTTTTCATTCGAATTTGGATGGGTAGTTAATAACACATTCTTCTGTGGTGTGGCGAACTTAAACTAGTTTTCAGGTCCACTTTACAGGATCTTTAAAAGCAGGTGTAGCCTAAACCTGGATGCAAGCGGGTTCCCTCACATATCTGGAGAAATGGCAGCAGTAATCCGAGCAAGACAAAGACATAGGCCGAGGAGACGATCTGAAAGGATTTTTGCCACAAGGATCACACTTTTTCAGTTGAGTGAATACGAATCATTACGCGTTACAGATTAAGCAGCCATGCAATATTACAGTTAGGCTACTGGAATTTGTAATTTCGGTCCAGATTGCATTTTTTTGTGTCGGTGTGGAATTCCGGCCTTGTATAATATTAAATTTGCTGTTACCTCATGAACAAGCACATCAATTTCGTTATCACTAAATCTTTGTTTTCGCTGTTTTGACTTTGGTGGCTGATCCCCGATAGAAAGAGAGAAGGAGGCCCATTTAATTGCGTGTTTAAATGCTCGCAATTTACGGTATAGTGGGCGGAGAAACACGCTGATTACCAGATGAACTGGAGGTTCCGTAAATACGACGTAAACTGAAGTAGCCTATCACAGCGTGCGCAATCTGCGGGTTGGCCATGGTGCTAATAACGCTTTGTTTGCAAATGTACGTACATGAGGCCCAGAATCTCACTGAATCAACGTTTGATTCAGTGCCGTAATGCTAAAAGAATAATTGTTAATGTTAAAATGAACTTTCTACACACATACACTGACAACTCTAAATCATTATAGGTTTTAACATCAACCAAAATGTACTACTACACATATACAGTATAGGTTCAACCGTGCCCCTCTTGTAAACATGAATTATAGTTTACACTTCCAAACTCCCTCATAAAACATGACAAACCTATGTCTGAAGACAGACTGAGAGTATCCCAGGCACACTGAACTGCATAGGCCAAACACAGAGGAAATTGTGAAATTAATGCAATGATTGGATCAAAGGTTTTGTAAAATGTTTTGGAACATCAACATGGAAAACAAGAGGACTTTGATTGGCTGTTGAAGTGTAGGGCTGGGTCCTTCTTGGGAAAACAGGACACAGATGACCAGGACAAGCAGGAGCAAAATGTCAAAAGAAGAACAGGGCCCATTTAACGCAAGAAAAACATAGTTTTCCATCTTAAAAACTGCTACCATAAGTTAAGAATTGTCTATAAAAAGGAGCTTTTGCACCCTCTTACAAACTCTTCAAAGCAAACTAATTTTTCAGTGTGATAAATGTTCTTCCAGAGGGTTAACACCTTGTTGAACTATCTCTAATGGACTGTACCAAATGTCCATTGTTCATGTAAAGGTTTTGTTTCATTTGCATGGACAAAGGCAGGCAGGTGTGGTTGAAATCAGCCTTCCAAAAATTATGCTTTGCGGTATTGAGCAACAAACAACCTGGCATTGACTGATAAAAACATGTTAGAGACACATGATGAATAATCTCACTGTCTCACTTTATTATTAAACAGACATGTATGTTTTTAACTACAATTTTACAAACAATTCAAAAAGTAAAATTTTAAGAAGTAATATAAGATAGCATTGTTGCAAAAGGAACAACATCTTATTTGAGGTTCAAATGAATAACATGTTCAATGTCTTTATCTTAGAAAAATACTTGTAAATGTTAATATAAATGGAACAAACTACTTCCTATACACATACACTGACAACTAAGAAATTATTCTAGTTTTTACTGTCAAGTAAAATGAACTACTGAATACATTATATAGTACAGGTGTAATTGAACTCCTGTTGTAAAAACGAATTACACTTTACATCTCCAAACCCCCTCATAAAACATGACAAACCTCTTTCTGAAAACAGACTGAGAATATCCCAGGCACATTGAACCGCATGCACCAAACAGAGAGGAAATTGTGAAATAAATGTAATTGTTGGGATCAAAGTATTTGTAAAATGATTCACCGAAGCAGACCACAAGGAAAATTGTGTAGAGGCAAAAGGGGATGTACATCACAGATTGTACTATTCCTAGAACAGCAACCCTCATCTGAGCCTCCAGCTGCGGCTGGGAGAAGGAGCTGCTGCTGTCCACTATGCTCTTCATGTGTCTGCGCAGGTAGACTACAGTTCTGCTCCATGAATATGTCATGGTCACAAAACATGCCAGGAGATATGTACCATGTATTATCATAAATATTGTGTTAACACTGAAGAACTCATTGATTTCACTTGATTCAAGGGTTGCATTCAAAGTTGTGGAATTGAAAGGCTGTTTCTTAACTATGAACTGACTTGTAATGTAGATACATTCATAAATGAACATGAAAAGCTTCTCCAGCCCCATAATGACATACACCACCATCTTGATGTGTCCCTTCATCCAGATGAAACACTTGCCAGTGTTGGGAACAATGTTGATGAAGTAGAAGAAGCTGAGCCAGGTCACTGACGTCAGGCTGAAGAAACTGCTCAAGTAAAATATTTCCTCTAAAATAAACTCAACCCCTGACACCAAAGGCAAGACTGTTAGTTTGAGAACCATGAGGAGTATCACTGTTTGGTAGGCCAGTTGGAACATCAACCTGGAAAACAAGAGGACTTTGATTGGCTGTTGAAGTGTTGGTCTGGGTCCTTCTTTTCGAAACAGCACACAGATGACCAGGACAGAGTTCCGCAAAATGTCAAAAGAAGAACAGGGCCCATTTAACGCAACAAAAACGTTGTTTTCCATCTTAAAAACTGCTACCATAAGTTAAGAATTGTCTTTAGTTAGGAGCTTTTGCATCCTCTTACAAACTCTTCAAAGCAAACTAATTGTTCAGTGTGACAAATGTTCTTCCAGAGGGTTAACGCCTTGTTGAACTATCTCTAATGGACTGTACCAAATGTCCATTGTTCATGTAAAGGTTTTGTTTCATTTGCATGGACAAAGGCAGGCAGGTGTGGTTTAAATTAGCCTTCCAAAAATTATGCTTTGCGGTATTGAGCAACAAACAACCTGGCATTGACTGATAAAAACATGTTAGAGACACATGATGAAGAATCTTACTGTCTCACTTTATTATTAAACAGACATGTATGTTTTTAACTACAATTTTACAAATAATTCAAAAAGTAAAATTTTAAGAAGTAATATAAGATAGCATTGTTGCAAAAGGAACAACATCTAATTTGAGGTTCAAATGAATAACATGTTCAATGTCTTTATCTTAGAAAAATACTTGTAAATGTTAATATAAATGGAACAAACTACTTCCTATACACATACACTGACAACTAAGAAATTATTCTAGTTTTTACCGTCAAGTAAAATGAACTACTGAATACATTATATAGTACAGGTGTAATTGAACTCCTGTTGTAAAAACGAATTACACTTTACATCTCCAAACCCCCTCATAAAACATGACAAACCTCTTTCTGAAAACAGACTGAGAATATCCCAGGCACATTGAACCGCATGCACCAAACAGAGAGGAAATTGTGAAATAAATGTAATTGTTGGGATCAAAGTATTTGTAAAATGATTCACCGAAGCAGACCACAAGGAAAATTGTGTAGAGGCAAAAGGGGATGTACATCACAGATTGTACTATTCCTAGAACAGCAACCCTCATCTGAGCCTCCAGCTGCGGCTGGGAGAAGGAGCTGCTGCTGTCCACTATGCTCTTCATGTGTCTGCGCAGGTAGACTACAGTTCTGCTCCATGAATATGTCATGGTCACAAAACATGCCAGGAGATATGTACCATGTATTATCATAAATATTGTGTTAACACTGAAGAACTCATTGATTTCACTTGATTCAAGGGTTGCATTCAAAGTTGTGGAATTGAAAGGCTGTTTCTTAACTATGAACTGACTTGTAATGTAGATACATTCATAAATGAACATGAAAAGCTTCTCCAGCCCCATAATGACATACACCACCATCTTGATGTGTCCCTTCATCCAGATGAAACACTTGCCAGTGTTGGGAACAATGTTGATGAAGTAGAAGAAGCTGAGCCAGGTCACTGACGTCAGGCTGAAGAAACTGCTCAAGTAAAATATTTCCTCTAAAATAAACTCAACCCCTGACACCAAAGGCAAGACTGTTAGTTTGAGAACCATGAGGAGTATCACTGTTTGGTAGGCCAGTTGGAACATCAACCTGGAAAACAAGAGGACTTTGATTGGCTGTTGAAGTGTTGGTCTGGGTCCTTCTTTTCGAAACAGCACACAGATGACCAGGACAGAGTTCCGCAAAATGTCAAAAGAAGAACAGGGCCCATTTAACGCAACAAAAACGTTGTTTTCCATCTTAAAAACTGCTACCATAAGTTAAGAATTGTCTTTAGTTAGGAGCTTTTGCATCCTCTTACAAACTCTTCAAAGCAAACTAATTGTTCAGTGTGACAAATGTTCTTCCAGAGGGTTAACGCCTTGTTGAACTATCTCTAATGGACTGTACCAAATGTCCATTGTTCATGTAAAGGTTTTGTTTCATTTGCATGGACAAAGGCAGGCAGGTGTGGTTTAAATTAGCCTTCCAAAAATTATGCTTTGCGGTATTGAGCAACAAACAACCTGGCATTGACTGATAAAAACATGTTAGAGACACATGATGAAGAATCTTACTGTCTCACTTTATTATTAAACAGACATGTATGTTTTTAACTACAATTTTACAAATAATTCAAAAAGTAAAATTTTAAGAAGTAATATAAGATAGCATTGTTGCAAAAGGAACAACATCTAATTTGAGGTTCAAATGAATAACATGTTCAATGTCTTTATCTTAGAAAAATACTCGTAAATGTTAATATAGATGGAACAAACTACTTCCTATACACATACACTGACAGCTCATAGGAAATTATTCTAGTTTTTACCGTCAACTAAAATGAACTACTGAATACACTATATAGTACAGGTGTAATTGAACTCCTGTTGTAAAAACGAATTACACTTTACATCTCCAAACTCCCTCATAAAACATGACAAACCTCTTTCTGAAGACAGACTGAGAATATCCCAGGCACATTGAACCGCATGCACCAAACAGAGAGGAAATTGTGAAATAAATGTAATTGTTGGGATCAAAGTATTTGTAAAATGATTCACCGAAGCAGACCATAAAGAAAATTGTGTAGAGGCAAAAGCGGATGTACATCACAGATTGTACTTTTCCTAGAACAGCAACCCTCATCTGAGCCTCCAGCTGCGGCTGGGAGAAGGAGCTGCTGCTGTCCACTATGCTCTTCATGTGTCTGCGCAGGTAGACTACAGTTCTGCTCCATTAATACGTCATGGTCAAAAAACATGCCAGGAGATATGTCCCTTGTATTATCATAAATATTGTGTTAACACTGAATAACTCATTGATTTCACTTGATTCAAGGGTTGCATTCAAAGTTGTGGAATTGAAAGGCTGTTTCTTAACTATGAACTGACTTGTAATGTAGATACATTCATAAATGAACATGAAAAGCTTCTCCAGCCCCATAATGACATACACCACCATCTTGATGTGTCCCTTCATCCAGATGAAACACTTGCCAGAGTTGGGAACAATGTTGATGAAGTAGAAGAAGCTGAGCCAGGTCACTGACGTCAGGCTGAAGAAACTGCTCAAGTAAAATATTCCCCTAAAATAAACTCAACCCTTGACACCAAAGACAAGACTGTTAGTTTGAGAACCATGAGGAGTATCACTGTTTGGTAGGCCAGTTGGAACATCAACCTGGAAAACAAGAGGACTTTGATTGGCTGTTGAAGTGTTGGTCTGGGTCCTTCTTGGGGAAACAGCACACAGATGACCAGGACAGAGTTCCGCAAAATGTCAAAAGAAGAACAGGGCCCATTTAACGCAACAAAAACGTTGTTTTCCATCTTAAAAACTGCTACCATAAGTTAAGAATTGTCTTTAGTTAGGAGCTTTTGCATCCTCTTACAAACTCTTCAAAGCAAACTAATTGTTCAGTGTGACAAATGTTCTTCCAGAGGGTTAACGCCTTGTTGAACTATCTCTAATGGACTGTACCAAATGTCCATTGTTCATGTAAAGGTTTTGTTTCATTTGCATGGACAAAGGCAGGCAGGTGTGGTTTAAATTAGCCTTCCAAAAATTATGCTTTGCGGTATTGAGCAACAAACAACCTGGCATTGACTGATAAAAACATGTTAGAGACACATGATGAAGAATCTTACTGTCTCACTTTATTATTAAACAGACATGTATGTTTTTAACTACAATTTTACAAATAATTCAAAAAGTAAAATTTTAAGAAGTAATATAAGATAGCATTGTTGCAAAAGGAACAACATCTAATTTGAGGTTCAAATGAATAACATGTTCAATGTCTTTATCTTAGAAAAATACTCGTAAATGTTAATATAGATGGAACAAACTACTTCCTATACACATACACTGACAGCTCATAGGAAATTATTCTAGTTTTTACCGTCAACTAAAATGAACTACTGAATACACTATATAGTACAGGTGTAATTGAACTCCTGTTGTAAAAACGAATTACACTTTACATCTCCAAACTCCCTCATAAAACATGACAAACCTCTTTCTGAAGACAGACTGAGAATATCCCAGGCACATTGAACCGCATGCACCAAACAGAGAGGAAATTGTGAAATAAATGTAATTGTTGGGATCAAAGTATTTGTAAAATGATTCACCGAAGCAGACCATAAAGAAAATTGTGTAGAGGCAAAAGCGGATGTACATCACAGATTGTACTTTTCCTAGAACAGCAACCCTCATCTGAGCCTCCAGCTGCGGCTGGGAGAAGGAGCTGCTGCTGTCCACTATGCTCTTCATGTGTCTGCGCAGGTAGACTACAGTTCTGCTCCATTAATACGTCATGGTCAAAAAACATGCCAGGAGATATGTCCCTTGTATTATCATAAATATTGTGTTAACACTGAATAACTCATTGATTTCACTTGATTCAAGGGTTGCATTCAAAGTTGTGGAATTGAAAGGCTGTTTCTTAACTATGAACTGACTTGTAATGTAGATACATTCATAAATGAACATGAAAAGCTTCTCCAGCCCCATAATGACATACACCACCATCTTGATGTGTCCCTTCATCCAGATGAAACACTTGCCAGAGTTGGGAACAATGTTGATGAAGTAGAAGAAGCTGAGCCAGGTCACTGACGTCAGGCTGAAGAAACTGCTCAAGTAAAATATTCCCCTAAAATAAACTCAACCCTTGACACCAAAGACAAGACTGTTAGTTTGAGAACCATGAGGAGTATCACTGTTTGGTAGGCCAGTTGGAACATCAACCTGGAAAACAAGAGGACTTTGATTGGCTGTTGAAGTGTTGGTCTGGGTCCTTCTTGGGGAAACAGCACACAGATGACCAGGACAGAGTTCAGCAAAATGTCATAAGATAAGAACAGGGCCCATTTAACGCAACAAAAAAGTCATTTTCCATCTTAAAACTGCTACCGTATCGTTTGAACACTTCAAGGCAAACTAATTTGTTCTGTGTGAGCAATGTTCTTCCAATGGGTTAACACCTTGTGGAACTATATCTAATGGACTGTACCAAATGTCCAGTATAAGTTATATATTTGCATGGTAGGCAGGTGAGGTCAACATGAACCTCAGGATATTGTTTTGGTATTGAGTAAAGAAATATAATAGCACAATAGAAACACATGAAGAATATTCTCACTTTATTATGAAATAGACATCTAAACAATATACAATACCTTATCAATGGCAGCTTTGCAAATCATTTAGAAATACATTTGATATATGATAGTACTGTTGTAAACAGAAAAAAACAATTATCTAAGGTTCAGTTTCATGTAAATAGTTTCAACGTTACTCAGTAATTGTGAATGTTGATGTAAATTGTACAAGCACATTGACACTTTTCAAGTGAACTTTCACATTTTTCTGAAACTGTAACTTATCCAATGGATATGGGAGCTAATTATTTAACTATATTTTGAACCTGGCAGATATGATCAAGCTTCTCAGTACAATAGAGACTCCATCTACAATCTGATGTTACAGGCTACAACAAAGTCAAACCACACTGAACCTGATCCATGTAAGTGGAATATCGAATTTGCATTAATCCACCCCAAAAAGAAAACAATAAACATAAAGAGGAAAAAGAAATATAAAGAGGCACTCTTTAATAGTAGGCAATATTGGTCCCGTCTCCCATTTTGCCATTCCCCCACAGCCAGTCACTTTTAGAGTACTCAGTAGGCAGGAGCTGTTGGCATATGTTACAGGTCTGACCTACTTGTACACTTCTTGGAGGTGTCGTCTAGTATACTGCTGCTGAAATGTTAGTCAAAGAATTTCCAGGTTAGCGTTTGTTACAGGAACAATCCTGTAATCAGAGGATTTGATACATTCAGTGGTGTGGCATTCCATGCCCTCTGTCTCACTACTTTACTTAAGTCTTCTTCTTGTCTTCCAGAGGTCAGAGTACCAAAATAGTTCATACTCAGTGACCAACATTTACAGTACATCAACCATATTATTCAGTCACTAATGTTCAGCTAATGTGATGTGTCCTAGCTACAAGGCCAGAGCAGGCCTTGTCTGCTCTATAGTCTCCCCCATCCAGAGTGCTGGGCTGAGGCGCCAGCCCTGCTTGGAGCTCCTCCTCCACCGCTCAACACAAACACAGAAGAGAGCTTTGACCACTGCTGAAACAACAGGGCTCTGGGTGTCAGATGTAGTACTCCTTAATGTTGTCCCTGACTGGGTTGTGGAGGTGCAGCTCGGTCCGGTAGGCCGTCTCCAGGCTGTGCCGCTGCTGCTCCTTCTCCTTGATGCTGCTGGCGCTCCTCTGGGCCTGGCGCTGCTGGTACAGGAAATGACTCATCACCACCACCACACACAGAGTGATGAAGACCACTGCAGTCACCACACCTGAGGAGGAAGGAAGGGCCAGGGGCGGCCATCTTAGTTGACAACAAGGCATACAAACCATTTTCTATTATCTATTTTAATTTACTGTAGATATCTTTACCTCATCGCCTTCAATGCAAAGTTTACTTATGCAAGGTTTGATTAACAAAAATATTTTGTTAAAACCTAACTTCCTTGGCAAATGTCTCGCACTCTACGAATTTTATTTAGGAAAGTAATTTGGTATATTCTTTTATTCCAAACCAGTCAGTCCATTATCTTCACAGCACACAATCATATCTGACGGAAAGTCAATTTACAAGACCTTTTACTTTACGAAGCAAATACCATGCCTTCTGGGTAATTACTTTGGAAGTTTCTTTCTCTCTCTGGAACTGCCAAAATTGTGGCATGTTATCCTGTCTTGACAGACACACATTATTCCAAGAAAATGTCTGAGGGGAGAACGAGAGGCACAGATAGCTGGGGCTCATTTCACAGCAGACTGACTTTGGCAATTGAGCACTTTAACAACTCTGAATTGGAAAACTCACCTCCAATTACAGCCACGTTGCTTTGTGAAGCGTTCCTTAATGGCTCCTTGCCTCTGTCAACGGTCTCGGAATGATCTGGAGGGTGATAGGGAAGAGAGGGATGAAATCAGGAGAAATGGATTAGATCATCGATCGCTCAATTTTTTGCTATTGGGGAGCAGAAGTTGGTTGGATGACACAAAAACACAGTATTCAACCAGGAACATTCTCTAAATATCCTGCTGATGTCTCACCAAAGACACGCAAAGTAGATGTAAAGATAATAAACGATAATTAGTTTTGAACACAAAACTCATTTGACACATTTAGAACAAGTCAAAAGGAAACACGACTGGTGAGCGCTTATTTTATTGATAAGTTCACCCTTCCTCCAAACACAACCAGCCCCCCTAAAATAGGCTTGTGCATTTAAATGTGTTTGCATGGCCTGTGTGATTTACCAAATATCAACGCTCAACCATTGGCTTTGCCAGCCTGCAATGGTTGAGCTCTGATGAGACACTCATCCCATCAACTACTGCAGAAACTCCATGTCTCTTTGACCTCAACACCTCCTGTACAGCAGCATAGTCATTCTCTATCGGACCTCTACACAGTCCCGTGCTCACCTGATTGAGAGTGTAGGATTGTCGAGTCAGCCAATGCCCCACAATTAGATTCCACCAGCTGACCCCGTACACTGACCAATGAGCTTCCTCGGTTTAGCAGGGCAGCCTTCAGAGGAGCCACGTGATTGAACTGGACCGACGACAGGCAGCCAATGAAACCTTTTGAACCTGCCTCCATCACTTCCTTGTCTACGAAGTCCATCCCTGAAAAGAAATACATTGCTCATTCATTGTTTCAGACACAGTTTGCATAGGCTTAGTCTGTCTATGCAATACTGCCTCATATGGCTATGTGCAATATGTCATTGTCAATGCTATAGCCATATCCAACTGAGTGGACCACTTGTGACTAAATTAATATTGTTCCAATTGATTCTTTTCAATAACACAATTACTTTTGAAATGTATGCAAATGAAATGAGAGATTAACTATCCATTTATTTAAATTGTCATTGTCACATGCTCAAATTAATCATGATAACTAGCACAGTGAATGAAGCTGGATTGTTAAGACTGGCTACTCCTAGCACTTGAATATCATTAATCAGAGATAGGAAGCTAAAATGTAATTAGGCTATTTTAGGATTGGGCTACAGTTGGATTTACATCAGAAATATGAGGCTATTTACTTGAAATGGATAGTTAGAATATGGCTTTTACTTACTATAGCCTACAAGGAAGTGAGGTCTGATTCAACCAGGAATTTTGGTCAATCTGTTTTAGCTCTGACTAGCATTAGTTCTGATTAGCATTTGCTCTGATTTGCATTAGCTATATCTAAATTAGGAATAACTACTTGACATGGAAGGAACTACAATAGTTTTTGTTAGAACCTGTTTAACCATGCTACACTGTACTGTAAAAGTTGTATTGTAAAATAAGCTTATACTTCAAACCCCTGAAAAATACTTTTAACTCAAAGCAAGAATCTAATAAGACCATGGGGGTCCATATTTTCTTGTATTGTTTTCATACAATCCTATTTTAACTCATTGGTTTGAAATCTATAATTACCATCATTTTCCTCATGGGGGGTAATTTAGGGGAAGTAGTTTACTCCAAAAAGTTTCACGATCATCGCCACCATGTTTATCAATGGTCTTTGTTTGCGGAACTGCGGCTTTCATTCTGACTTAATAGATCCCTCGGGGACTTAACCCAGTCAAGAAGGTAAATGTCTTTTCCTTTGATCGTTAAGCATGGAGGCTGTGCTTTAATGAAACAAGTACAGTATGTGGCAACGAACCAGAAAAGGCATCCCCTAGGGAACTGATGACTTTGTCCCATTTAAAAAAGTCTTGATTAGGCACGTTACGTAGACTGGGTTTGGTACTCCGTGAAAGCGCTTGATTCTGTCATCCATTTTCATTAGTTTGATGAGAACTACTCAGAGATTGAAATAATATATCAACTGTCACAACTGAGTTGAGACACAACTTGTTTGAAATGTGTGGTTTACTGGCTAGGATTACTTGTTTGTTAAATTATATTTTCAGTGACCAATACCCAACGAATTTGACTTTTCAAATACTATCAACAAACTGTTTTCATCCATTTATTCATCACCACACAACAGGGAATTTGCAGCACCTTAATGCTAGGCCTGAAAACAATTGTTTTGAAATGCAAATTATGTTGTCAATTAGCATAGATTTTCTTGTTCCCTGAGCTATTGTGAATCTCTCTGTTCAACAAATGAGGCTTGATTTACTTAAGAGTTCCATTTAGTTCCTGATTAATGAGCAACATGATAAACTGGAGTGCTTTACTCCACAGAAGTGTGGTGCATGCGTTTTCTTGTGAGATATTCAAGATAGTGATAGAGAAACAGTATCCCTATTTTTTCTCTATCCCCAGTGACTGGGGGAAATTAAATGGATTAGACCAAATGCAAATTACAAATTACAAATTGTATCTGTTTCCTGTCTGTTTCTGAGTAAATAATGATGGCTTGCTTCTCTGCACTGTCTACAAGCCTCACAACCCTGTCCTGCTCAGGCTTACCATGAAGCATGAAAACCTTGACGGTAACCGTGCAACATTTCATTATTTCAAAGTACATCAACCCAAAATTTCCTCATTTTTCAGAATGCCTAACCTGTGACTTTCCCCAAAGTCAGCGATTTGATTGAGATTAACTCGGCGTCCGACGACAAACTGAGCCGCAGGTTCATGTCCTTGTCAATCTGGATGAATGAGACAACAACAAAGCCCTCGGTAAGGAAGTGTGAAGAGCTCCAGGAAACGAGCTCAGCCTCCAACCTGCCCAACAGGAAGTTTTTTAAAAACTTTTTTATGTCAAACTGCTTCCCAGGCACATAAATAAAGTGTAGACATATAGTACATAGAGTAGCCACAGCTTGCGGTCAGTCTATCTGGCTTGTAGTGTAGTGTTGCTCACATTCAAACAAATTGTTATCAGATTGAATAATAGCGGCACTAGTCTCATATGACAAATTCCTTAGTCTTGTCCTTATTGACATTACTTCTGTATTGTTAAACCTATCAACATCCTAATTTATGATTCCTAACCTGTAACTTCAGAGAAAACATAGTAGCCTTTGTGATTCCTACTCTATGGTGAGTGGCAAAGTCATGCCAAGCATTAGTATGAATTTATAAAACAGTTTAATCTGCATTAAAATGCAATACTACTGAACTATACCCATCCCATGAAGTGATGGTGTTGGTACCTTCTAATCTACCTATAAACTTCTAAAGTAAAAACACATTTGTGTTCTGTGGCCTGTGTATGCCTGTGAGGATGTTTCTACAGTGAGTGATGAAGTGATGGTCTAGTGTGTCCTGACCCACCTGTACGTAGACGTCCCTGCCCTCACGATGGATCCTGATGCGGTGAAGCAGTCCGTCTACAAGGCTGGAGGCTCTGGGGCTGAACACATCTGGCTTCCTGTCGGCATGGAGGTGGTACCAGATCTGGAGGCTCCCTGGACAACACAGGACAGCAATATGTTTTGGGTCCAAAGAAAAAGGTGGATAGCTATCCAACATTAAATTCACCGAATATTCATGGTCAGCTATGCTTAAATGTAATGTGCAACATAGTGGTTATAGTAATAATGTATTGCCATTACTGTGAAAGTAAGCAGAGAGGCATTTAGGAAAAGTCTTATTTGTAGCATCTATCCCTGTGGCAATGAACCTCAGTACTGTATCTAGATGTGATAGCTGGAGTGGCAACAAAAATAATCCAACTTAATTGAGTTAATAAAGCTAATAGGATGTTCCTGTAGAATAAATGCATCCTAATCATATGATAATGAGCAGAGGGTACCGTTGCGTGCCAGGATGACAGCGATGTATTGCTGGCTGAAGGTGCTGACAGCGAGCAGCATGGCAGGGCTCTGGGAGGTCAGGAAGCTGAAACCCATGTTCTCTCTGGCCCTGCTCATCTCTCTGTACACACTGGAGGCCTGGGAGCTCCTGTTCTGCATCACCCAGAAAGGCTCCTGGAAGGTGTAGGTCACCGAGGACTCCTGGTCAAAGGACACAGACACCTCTGGAGGGAGACAGAGAGAGGGGGATGGGGCGAGAGAGGAAAGATAGACAGAGGAGAGAGGGACAGTGATAGATTGATACAGTGGTGGGAGAAAAAAAGAGAGAGAGGGGGGGGAAGGGGGGAGAGAGGGCGAATGGAAAGAGAGAGGGAGAGAGAGATAAAAGCAGGGCGGGGCATTATTAGCAGATGACCTGAAGGTGTAACACCACTTCTAAGGCACATTGATTGTCATCTCAACTACAGTATTTTGATATTCACTGACATTTACTCTACACATTAATAACAAGGCCTTGATCTTAAACATTCATTAGAATATCAGGTTCAAGTCATAGATCTAACATGTAACCCATAACCAGTATGGGAAATTTGATAAAGAATGTGACGACCTGACACAAGTCTTACAAAGTATTACTGTATTGCGTGACATGCCTGAATGTTAAATTCTGAAAACCTGAGAGTTCAAAGAGTTGTGTTCTTCCATCAAGATACATTGTACATTATTCAAGGTTCCGTGACAGGATCAGATCAAAGTAAAGCTCTATTCTGTGGCAGACCAATAGGGTTTCAGCAGGATCCTGGAGGGCAGAATGAGTGTGGGAGTCAGAGAAGGACCCTCCCAGACAGACTGGAGACAGCAGAGCCGCCAGGATCTGTCATTCTCTTCTCCTCTCCTGCTTTGATCACTTCCTCACTTGCTGTTTGCCCAATCTGGTCTTTGAACACCACTGATCTTAACACCTTCCCTTCAACAGACGTAGGACGGCTGGTTTGAAGCTGCCTAACTAACCTCTCTGGTTGGGTTCAGCATTCCAGCTCGTTATATCTGGATCAGAGCCAAATAACAATGCTGAGAAATGTGTTGTCATATCTGGCTCCAGAGAAGTCTCGCATGTAACATATTATGTAAATCAACATAACATATCTGCTATGGAGTCTTCGCATTGGCAGATATTTACAGCTTTTGTAGCTGTCAAAAATTTGCACTTTTTCAACATTAAGCTGAAGTTGAGGTTGTTAAATATGATAAATGAAACAGAACTGTTGTGAAAACACCCCTGTTGCACTTTGATGAAATAGGTAAATGTGCAGCAGAGATCACTGAATCCCCTCCAAAAGGTAAACCCAGATCATCTCTGTAATAAGAAGAAAAGTGAAGTAATAACAGAAAGTGAGCTGAATCAAGTGCTCTCCATGTAGATATTCCTTAGGTCACAGCACACATGGATACAGTTACTAGGAGAGGCCCACCCTCTGTATACATGGTCTGATATGAATGTGTATGATACATTATTAACTGCTAATAGTTTCTGGTTTCCTGAGTGAACAAATTGTGTACGCTGTTTTCACCGTCCTCCATCTTTACCCACCTTCCTTGCAGGATGGTCCACCGTAGGCGGACAGGGTGCAGTCACAGACGTGACCGCTGTTCTTCTCCAGACACCTCCCTCTGTTGTGGCACAGGCTGCTGGAACTGCTGCAGTAGCCAGGGCAACCGGAGCTCACCCCTGGGGTCATTTTAGCCCGCTCCTCCAGGTTAAAGGTCACGCCGTTGATAGTCAGGGTTCTGATGCAGCCCAGGAAGCCTCTCTGTCTGGATGCCGTTCCTCCTGAAGGACAGAGAACGTGGTTGTTTATTAATGGCCTAGTGATTCTATAGGCCAGTTAATACTTGGGTGGGTGGGTCTAGTGATTCTATAGGCCAGTTACTTTCTGAGAGGCAGGGTCTAGCGAGTCATGACCACAACCCACCTACAAAGAGCTGGCTGTTGAGTCGCAGGCGGAGGTGTCCGTCAGGTGGGGCCTTCAGGAAGCGCAGGGGAAGCTGGTCCACCTGCAGAGACGCCTCCTTCACGCTGCGCTCCGCCCTCACGTGGTGCCACTGATGGTCGTTCAGGGGCACGTGGGACTTGACCGCCAGGAGCACCGGGCCGTTGCCCACGTCGAAGGAGAACGTCACCACGGACGGAGCTGAGGGCACACAGGCACCACAGACCGAATTAGATGCTATTCTTTTAGTGTTTAGTCTTTTGGTGTTTTTCCACAATTTCCACACTTTGCTATACTGTATTAGCCTGACGTTGTCATACTCATAATTCTAGTCAGAATATGAGTCTGATACCGCTCCGTTGGGCTGTGAGTATGGGGCGTGTTTCAACCGAACCCGGAAAAAAAATGCCTCTTCGCTCAATTGGATCAACGTAGTATGTTAACTTTTACCGAATCCCGTAGGAAGGACGGCAAAAACATATTTTCCATCGACAAATGCCTTGATCGCGTTTCTCTGTTCTTCTTTTAAAATTAATGCGCTGTCGATGTCTTCTAAAACAGAATCGATGGCAGAATGTACACATCTCAGCTCTCCGGTGGCAGCCATGTTTGTTGAAAACAAATTCAACCCAAGCGATCTTTGGTGATGTGGTTGATTACGTTACTGTTGATCATCTGTCCATCATCGTATAAAGCCCGCCCTGACAATTTGATTGGTCAGAAACAGCTCCTGTTCGGACATAGTTTTTCCCAAAACTAGCGACCCCAGACCCAACTTCCCGACCAAATTTTTTTTCTGGGCGGGGCTAAATTGGGCTCGCACCCAGGCTAATACTGTCGCAGACTGACCGCCTGTCAATCATTTCAACGGCTTCTTAGGTTCAATCTGAAGTTATTTCCAAGCTGCAACTCATTTTGCCTTGAGCAAATTGGATTTAAAAAGCCTTAGTAGCTTTTAAAAGACTCAATTGAAAACATAGCCCTCACCTCTATTTTACTAATACTTGACTTGGATCATTATTATTTGCAGCAGCCATTTGAAAGATGCTTAAAAGGGACCACCTGATTGCATGGCTGGTGTACTCTCAAGACACCATTCCTAAAGCCTTCCTGACACCTAAATGATAGACCTTCAGGGTGCAATCAGGATTTTATCACATAGACAGTGATTGAAAGCTTGCACATTCTGTACTGTACAATTGCAACATAGAGACATGGTTTTCATAAAAACTATGGTTGAGTTTGCATACCTACCTATTAGGGTGTGCATGTGTGTAGGTGATTGTGTGCTGAATGAATGTGTGTATGCATCAGTGTGTGTACACATTTGTGTGTTTCAGAGCCAAATGTATAAATGCGAGTGTTCGCGTGTGCTTGTGTGTGTGCACGTATGACAATTTGTATGTGTGTGTGTCTGTGAATGAGAAAATGTGTGTGTGCATGTGTGCGTGTGTGTGTGGGTCAGACTCACAGCTGAGCTCCACTCTGATAAAGTCCTTGAGGCCGAGGTTCTCCAAGAAGACCCCAGAGGGGATGCTGGTCTTGAAGTAGAAGGAGATATCAGAGCTGAGCTCTGCCTGCAGGGTGGGGAAGTGCAGGTAGGACGACTCCTGGTAGAAGGACGCTGCATTCGAGACAGACTCTGCAGCACAATAGACAGGAGAGTCAGCAGGACCCAGGAGAAGCGCTCCGTTCAAGAGGTAAACACACATTATTGACCAGAGCGTGGAGGAACATCTCCAATAGATCAATACCCATTTCCATGCAGTCTATCAGAAATAGCATTTCTACCACCAATATTTTCAATGTTACAATCTTATTCCATTTCCATGTCTCAGTTTAAAACTACAAGATAGAAGCGGTCACCTACTGTCTCCATAACAACGGAGTGGGCCGATGCTGTAGACGGCCTCCGAGCCTGTCCTGTTGGTGTCTCCAATAACAACCTCCCTCACGGGTAAGTGGTCTTTGTAGGAGAGGACTCCCGTGTCATTAGACCTGCGATTGAAAAAACAAAACAGAGGCCTCTCAATTTCAGAGACCCTCAGATAAAACAACCTATTCCTCAGCATCGCTTGGAACTTCGAGTAAACACAACGAAAATGGAGCAATCTATCATCACGCGGACACACGCCTCGGGAGATATGCAAATTAGGTCTCTCAAACGTAGAATTCCTAGGTGTGTGGCGGGCGAGAATAAATGAATGCACTGGTTGCAATTTCCAAAGAAGTAATAAAAGAAAATCATGATAAGATTTGTATTTAAAGCTTAATTACTTTGATCATTATTCATGCACTTATACAGTTGATCATTTATACAGCATTAGCAAAATTGAATTCTTTTTTCTTCAAGCTTTATGGACAAGATAAAACTGCAATAAAATACTCATGATCACGACAAAAGTAAATATTGACTGGGAGGACAACTGAGACTGTACTAACACAAGAGCACAAATGAGTATATGCAAACAGTTGTAATACAGAGCTTAAAATACACAACTATAGTAGTCCTGACAGGGACTGCTCATTTACAATGGCAGCATGTCATCATTCAGGGACTGTTTTAAACACCACAGAAAAAGGACAAAGATGTTGCCTACATCCTTTCTATCTCATCTTTAACAATGACGTTTTCTTTTACTGCTGAGGCTCTGCTGGAAGGTTTACAGTACCAATACAGTATATCCATCTATAGGAGCATAGTGGTTTACCATCGCTGTGGCTTCATTGAAAGTTAACCAATAATCAGCATTATTACTAAACAGTATATAACAATAGAACAACCAGTTTACCCACACTACATGACAGTGATACAGTCTAGCCCTGATAACAGAACACAGAACACAGGCAGACACAGCTCATGGTGGTGATGAGCTTTAACACCGGGAGTTATAGCATGTGGAGATGATGGTCGTATGTTACCATGAGTCTGTGTCTGCATCACAGTTGCAGAAGTAGTTCATGTCTCTGCAGTTCTCCTCCAGGCTGCAGGAGCACTGCTGGACCCCAGGCAGGAAGCCTCCCCAGTAGGTCCTCCTCTCTCCACCTTGGTCCACCCACCAGGACAACGGGGTACCGTCTACAAACACAGATCAAATGCACACACGTGAACCAAACTGTTTTTTTGGGGGGCTTTGAATATTTAGCAATGTACAGTGGGAGTACAGATATAGGAATAAATCACTATTTGTGTAAATTAGTTTTTTTTTAAATATTTTATTAGTGTTCAGAATCTCACATATACATATTTCAATGTTTCAGATTCTATGTATATGGCAAACAGTATACTTATTTTCTTACTATTCAAGTATAGAAATGAGAACAAACGAACACATATACAAATAGACAAACAAAAACAAAACAAAAACAGGGAAAAATCATTTTCCATAGAGTAAAGAAATACAGTCAGGCCATTTATCTGTGACATAGTTGTACCATTTTTGCCAGTGCTTGAGAAATGTTTCCATTCTCTGGTTAACATGCGCTGTAATCTGCTCCATTCTGTAGATTTCCATTACAATGTCTCTCCATTATGTAATTGTAGGACACTCTGGTAATAACCATTTTCTAGTAATATTCTTCTTACAGGCCACCAGCATTGCATTCATCAAGTGTTTGTCCCCTTTCAGCAAACTCTGAGGTAAAATTCCAAGGTACAGGATTTTAAAGTCCGAAGAAATGTCCTCGTGAAAGATGTCCTGTAGAGTATTGTGTATCGCCTACCAAAAGTCTTTAATGATGGGACAGTCCCAGAAGATATGGTAGTGGTTTGCGCTTTGGTGTCCACACTTTCTCCAGCAAACAGGGATGTTATTGCTATAATGAGATGTCTGAGATGGTGTAATGAAATATCTTATATAATCTTTCCAGTTAAACTCTCGCCAGCTCATTGAACTGGTACATTTCCATTGGTATCCCCATATTAATGTCCATTCTTCCTCAGAAATATCTATCCCGGATTCCTTTTCCCATTTTGCTTAATGTATGCTGTTGAATGAGTTTTAAGATCTAGAAAGCATTTATATATGGATGATATCACCCCTTTACTGCAATTTGACTTATATGCTCTTCTAAACAGTTCTATGAGACTGGAGTTTGCCTCTGTTACATTTTTTACATTTTATATAACATAGTGCCGCAACTGTAAGTAACTAAAGAAGTCCTGTTTCTCCAGCAGATAATTTTCTTGAATCATTTCAAAACTTAACAGTTTGTTTCCATTCATAATATTGCATAAAGCTGTCAGTCCATTATATCTCCATTTCTTGAATCTGGTGTCCATTTTATTTGGTGTGAAGTCTGAGTCATATCCACACCATTTAAGGGGCAGTAGATCTCCATCTAGTTTATATTCTGTGATTATATTTTTCCACACCTTAAGGGTCAATTTGACCCATGGATTATCAGAACTGTTTATGTAGTGTTGCAGTTTAGAATCAGCTATAATTGCTTGTATTGGAAAAGGAAATATTTTCCCTTCGATGTCTTTCCATTGTGCATCATATGAGGGATTGCACCAGCATATTATAGCTCTTGTCTGGGCGGCATAGTAGCATTCCTTGAGGGATGGCAGACCCCATCCTCCCTTCTCCTTCACTAACTGTAGTGTTTTGAGGCGAACCCTTGGTCTCTTGCCTTGCCACAAGTATCTAGACAACATTTTGTCCCATTCATTAAGCTGGCTTTGAGAAACTTCTACTGGTAGGGTTTGAAATAGATATAACAATCTGGGTAATATGTTCATTTTAATAGATAGTACTCTTGAACTGAAACTAAAGAAAGGTATGAGGTTCCATCTTGTGATATCTTCTTTGATTTTTTTGTGTATAGGTGAGTAGTTATATTCCGATAGTTTTGACAGATATTTTGGAATATTTATGCCGAGGTACTTAAAGGATTTTGCTTGCCACGACCATGGGTATTTGCTCTCCATTTCTGATGTTGGATTATAGTTATAAGATAGCACTTGGGTTTTACCCACATTAACCCTATACCCTGATAATTGCCCATATTTCTCCAGTGCCAGCATTAGCTGGGGCAAGGAGTGTGTTGGCTGACTAAGATAAATTAGTACATCATCTGCGTAGCATGCTAGCTTATGCTCTCTTTCCGCAAGTTGAATGCCTCTTATCTCTCTGTTTTGTCTTAAATATTGGGTTAGTGGTTCAAAGAAAAGTGCGAAAAGTATTGGCGACCATGCACAGCCCTGTCTTGTACCCCTTTCCAGGGTAAACCTATTTGATAAGTAACCATTGACCTTGACCAGTAGCGGCTGGTGATAATTTTTCTGGGGAGGGCGTTTTTTTTGTAAACAGAAAGCAGCACTTCGAAACTGGGCAAAACAACCACCACTACTTTATTTAAACAACTATGTATTTAAGAAGAGCAAGACACTACGATACAAAATTCAAGTTACAAACATAACAAGATAGTGAGGATATAGTTTTTTTTTTACTATATCCTCCCATCCACTACCAAAAAGCATGTTAACTAGCTACTTGAACATCCAGCCAGCCAACTCCGTTTCGCATAAAGAGCAGGTAAGAAGCCCTGATTGTACTATGGAGGACCAAACCTGCCATATTTACAAATGAATGAATAAATAAATAAATGTCCACATCCATGCATTTAGACAGAAATCAACGAATATATGTATTAATTAATGCACAATTGTCAATCAATAGTTACATATATTTTACATTTATGTATGTATTTATTTTTGTATTCATTTATTTATTCATTTATGTATTTATTAATTTATTGATTGATTTATTGATTGATTTATTCATTAATTTATATATTCATTTATTTATTCATTTATTTATTCATTTATTTATTCATTTATTTATTCATTTATTTATTCATTTATTTATTCATTTATTTATTCATTCATTTATTCATTGTTCCCAATATGATAATGAGAGGAGGCCAGTAGGCGTGGAAACTGACGTTCAGACATTGCAATCAATCCAGAGCCATAGATTCAATCTAGCTGACGCCTGGGACACACTGGCTGCGAAGCGCCCTGAAGCGCCACAATCTGCTCCGAATGGCGCGATGCTGTTCACACTAGACGCGCATTTCTCCACGCCGGTCACCAAGCCTTTCACCTTGTCTGAGCTTTCCTTTTATACATGTAAAGCTGACATGGTACATAAACATGGCATAGGCTACAGGCTAATTAAGCAACTTGTTGCTCCAACAACCGTCACAACAGCATCCCATTCCCAACATAACATGGCAACGTTTGGCTTTTGTTGCCGTAGTCTTTGTAAAATACTTGCTGTGGGGCATAGAACGACTAAGCTACATTTCATCTTCGATGATTAACTTTGTGTCATCAATCTTCACAAATTTCTCTTCTGCTTGATTGGGGGCTATGACAGATCGTCTATCTCGCTCTTACACACAGGACAAAAATGTTGGTTTGAGAATCAACAATCAGCATTTTTTTTTTTTTTATGTTTACATTTTGAGAATTGATCGGATATCGTTTTTATGGACAACATAGCCTACATGGACAGGCTGGCCTACCTCGTTGAAAACAAAGATTTAATTCACCATATGATATTTGGGTAACACTTTATAATAAGTCAACGCTTTTTGGCATTTACTAAGTGTCAACTAATAGTTAGTTAATTCTTTATAAAACATTTTGAAACATTAACAATACATTATTCAATAGTTAATAATCTTATTATTAAACACTATGTTGATCATTAATAAACACTGTTAAATATTATAGATTTTATTCATAATACAATTCATAAGGTGTTTGATAACTGCATTATCATACTTTATAGACAGCTTGTTAATATAGTTGCAAACCAGTAGTTTAAAAGGTGTTAGTGGTACATGAGCTGCTATAGAAAGCATTAGCAAATGGTGAACAAACCATTTACATTACCTTTACAAAGCATAAGTAAATAACTAACAACATATTTACTTATGTCTTTAATTCATGTACGCCAAGTAGAATACATTATGTACACCAATACTTAGCAGATATCTTAACAACTATTTTATAAAGACTTACTAATGATGCAACTTCTGATTAGTAATGCAAGTTATAAAGCATTCACTAACTGTTAGTTAAGGCTGTTGCGTGACCTAATCTAAAGTGTGAACTATCTATGCCTTATTAAACATTTATAAGTTATTTATTAAGGTATTCTTGTCCATTCTCGAACCTCACATTCACAAAGGCTGAACATACGTTTCTCAAAAGGAAACAGACACAACACAATGTGATACACAAAATTACTATTTTATTGAAGTAATGACAGGCATGTGTCTTACTAACTACTTAGCTCTAACGCTACTACAGTAGCCGAGAGTGACAGCGGTCGATACGTTAAAACCTCAGTTTGATATTTCCCGGCATGACCGAACGGTCGAGGTTAGTAAGTTGTTTATTATACGGCATTTTTAGCTCTTTTCATTTAAAACATGTCGTTTTGTCCAGCTCTACTCAAGTCTTCTCACGGTGTGTTTCAGGTGTTAGCACCTAGCAACCAATCTGAAATATGAGCAACCAAACCTAGCAATCTGCCTAGCGCTTGTCGTTTATCTCTCTGTGTTCACACTTTTCTGCTCTTTTAGAAAGTTAAGAATTTCCTCGTCGCTGTTGATGTCTTCACTGTCATCTGGTAAGTAAAACTTTTCAATCTTGCTCATTTTGAAGATGACATCAGCGGAGGGCAATAAGAACACGTATCAGACCGCAGATGAGGTCAATACGCGCATAGATATATATAAAGACTTAATACGCGGCTGGCATGACTACCCATTAGCCAATCAGAACGCTCGTACTGTTGTTGCAATTGAACCAATATGCTGTTCTTATTGGTTCAGAAGACGTTCTCAAAAGAGTTGTTGATATGTTACCTTGGAGATGTAGTGACATCACCAGTACAAGTGCAGCTGATTGCTCTGACAAGATGGCGTCTGCTCTAGATTCGCCGTGTTTGATTTGGGATCTTCCCGTATTGTTGTAGTATATAAGAAACCAAATGTTTACTCTTCGACAGGTCAGCAAACGCTTTGTCGCCTCAATTTGTTAAAACTATTTGAACGTTTTAACAAATCTCTGCTTTCAAAGGCGTTTGCAGACCTGTTGAGGAGTAGCTAAACATTTCCAGTTTATTACAGCCATTTTTGGAAAATAAAATACAGCTTTGGGTAACCAACTTTTATACCAATTCTACTGTATTGCTTCTTAATGGAAATAAAATACTATTTTATTACCCAGGTAAATAAATTAGCAGCTATTTCTTCTAAAAAACTAAAACAAACATCTATAGGCCTATAGTCTTTCTATAAATGCTTAATAAGGCATAAATAGTTCACACTTTAGATTAGGTCACGCAAAAGCCATAACTAACAGTTAGTAAATGCTTTATAACTTCCATTACTAATCAGAAGTTGCATCATTAGTAAGTCTTTATAAAATAGTTGTTAAGATATCTGCAAAGCATAGTGTACATCCTGTATTTGACTTGGCATACATTAATTAAAGACATAAGTAAATATGTTGTTAGTTATTTACTCATGCTTTATAAAGGTAATGTATATGGTTTGTTCACCATTTGCTAATGCTTTCTATACCAGCTCATGTACCATTAACACCTTTTAAACTACTGGTTTGCAACTATATTAACAAGCTGTCTATAAAGTATGATAATGCAGTTATCAAACACCTTATGAATTGTATTATGAATAAAATCCATAATTTTTAACAGTGTTTATTAATGATCAACATAGTGTTTAATAATAAGCTTATTAACTATTTAATAATGTATTGTTAATGTTTCAAAAGGTTTTATAAAGGATTAACTAACTATTAGTTAACACTTTGTAAATGCCAAAAAGCGTTGACTTATTATAAAGTGTTACCGATATTTGGATAAACAAACATGTTATAAAGATTTGACTACGTTAGTTGTGGGCTATCACTTAACACCCAACTTCACTACGCTGACCGGCCAACCATGTGTTTACCCCGATAAAAACGATATCCGATCAATTCTCAAAATGTAAACATTTAAAAATAAAAAATCCTGATTGTTGATTGTCAAACCAACATTTTTGTCCTGTGTGTAAGAGCGAGATAGACGATCTGTCATAGCCCCCAATCAAGCAGAAGAGAAATTTGTGAAGATTGACAACACAAAGTTAATCATCGAAGATGAAATGTAGCTTAGTCCTACATGGAGTTGTATGCCCCACAGCACGTATTTTACAAAGACTACGGCAACAAAAGCCAAACGTTTCCACGTTATGTTGGGAATGGGATGCTGTTGCAACGGTTGTTGGAGCAACAAGTTGCCTAATTAGACTGTAGCCTATGCCATGTTTATGTACCATGTCAGCTTGACATGTATAAAAGGAAAGCTCAGACAAGGTGAAAGGCTTGGTGACCGGCGTGGAGAAATGCGCGTCTAGTGTGAACAGCATCGCGCCATTCGGAGCAGATTGTGGCGCTTCAGGGCGCTTCGCAGCCAGTGTGTCCCAGGCGTTAGCTAGATTGAATCTATGGCTCTGGATTGATTGCAATGTCTGAACGTCAGTTTCCACGCCTACTGGCCTCCTCTCATTATCATATTGGGAACAATGAATGAATGAATGAATGAATAAATAAATGAATGAATAAATGAATAAATAAATATATATATCTATCAATAAATCAATCAATCAATAAATGAATAAATAAATGAATACAAAATAAATACATACATAAATGTAAAATATATGTAACTATTGATTGACAATTGTGCATTAATTAATACATATATTCGTTGATTTCTGTCTAAATGCATGTATGTGGACATTTATTTATTCATTCATTCATTTGTAAATATGGCAGGTTTGGTCCTCCATATTGTACTAATAGCTTTGTCCCCGGTCACTAGCCTGCTGCTTCGTCCTCGGTCACTGGCCTGCTGCTGGATTTGTAAATCGTGTTGGTCCGAGATCCTTTATCCTCTTTTTTTCTTCCAGCGAACGACTTGTGAAAGGTTTTTTTTGTAAATCTATGACAGAATTTGTTTTGACGCACCGCCACTGATTCACAAAACCTAAGTTTCTGCTAGCTATGCTGCTCTCGTAGATGCTTGTTCTGGTAACTAGGGGAATTTTAAAGGTCGCTGATGGTCACCGAATCAGTCCAATCGCGTTGAAGTAAGAACGATAGGAAACCATGTCATTGGTTAGGGCACAAAGATTTGCGCCCCAGAATCGAACTTTCAATCCGCCAATGAAAAGCTGTTCCTGCTGAAATGACAGCAAAAAGTTAATAGGCTGCAAGGTGAACCACGAAAAGTCTTTTAGAAAATGATTCCCGCTCCACAGTCTGGCATCTACACAATCTTTAGCTCATAAAAAAGAACGATTCGTGCTAAGCTACCAAAAAAAAGTTAGTCGCTGAAATTCCAGTCGATTATCGTTGCGTCTATGTTTTATGCAGAACTAGTTTCTTCAGAGCGTAATAGGATTTTGGTGGCACGGTTCGACACGTGATGGTTCTACAACAATAAGATAGCTGCTTTTTGTCAACATGGATGGATATGTTTGGCAAATAGTGGATGGGACCTTGCACGTAACAGAAATTCGGCCCCTGACAGTGTTTTGCATGTGATACACTACGGCTGCAAAAGTGCGTGTGAGACAGGCAGATGTTCATGTTTTTCTGCAGGACTGTGTTGCACAGACTTATGTCGTTGTTGTAATTGTGCCAACACAAAAGAAACTGAGGAACTGGGAGATAACTGTCCTGACACTGACAGTGAGGACTGAGTGTCCTTAATCTGTTATTCCTTATTCTGTTTTGTACAGTTTTATATATATTTCATATTTTTCATTACGATTGTTTTTATGGTTTATCGGTGTTTTCATTTGTGGAAGAATGAATGAATGAATGTTACAACAATGACATAAGTCTGTCCCCCCCCCCCCCCCCAGGTTAATGTAATAGCCTAGTTTAATAACTAATGTAATATTACACATATTTTCGTACTATTTCCCCTAAAGCATTAAGTTTAGGCTACTTAGAGACCTTCCACTCATAAAGTATGTTCTAAATGGCATAAATGCTGCCAATTATTAATTGACGTATTAATAATTGACGTTGGTCAGTAGCCTATCGATTAAGGTACTCGAAAGCATGTACACTGTCTGCTTCATTTGAGCTTGATAGGCTAAGCATTCTGTAGCAAATAATAACAATAAACCCACTATTTATTAATTAAAACTACTTCTGCATAGTAATGCACCGAAAATACAAACATAAGCAAAGGCAACAATCGCTATCGAATCAACAGACATGTGCAATTTAGCTAGCAGGGGAATAATACAGATCACCAGTTAACTTAATTTAAATGAGTAAGAATATAGACTAATAGGCAATAACAGGCTTAAATTAACTGACAAGTTAGCTATACGACTTCTCAAAGACGCACAATCTCAACTGCGGTGTGAAGCGCGTATCCATGCTATTCTCCGACATGCACTCTAACAATCACATAGACGTCCTAAAATTTTGTACAGCCCTATTTCTGATACCATAGCGGCAGAAATGTAGTCGTGGCGGGCTGCCACGGCAAAATAAACATAGGAAACACTAACGTGCAAGGTCCCATCCTCTATTTGACAACCATATTAGACATTTTCTGACCATATCCATCCAAGTTGACAAAAAGCAGCTACCTTATTGGTGTAGAAGGATCACGTGTCGAACCGTGCCACCAAAATCCTATTACGCTCTGAAGAAACTAGTTCTGCATAAAACATAGATGCATCGACAATCGACTGGAATTTCAGCGCCAAACTTTTTTTTGGTAGCTTAGCAGGACTCGTTCTTTTTTATGAGCTAAAGATTGTGTAGATGCCAGACTGTGAAGCGGGTTGAAACGATAACAGGGTTCACCTTACGGCCTATAACTAGCTTCCATAGACTTTGCTGTTACGGCGCCCTTCACCTGAAGGAGGGGCTTTTCTCAGTAATGACGAATGGCAATATATTATGTTTGGTCACATTTAAGTGGTTGTTGTCAGGGGCTTACGGTCTCCCACACACATTTAACGCGTAAACACGGTACATTTCTTAGTTTTATTATTTTGTATTTAATGTTTTTTGACATGTCTTTTGACATATTTTCAAAATAGTGGGGCGGCGCACTTGCGCCCACTATTGACGCACCGCCACTGACCTTGACCCTTGCAGTAGGATTATTGTATAATGCTTGTATGGTTTTAATAATCCTGGCATGGAAACCAAATCTATATAGAACTCTGTAAAGAAAAACCCAATCGACGGAGTCAAAAGCCTTCTCAGCATCTATACTAATTACTATTGCTTCCATTTTGTTTTTTTGTTATATGATTAATAATATGTAACGTCCTTCGAATATTGTCTTGTGTTTGACGTTGTTGTATGAAACCTGTCTGATCGTTGTGGATCAACTTAGTCATAAACTTTTCAAGTCTTCTGGCCATAATAGAGGTGAACATCCTATAATCTATATTTAAAACAGATATTGGTCTATATGACGCACACTCCGTTCTATCCTTGCCTTCCTTTGGAATGGCAGAAATAATGGCCTCCTTCCAACTAGGAGGTGTTTGTGCCTTTTCCAGGACCCAGTTTAGTGTAGGAAGCATGATAGGAATCAAGTCATTTTTAAACTCCTTGTACCACTCAGCTGTGTAGCCATCAGAACCTGGAGCTTTACCTACTTTAAGTCTGTTTATTGTTGCTTGCAGTTCGTTTTCTGTTATCTCCGCGATTAACTCTTGGTTTTGCTCTTCATTAAGAGTGGGTAATTTCAGGGTGTTCAAGAAAGTATCAATATGGGCTATGTCACCTCCTGGGACTCTTTTATATAATTTTTTGTAAAATGCTTCAAATGCTTCATGAATCTCACTTAGTTTGTTCTTGACCTCCTTCGTTCTAGGGTGTTGTATTTTATGAACTGTATTTTCAGCTAGTTTTTTCTTCAGTTTCCATGCCAGTATTTTCATTGATTTTGGGCCACTTTCATAATGTCTCTGTTTCAGATACATGAGGTTTCTTTTAATGTCTTGTGTGGTTAAACTTCTGATTTCATTTCTGATTTTCTCCATTTCCTGAAATGTATTTCCATCTGAATTGGTCTCATGTTTTGATTCTAAATTCTTCAGTTTTTGTTGTAGGTCCTCTAGAGCCTTTTTCTCTTTGTCTTTTCTTATGTGAGGCTATTGTTATACATTTAGTCATTTAGCAGACGCTCTTATCCAGAGCGAGTAATATATATAATTTTCCCCCTTAAAACAGCTTTCATAGTATCCCATAATATAGGAGGTGAGACCTCATCATTATCATTAAATTCTAGGAAGTCACTAATTTATTTTCTAATATTTTTTGTGTAAATTTGTGAGTCATATTTTCATAATGACATGCGTTGAACAATCTCACACTTGCCGGATTGGGCATGTGCCCATCACAGCCCTGGTGAAAGTCTGGAGCTCACCACTGCAGAGTGGCCCAGTGAGGCTTATCAGAGCCCTGCTGGAACTTGCTGGCATCTACTGTCAACTGTCTGTGAGTGCTGAGTGATGGCCGTCAGACTGGCCTCATGTACTGCAGTGTCTAAATGGCCTCATGTACTGCAGTCTGTCTAAGTGGCCCTGCCTCTCTTCTCTGGCTCGCCACAGGACTGTACATTAGAACCTGCTGACCTTGCAGAGAGATGGGAACATAGCTAAGATCATACAGGACCACAAATATCAAGAACCAGTCAGCTGCAATGCTTTCTTTAACCCAGTATACCTCATGTAGGTGGCCAGAGCTTCTCAAACTTGTTCAATCTTGAAACATGAAAAACTGTTTCACCCCTCTCTTCTCTCTAATTATAATCTTGACACTCTTTCAACAGCAATGTACAATATTCGGTAACACTTTATAATAAGTCAACGCTTTTTGGCATTTACTAAGTGTTAACTAATAGTTAGTTAATTCTTTATAAAACATTTTTAAACATTAACAATACATTATTAAATAGTTAATAATCTTATTATTAAACACTATGTTGATCATTAATAAACACTGTTAAATATTATGGATTTTATTCATAATACAGTTCATAAGGTGTTTGATAACTGCATTATCATACTTTATAGACAGCTTGTTAATATAGTTGCAAACCAGTAGTTTAAAAGGTGTTAGTGGTACATGAGCTGCTTTAGAAAGAATTAGCAAATGGTGAACAAACCATTTACGTTACCTTTACAAAGCATGAGTAAATAACTAACAACATATTTACTTATGTCTTTAATTAATATACGCCAAGTCGAATACATTATGTACACCAATACTTAGCAGATATCTTAACAACTATTTTATAAAGACTTACTAATGATGCAACTACTGATTAGTAATGCAAGTTATAAAGCACTTACTAACTGTTAGTTAAGGCTGTTGCGTGACCTAATCTAAAGTGTGAACTATCTATGCCTTATTAAAGATTTATAAGTTATTTATTAAGGTATTCTTGTCCATTCTCGAACCTCACATTCACAAAGGCTGAACATACGTTTCTCAAAAGGAAACAGACACAACACAATGTGATACACAAAATTACTATTTTATTGAAGTAATGACAGGCATGTGTCTTACTAACTACTTACCTCTACTAGCCGAGAGTGACAGCGGTCGATACGTTAAAACCTCAGTTTGATATTTCCCGGCATGACCGAATGGTCGAGGTTAGTAAGTTGTTTATTATATGGCATTTTTAGCTCTTTTCATTTAAAACATGTCGTTTTGTTCAGCTCTAGTCTCAAGTCTTCTCACGGTGTGTTTCAGGTGTTAGCACCTAGCAACCAATCTGAAATCTGAGCAACCAAACCTAGCAGGTTTGGGCCTGCTAGGTTAGACAAGATGGCGTCTGCTCCAGATTCGCCGTGTTTGATTTGAGATCTTCCCACGTATTGTTGTAGTATATAAGAAAACAAATGTTTACTCTTCGACAGGTCAGCAAATGCTTTGTCGCCTCAATTTGTTAAAACGATTTGTTTGTAAACCTCGACCTACGGTCTCGGTTAACAAACGTTTTAACAAATCTCTGCTTTCAAAGGCGTTTGCAGACCTGTCGAGGAGTAGCTAAACATTTGCAGTTTATTACAGCCATTTTTGGAAAATAATATACAGCTTTGGGTAACCAACTTTTATACCAATTCTACTGTATTGCTTCTTAATGGAAATAAACTACTATTTTATTACCCAGGTAAATAAATTAACAGCTATTTCTTCTAAAAAACTAAAACACAACATCTATAGGCCTATAGTCTTTTTATAAATGCTTAATAAGGCATAAATAGTTCACACTTTAAATTAGCTCACGCAAAAGCCTTAACTAACAGTTAGTAAATGCTTTATAACTTGCATTACTAATCAGAAGTTGCATCATTAGTAAGTCTTTATAAAATAGTTGTTAAGATATCTGCAAAGCATAGTGTACATCCTGTATTCGACTTGGCATACATTAATTAAAGACATAAGTAAATATGTTGTTAGTTATTTACTCATGCTTTATAAAGGTATTGTAAATGGTTTGTTCACCATTTGCTAATGCTTTCTATACCAGCTCATGTACCATTAACACCTTTTAAACTACTGGTTTGCAACTATATTAACAAGCTGTCTATAAAGTATGATAATGCAGTTATCAAACACCTTATGAATTGTATTATGAATAAAATACATAATTTTTAACAGTGTTTATTAATGATCAACATAGTGTTTAATAATAAGCTTATTAACTATTTAATAATGTATTGTTAATGTTTCAAAATGTTTTATAAAGGATTAACTAACTATTAGTTAACACTTTGTAAATGCCAAAAAGCGTTGACTTATTATAAAGTGTTACCCAATATTCTTCTCTCCTCATCCCCCAATCCCCCAGTGTCTTGACACCCTTTTATGGGGTTATGCCTCACAGTCATAAAACCACAGTTAAAATATTAATAAACTTTCTCTTTATTATTACCCAGAATGCAGTATCACCACCCTCTTACCCACCTGGCACTACCTGACATGTTGATAAAAATTCCCATAAAATGAACCTGCGATTGTGTTGTTGCTAATTACGCCAACACACTTGTTTATGTTGTCAGATGCAGTCCCCTGTTGGTGACAACTCTACCAGGACTGAAAGGGATGTTTGTGTAATTACTGGTCATGGAAAGAGAAATGCGTGAGTTTGCATTCATATTTCTACAACTGCATGTCTATAGATAATGAGTAAGTGGAACAAGACAAGCAAACAAGGTTTGACAGTAACAGTCCTTGGGATTGGTTATTACTTGTTTCCTGTCATGAGTGGTTGGTTTGTCTTTGACAAAACGCACCTCTGTGATACATAGCCTCTAAATTATGTGTACAAATGACAAAAAACACTATTAACATCAAAGCAAATGAATGAGTGTAGTTAGACAAATAAAATCGCAGTGTAGCGTTTGACAATGCTGTGAAACGGCATATTCAGGGGCTTGCTCTCTGCTGAAGCTCTACACTGAGTCTTCTATTGTGGGGTGTATCAGGGATGGTCAGGAGGGTCAGTACAGGGGCTAAGTGGATGACTTTGTTGGCTGGTGTGGGAGGAACTGCCTGCAGCTCATCATCTCCAAGACGAATGAGATGGTTGTGAATTTCCCGAGGACTAGGCCCCCTCGATGCCTGTTCTCACCCAGGAGTCTGGTTTAGGATCAATATTTCTGTATTATTTATATACTGACACTCATCTGTCCAGTATTACATCACCTGTGTGTCTCTCTGTGTGTCACCTGTATTGTTTTGTGTGTATGACCCTGTGAATCAACAGCTCTACATATTTTATGCATCGGGATTTTATATTATTTTCATTTTGTATATTTTGAATATATATTTTAGTATTTTGGATTGTGTATTTTTGTTCTGGTAGCCTGTTTGTTTGTTTATTTTCTGTTTCTTCTATTTATATGTTGCCTGATGCAACGCTGCAATATCCCCTCAGGGTGAATAAAGTACCAATACAACTACTGCTAATAAACTGTTGGGTGCATGTTTGCCTATGCAGATTGACTTGAATCTTCTACGAAACAATAAACATAGGACTCTGTCAATTGTATATGTGCCCATGAAGTGATGCTGGCTATTTAGCATCTAGTTATAGACCTTCTTTGTAGCGTTGATCTGTGTCTGGGCATGGCACAGAACTAAGCCATTTATGTTCTTATGGTTGCGCATGGTTCCATGAAAGGCCTGCTTTTCTGTCTCTTTGATCTGTTGTGATAATGAACTTGTTTGTTTGCAAGCACATGACACCAGGGGAATATGGGAATTTGGGACTCCATGAATGTTTCATGATATAGGAGCAAACGTGGGATGTCTGGGACCCCTCTTGCTCCCATAGCAATCGAAGATGAATGCTGGAGACAAGCTGTGGGGATAGCCTTTCAAGTTATTGTAAAATAATGAGAAAAATAGTGAAAGAACGTTGTGTGTATATTCTGTGAGGTCACATGCTGGATCAGACAGTGAATACTAACAGTCAGGTAGCCAGGAGACAGGGATAACTATTAGGAAGGATCTCTCAGGAATGTAAACCTTGCTCACCACTGACTTACCTCGGGTGTTGAAGAGGCGTGACTTCCTGCAGACGTATGTCACTTCTTGTTGACACTGCTCGGACCCGGCTACGAGGGCACCTAGTTGGTCAGACGAGGCGCTGTAGTTGAAGCTCATAATGTACGGCTTCAGGATGGAGGAACCCTGGACTCTCACTGGACCTGAGTTGTTGTGGGTCACCACTGTCCACACTTTGTCATCTGCACACAAACACACACACACATAGATGCAAGCAGACATGTTTGACTACTAATATGTTGGCCTGTGACCCACAGACACAGGTGACATCCTCCTACGTGAACATGACAACAAGAACATTTTTTAAAAGAAACTACATGTATTGTGAATACATTAACAGAATTCCTGAGGGACTTATTCACCACTGAGCGCAGTAATCCATGTCTGATAGGAAGCTGATGGAAGAGATTGCCCATATGTGCTCCCTCCATGGGTTAACAGTTTACGTGATTAATTGAGGTGAAGACTCCAATTCATTTCCATCCTCCATTTAGTATGTATTATAGGGATTTTGTGTTTACCTTGCCTAAGAGAAAATCCTTCTCCACTTTGCGATAATTCACATCCCAGGTTGTCAAGCTGAGAGTTATTTACATCTCTAATGGATTCTTTAATTGAGGTCAACCTGAGGCAACTTACTGCAAAATGATTAGGATTTGGGGGTTGTGGGGGGTTGGGTTGAGAGGAAAACACATTGTGATATAGAGCTATACTATCACTAGACAGCAGCCACCTCCGTAATGACTTCAATGTTGCATTAACCTCTGTAAAGGTCATGGCTGGGAGCCGGTGACAGGGTGGTGATGGATATTGTCTTGGGCGCCAACAATGTGCTCTCTGTCCTGCACCGCCGCCAAGCCCTGGCCCTCCCCTCTCTCGGGATGCTGGATTTACTCCATGTGGATTAACCTTTATGGACGAGTGTAATTTTAGGACATGCTTTGGGGATATGCAGATGCCCACAAAACACTGCTTGTTGAGGAGGGAGAAGCTTGTCCCTGGCCACGGGCGGGGCCCATATCGAATTAGCCCAAACGATTTTCTGCTGGGTAGTGAACTGTCAGCTGTCAGTCGTGCTGTGGATCAATGCAATGTGATCTGTGAGCGAACAGAGCTGATATTATATACTGTATCCCTCTTGTGGAATGATCTCAGAGGTCCCTGAGGGAAACTGGCAGAGTTGAGGCACTGACTGCCCCGCCAAGCCCATGATCTCGCCCATGACCTCGCTCTTACTCTGACTCACCTGTCATGTTGCAGTAGACTTGTGTGGGCCCCAGAGGTCCACTTCCGTCTGGATCAATGGAGAAGTAGCCCGAGGAGCTGCCCACCTGTCTGTAGGCCTCGCAGGACGCCTCATAGATAGCTGGAAGGAAAACAGACTCAAACTGTCTCCAATATGGTCAACCGAAAAAAAATACAAATAAACATAAAGATTTAGTGACCTAAAACACTGTGTAACAGACACCAAAAGGTATTTTTGTATTTTTTTGCTAATGCAAGTAAACCTCCATGCAAAGATTTTGCAGAGTCCATGTGATAAAAAATTGTGTCACACTTAAGAATGACCTCCTGAAAAAGATTATCTCCAAAATATTTATTATTACACACTAATTCCACAGACGGAGAGCACAGCACAGAGGAAACACAGTATGCTACGAGGATACTTTATGGATCATAAAGCAGAGTGAGGATACTGTAGACCTGACCGTAGCCTCAAAACATTTAGCATCCGAGAGCATGTGCTGTTAGAGCAATTTTTATTCAGGTGGTGTTCCGTTTCCGTCACGTTGGCCCCGACATGCAAGGACAACTGCATCCACTGGTGTGTAAACAAGGAATCAGTATTCTAGAGCAAGGATTTTCACACAAGGATTCACATGCCATGCTCTGAGGTGAATATCAAAGGAGAGGCTGGGTATGTCAAGAGGCAGACGGAGAGAGAAAAAGGAGAAACTTCCATATGTTGGATGGAAGCTTCTGAAGAGTTGCTGAAAGATTTAGAGGCAGGAGAGAACTGCGGAATTAATCTACAGGTCACAGTGGCTTGAACCAGCGTTGCTCTCTGCAGTTTGTTCTTGTAATTGAGCTGTGTTATGTTGACAGCACAGGACACAGGAGTGATGGTTTGCTTTGTTTGCTCAAGCTACATAACAACATGGCAAATCTTCTGGTCTGGCCTGGCTTGTTTGGCTCAAAATACTCTAACGTGATTTGCAGAAAGGGTGTGTAAGGTGTATGGGTGTGTGTCGGCTCACAGTTATGGCAGGTAGCTCCAGAGTATCCTGTTCCTGAGCAGTCACAGCTCAAGGTGGTCCAGGACTGGGAACACTGACCACCGTGCTCACACAGGTTCGGAAGACATCTGGAGAAAAAAGAGAAAGTGAGTTGAAGAGCGATTGCTAAAGAGAGAGATATTGTATGTTCTATCTACACATACTCTGTCTTCATTCCAGTTTGGGCTTTTCTCACCAGGCAGCATTCTTGGTGATCTCACAAGAGTAAAAAGACGGTTCCTTCCTTACTTTGCAATGTCAGACACTTTCATCAGGCAATAAAATCAACAACCCCAAAAAATATCAAATGAAGAAAGAGTAAAGACAGATTTGTTGACAACAAAATTGATGTCCTTAAAAGCCTACAAAACATATAAAGAACTGCCAAGCTTTTGTGTTATGTAAAAAAAAGGACAGACATTTGTGTGTCTTCCTCTGAACCTTTCATTATCAGTTAAGCAGCTCCCGGCTTACAAAAATATTCTTCATTACCCTGCCATTATCAAGACACGCTCTTGCACCCAAATAGTCTGAAAGCAAGATAAACACAATTTAAACATTTCCTATGCAATAGTTTTTTTATTCTTTATTTAGTCTTTTTCATAAATCCCATACAATTTGTCTTAGTATCTACTCAGATTGAGGGGCAAGTGAAAAGCAAACACTCATCGGGGAAGCGCATCTAAAAAAAGAAAGCGTCATCATGTCAACCTACCGCTTGTTTACGGGATGTGAACAGCCTGTGCTTTACGGAAATTCCAAACCACGCTTCTTCTGATTAATAGTCCCTTCCTAGAGCCTCCTTGAGTTACGCATAATTGCCAGCCTTTCAAGCACGCATCTATAATTTCATACACTTTCGTCTCTCTCCCATTAATTGCCATAGAGCGAGGCGACCGCGCCAAGGATAAGGTTTCAGGCCTTGGTTTAATTACCACCAAGCTATTCCCATTGTTGTGTTTGCAGGATGCCCTGCCCTTACATATCATGAAATTACAGTAGCCAGTGCTCAGAAGTGCACACTTGCAATAAATTGAGCCATGCAGTTTGATTGGACACAGGGAAAGGAGATTAACACTCGTAAAGGTTAATCTCCCGCTCTTTTTAATGAAGCTGCACTTCGCTTAGATACGCCAATGCTGGAGTGAGAACACACATCAACAGAATGGATTTACAGAACATTGAACAAAACCGAACATAAACCTTGCCCTTACACCGCATGATGACTACATGAAATGCTTATAGTAGGAGATATGACATGGTTGTGGACTACACAGCCATGATTTTTTATGCTAGGGGTTTTGACAGCAGGTCATAACAGTACTCTGAGTCAAAGAACATTTTGTCTCAGATCTCATTTAATCTTGCCATAAGCCTGCAGCTCACACCTTTGCGCCATTTAAAACACATCCTGGCAGCTCTGAAAAACCTCAGCTAGTCTGGGTCTGACATCTTGTTTGTTTGACATCTTGTTTGTTTGTTTGTCTCCTCATCCATACTGTACGACACTACACATAACTTGCAGGATTCATTCAAGGTATCACTGTATATTACAGTGCACCTCTGACTGAGGGGAAGGAGACAGACTTCTGATGGCAGGAGCTGCTTGTTAGCAGGGAAGTTGCTACACAGCTAACAACAGTGTGTAATTGGACGACCCTGTCAGAGAGTGCCGACTGGCCGAGCTGTCGAGAGGTCCAGAACCCCAACTGTGCAGGATGGCATGGCAAGAAGACAGGAGAGGACGGCAGGAAAGTGTGGGCAGGATAGCAGGGCAGGAGAGAAGTAATTCCCCATAATGAGAAAGAGCTCACATTACCTACCATCTCTACCTAACCATTTATTTCCATTTCTGCTGTTCCTAACCATCTGATAATCTCTACCTAACAATATCTACCGAACCATCTTTAGCCATCTCACTATAGCCTTCTCTACCAAATGAGAGTCTATCTATTGAGGAGGTTTAATAAAAGGAACAGCTTTACCTGTCATGTATGCCACATGTGTCAAACTGAAGCTCGTTGTGGCTTCCCAGCAGGCCTTGCTGGATGTGGTTGAGGTTGATTGGCTGGCTGTTGATGACAATGAGACGCATGCATCCCTGGAATGCCAGTGTGGGGTTCCTGCAGCCCGAGACACTCTGGGAAGAGGGACAACCTGAAGGAAGCATCATTTCACATGAAACTATATTAATCGTACCAAGCACATTGAATCTGTTTTGATGTTTGAAAAACCCATTTCAAACTGTCTTCCCCCACCCCCCTCTTCCTCAGCCTCAGCCTCCTTTTTGAGAATGTTTAAAAGAAGGGTTGAGGCAAGGATCATCTCCTTGCATGCACTTGAGATAGAGGCTAGGATTATGAGGCAGGGACATGATTGTTCTGAACACACACTACAACAGGACCACCAAACAGTGGACAGTCCCACTGCAAACATCTCCTAGGAGAAGGAGAGTAAGAGATATGAGAGAGGAATGTTCTGAGATTGAAGCGTGTCGCTGTGTGTGATCTGACCTCCAAAGTAGAAGCTGTGTCCTGCCTCCAGGTGCTCCCCCAGCTCGATAGTGGAGGCCGGCTCATTGTCCAGACTCATGGTCACCTGCAGACCCTGCGTGCTGAGACTCACCGAGTGCCACAGTCCATCATTCACTCTGTGACCTGAGGATGCACATTGGACAGTTCTGGGTGAGAGTTTTTACTTTCACATTGCAGGAACATTACAGGATCATGAAATGTTTACATATTTTGATACAATAGTTATTCAACTATAACTCGACCTCATATGCTATTTGGACATGGTGGAGAAAGTTAATGACTTGGCACTATTTTGTTACATGAGAAAATATTTTATTTATTTACCAGACACTTTTATTTAACACTTAGGGAGGATTTCAAACTGCAACTTGTTGATCTGAGGTCAATGTTCTACGACCTATACCAATCTTGAGGAAAGTAAAATAACACAGACTCAAAGGTTAGGTTTCACTGTGCAGTTATAACAATATTCCAGTTACTATTGTCAGATGAAATATTAATATGGCTTTAGCTAAGCTCCAGCTATTGCAGAATGAGCGGGATGAAACTAAATTATGACTTTTATAGAAGATAAGTTTCAAGCTGTGTCTAAATATTCCTCTGTGTCTGCCATCTGCTTTTAGGTCTGGCTTTTGCAATACAAAACGATTATCCAGGTTATTGTTCACATGGCAATGCGGTAAAAACCTTATAAACTCTAGGAGGATAACATTTTCCTTGAAGCCTTACTGAGGAGATTACGTATGCTTTGTGATGATTGAGGGCAAAGGTAATAAAAACGGTGTTGATGAAAATCATGTGCTCAACCAAACATAGACAGTCAACGGCTGTATGATGGATTAAGTTGAATACTGTCTGTCTGCCCTGGTAGAGAGCCAGGAGTCTTTTATAGAAACAAACACTGCATTCCCCTCAGATGGTCTCTGAGCAGATGGACTCCATGTAGCCTAGGTTGCTAGGAGGTTGTGGAACTTTAGGGTTCAGTGACATGGTTATCCGGCCAGCGGCTGGTCCTCACCAGTGGACACCTCGGATTTCTGCTGGGCTGACGTGTGGTGGGTGAGACGGAGCCGGCTGTTGCTGATCTGCAGCTCCAGTCTCCGGGGCTCCTGGGCCAGCAGGGTGGAGAGCAGCAGGCCGTCTGGGTTCCAGGTGCGGAACTGGAAACGCACCGCCAGACCCCCCATAGCGGACGGCGTTGCCGGGAGCGACAGGAAGCTGCTGCTGGAGCTCAGGAAGGTGGTGGCCACCTGCTGGGACTCTGAGCAGGAGAAGGTCACGTTGCCCTGGAGACGAAGGAACCAGGCGATGTTATTTACACATTTCATCATCAGCGTCGCTAATGGCTAATTAACCTCATGGAGAGCTGATGATTTAAGGTTTCTGAAGGAATGTCATGTTGATCTCTGAACCATGATAACAGATATCCTTATTTTCTTCTACAAAACTGATAACACTATTTTCAAACTTTAAAGTGCTTTGAAGATACAGAAGGAAATAGCTAAGAAATCATCGAGGTCCTTAATTTCTATCAAAGCAGGCCATTGGGAAGCGAGTAAAGACAGAAAGAAAGAAATTGCACTTATATTCCACAAAGTGCAAAGGTCCTGCAGGTACATGGACCAGACCAGTTATGTAAATTGAGGTCAGTTTCCTATCAATCTGTATGCCCGGAAGGCAGCGAAGAGAAATCGCACCACTTTGACTCTCAATGCGATTCCTCCCAAAACCACCTGGGGAAGAATTCCACATTGAAATTCCATTAGAGATTCCATCATGACCGTCCGTGGGCAAAAAAAAAGAAAGAAAGAAAAAAGTCCACTCTCTCACTTGTAAGTAAAGGCCTTTTAACATAGCAATCAGAGTTTCAAGGGGAAAAGGTGTTTGAGATGAATGTGGTTCTCGGGCCTGGCTGTCTGATTTGAAAGGAGGAGGAAGGGTGTGCTAAGCCTTTGGCTGAATCTATTCATAGATTTAGACTTAATGGCAGAGTAGTGTGGACCAGATAGGACGTAATGATAGAGAGAGAATAGATTGGATTTCTTACTCTACTTTTTTTACCCCCTCCCTCGCATCCCCTCTTGACACTCTCCTGCTCCATTTCACTCACAGTTTAAGGACCACAGAGAAATCCATGTGACTAATTCAAATGCAACTGTGATTAAACATGATTGAATCACATTGCATTCGACTGCAAACTCTCTGCGCAGCAGCGCAATTAAAACCCCACTGCGTCCTGGCTGTTTTAACTCTTTTCTCTTTGTCTTTTGTGTTTTAGTAACAAGCTCATTACCTCTTGGTACCTAAGGAGGAAGAGTCTTACCACGCTGAAGATCTGGGGCTTGCGTCGCTTTGCCAGGTCGATGATGTTGATGCCGTTGTAATAGAGGTTCTCAATGCAGCCGTGGAAGTTCTTCCTGAGGAAGGTTCCAGGCTTTCCAGGTAGTGGGATGCCCCCAAAGCTCAGCTAAAGGGGAAGGTTGGGGAAAGGAGTCGGTAGAAATAAAGAGATTCAATCTTCTGATATGGTTTTAGAGCAGAAGGTTACACCTAAGGGGCTTCACTAAGATTTCCTGCTAATGATGTTAACGTGATGTTCCACAGTTCCTCAGCAAGAGTCAGAGGACATCTGGACAGCTACAGCTTGAGAACCTAGGAGAGAACCACCTTGTGGTCCACCTTCAGTTCAGTTAGTCTGAGGAGAAAGGAGGACTAACCTCATAGTCCACCTCTAGTGAGTCTCCTTCCCCCTTGGTTCTGAAGTGCTGTGTGTGGGTGTCCACTGTTAGGTTGACCTGCTTGTTGAAGCGCTCGATGAGGACAGAGTGCCAGTGCTCGTCATCTAGAAGACTGCCCAGAGTGACCGCAACACGCCCACTGCTGAACCGTAGCCTGGTGTCGTCTGGAAACAAGCACATAAACCTCTGTCTGAGAACACTGGATCCCAGCTGAGCTGCTGACTCAACCCTTAACCATCTTAGACCAGCTAGTCAATAGAGCTCAGGTGGAGTGGTCATTGACAGGGCAAGGACACACACACATGCACGCTCGTATCCATGCACAGGCACACACATACACACACACACATATGCTCTGACACATGCTATCACTCTCTTTCTCTTTCTATCTCTCTATTTCTGTCTCTCTCCCCTCTAACACACAGACACACACTACCCACCAGTCACAGTCCATTAACCAAACTGCTCCCCTAACTCCATGTTAACTGGTCCTCCAGAAGCACCTTCCCTCCACAGCTCCTAGAGGCCAGGCCCCCTGGTGAGAGTCTCACCCAGGTTGAGGTAGAGTGCCAGTCGGCCCCGGTGCAGCTCCAGAGTGATGTAGTCTCCTCTCTGGCCCTCCCCGTGGACCAGCACCCCCTCAGCCTGACCACTCTTGAAGCGCAGGGAGATCACATCCTTCACCGTCGACATGGACTTCTGGTTAAACCGGTACAGCAGAGAGCTTCTGCCATCAAAGTCCGCCACGTCTGACTCTGAGGAAATTAACAGACATTGTCAGGGAGGAAGAATATATTTTTCACAGTTGAAGCATGGAAGCAATCTTACCTAATAGGGGTGTGCTAATGCTGCTATGGAATAACTGTATAGTAATGCCTTATGCAGGAAGCTATTTCAATGTGAATCCAGAGAAAAGCTTGTACAATCTTGGACAGACACCTGTTATTTTAAAAGAATACAGAAAATGTTTCATCCCTCCTCTCCGGGTCAAACGCAGTGCCTGCCTGATTGATGTTCTGCCTAAGGAACACAGGATGCTGTGGGCAGTCTATATCCGTTTCAGAGAGACTCATGCATAGATACATGAACATAAACATGAAGCTGTGCAATATTGCATGTTTAGTGTCCTTCTTTCGCTCTTTTTCTCTCCTTCTTTCTTAATTGCTTTCTGTCCATATATACTGCATATGTTTTGTAAAGGTTTTGTGTTGTTAAGTAAATCCCTTTAAACATCCGAAAAAGTGTGCTATTAGTATGTTGTAAAATTATGTCGTTTATTAGCTACTATAGCTAAACCATAGTCTTTCCTTTCTGATATTATGAATTACGATCCACATAATGAAAACAATTATTTCAGAAAATAGCGATCATGTCCAAATCCACAGTATGAATAGCTCACAATGCTATGACACTGAATACCTCACAATGCTATGACTTCAAAAAATACAGTAAAATCTTAAATATGTCTAATTAACCAATCCAGAGAATCATGGTCTGCCCACGGTCTGCCCATGTCTTTAATATTACAATACGAAGCAAAGATGTGGGGGTCCTTCTGCATTTATTAGCACAGTGAACCACCATCCAGCACTGACACAGAGATCATGCTGTGCAGCGCCTGGGCACTATGAAAGCCCTCACTCAGGGATAATTATAACTGTCTTTCACAGGGCAGTAATTCACTGCTGATCCAGTAAGAGCAGAGTGGCAGGCAGAGGCGTCCCATAGACGGCCCTCTTTATTTATTCAGCATTGGCTTCCCAAGCTGAGCAAGGCTGCTCAGGAACAGGCAGGCCTGATGTTGTCTGTCTCTGTTAGCTGCTGGCATTGGGCTGGGTCAGCACACTGGCACTATAGAGCCTCATCAACAGGAACAGGAACACTAGCATTGCTCCTCTGGTTGTCCTCCAGCATACAGCCTCTGGAGGGGTACAGGGGAACCAGGACATGCTTCACATGAACAGGCTTGGTGGCTTGGCGCTGATGATGATGGATGTCAGAACACTCCTGCCTGTCTATAGCTCATGTAATCACAAGGCATCTATGCACAGCGTCAGCACAAGAGCCCCACCCTGTTCAGATAATGTTCCAAGAGTGATGGGTGCTGACCTATACTGAGACAACCGTTACATGACACTTCCCATTTTATGAAAACAAATTACTGTCATGGTGTTGTGGTATGTTATGTGTTTTACATGGTAAGTTATGACTCATCAAATGTCTCAAAAGACTGGAAATTCATTAACTACTGAGTTGAGGCTAGGTGCTGTGTAAGGATCTACATGTGCTGGTATAGGGCTAGGTGCTGGGTGGGAATCCTACAGGGAGGCTAGATGCTGTCTGCTGACTTAGGGGCCTACAGTTACTGGTGTTAGGTAAGGTGCTGGGCAGGGCTGGACTGGGACCGAAAATCGGCCCTGGCATTTTTGGGTTAAGGCGGCTATGGCCTGGGTGGGGGTCCTACAGGGGGTACTCACTGTAAGCACAGCCGTACAGCTCCACCCGAAGCCCCAGCCAGCCGACGGGGTTCCAGTCCAGGGGGACGAAGCGCAGGAAGCGGGTTCTGAGGGGGTGGGGGAGCTTGTGGAGGACGACACCGTCAGCGTTCATGTTCCCCACAAACCTCTGCAGATACAGGAGAGAGCAGGATGAAGAGAGAGGTGGTTATATACTGAGACCAGCAGAATAAGTGAAAGAGACTCTTTAGGGAATGGCATTCATTAAACAAACAAGACACCAATTACAGAATCTTTATCAAGGGAGTCTTTTTGGAGCCAGGATTGCCTGAAATGACCTTGGAAGTGTGGAAAATGATGGTAATTATTCCATCCGGGATTTGAAAAGGCTTTTGTGTGCAAGGTGAAAGCTTTGAATCAGAACATGAAAGACAAGGCGTTTTTAGGTCTGGAGAAAGGCATGAAAATCGCTTTTTGCTGACAAAGCGAAATCAATGCCACGTCTTTCTCGTCACACAACCGCTCTATTTGATGCATGAAAAGAGGATATGAATCAGTATGTGGGCTGGAAATAGAAGAATTTGGTTTGCAACATTTCGATGCAGCTCAGTGGAAGAAATAAAGAGAGTACCATGGCAAGGAGCAAGTGGAAAAAACAATTGGTATCACATTTAGTCATCTCCATGGGAGAACCTCTTAGTAAAAATGGGAGACATCATTATTCCTCTTCATTTTCATCTCCCTACCGTCTACGGCATCAACAGCCCCGCCACATGTAGCCACGGGGAAATAAGAGAGAGAGCGAGAGAGCGAGAACGAGAGAGAGAAAGAGAGAGAAAGAGAGAGGGAGGGACAAAGAGACACTCAGACAGAGACTGAGAGACAGAGAGAAAGAGCTACCAAGAAGAAACTCCAGATGACTGATGACCAGACCTTTATAACAGATATGAGGCAGGTGACGAGCTAAATCGATAATGATGTGCATTACGAAGCAACAGAAAGATGGATGGTTGACGTCGCAGCTGCAGGCTTTGTGAATAGCCTAACAGAGTCGACCTGAACCATTTATTTCCCTCCGACTGCAGTTGAAAACACCTTGACGTGAGTAGATGGGGAGGAACAGCACAAATTAAAACACACGTAGAAACAACAGCCGCCCCGAGTTCAAGTACCCTCTCTGAGGTACTGGGCAGGCAGATGCAGGTGCCCTCACAGGTGAGACAGGAGAGACAATCCTAAAAGGGAAGTATTTAAGCTCTTATTGTGATTTATGCCTGTGCGTTGTTATTGTGAGTGCTTCCTGGTAACTGCATCGTGGAAGAGATGCAAGCTCAGCACTTACGAGCTCCGCTGTTACTCATGCCCATGCAGGATAAGCATTAACAAATTTCACTGGGGGTTACATTTCCATTGAGAGCCTACCAGCTATTTCATTGCACACATTCTTGTGTTGTAAAGGAGGCTCTTTAGCAAATTAAATTAGAGAAACAAGTTTGCTTCAAAAATGGTGCATACATATTCATCACTGGTGTACACAGCTATCCATCAAAGCCCTAGAGAAGAGGTAGCCTAATTAAATTCAGCAACACCTCAAACCAAAAATAGGCAGTCAATTACATTGAAAAATTATCTCTTCCCAAATCCTTTGAAATTACATAAGAGTTTAAGGGAATTAAAATGCTGATATGTAAATGACGTCCAGATTATAGTCATAGTTTCTATCCTGTCTCCAAATAATTACTATGCTTGCTGTGAGTTGAAGGTTGTATACATTTTAGTTCCTCTTTGTACAGACTTGACATGAAAAGAAATTCTCTTGAAAAAGAAAACATGCTTAAATGGTCTTGGATTGAGCAGCCTGTCTTTTATTTTTCAATGTGTTAGATTTATGCAAGATGAGTACTCCTTTTAGACAATAACATCCAGGACAGCAAGTACTCTGATATTTCTGCTCAATGTACTGGTCCGGGTGGTCCCTTAAAATGCCAAAAAGCAGTTATACATTTAATGCAGCAAACTGGGCAATGAAGGGATTTGCTTCATTGCCAAGGATAGCACTGCACTCATACAATGCTACAAAAAATATTCTGTATATGAACTCTGATATCAAAATCTTACAATCAGATCATCTCAAAAGAGCTAGGAACTAAATCACATAGACATTCACAATGTGTATGGTTTAATATGAAGTGTGTAGATTATGGGGGTCAGAAAAAGTCTAAGAAGGTGTAGTGAAGTGGATGCCAGTCATTAGTAAGTTAGTTAATTCACGACGATCAACTACCTGGTGCAAACTGCTGTGATGTGTCATACTGTATCATGCATGGACACATGCACCGGCACAGTCTGAGCACATCCTCTCTGACTCTTGGAAATATAGATCAGCGTTGAAGAGATAGGTTTAGGGTTGCAGTGTTGAAATTGAATAATATTCTCGCTGTTAAATGCTGTCGCAGTAATGAGTGTTTGTTGCTGTTGTTTGTGGGGACAGCATTAGAAGGTGGGTGTCTCCAACCAAGGGAGCCCTGAGACATAGCTGGTCACACACAGGCAGACTTCAGAAAACAAATCTCTACAGATTGTGGAGATTTAGAACATGTAAATGTAATTAAGTAACATTTGTAAGGCCAGTTGTTACAGCAAATAACTGAACTCACATTAATGTTACAGACAGTGAGTAGTTTGGAAAATAATAAGACATTGTAATATCCAAGGAAAAAAAATTCTCTGAACCAAGGATAAGGTTTGATTTAAACATTGTAGGAAATGTTTTTTCAGCTACCAACCCTGCTCTACTGCTAATTATTGGTGGAGGCTTTTCAGTGATTTCTTCACATTAGTACGGACACTAAAGTGGATCACTGGACCTAAACAGCTGGAGTGGAAAAGAAAACAACTTTGACACTTGTTTCTTCACGGCCCTTTTACAACATGTCCATTTTATGGAAAAGTTTAGGAAATGTAAAGGAATCTTGTAGCTCTTCTGAAAAATGGTATCCGCAGACAATAAACAATAAACGGCACGACACGTAAAGTCATGGCAACCCTGGAGCGGAGGTTCTGGAGTTGCGTTGGTGTACGTGTGGGAAGAGCAGACAGGACCAATCTTATAAAAAGCCAAACCCTGCCCTGCCGGATACTCCAGACAACATGAAAGCCAAATCCAGTGGGTGAAAACGACCCTTACCCCTCGAGGAGAAGGCTCTCTTCTGCAACTCTGCTCTTTAGTTTAGAAGAAAATCAAATAAAACAAAAAAACTGAACAAATATCTTAAACGGGGTCAAAGTTCCCTCGCAACTTCATCACTTGCTGTTATAGTGAAAAAATAAAATACATAAATAAATGCAAGTATTCAAAAAATTAAGGAAAAGTAAAAACACTGTAATGACTGTTCAGAGCATGGAGTTTCTTCCCTGTAAGGCTTCTCTGTAATGAGATGAAGCAGACAGACATTCTAGAAACAAGTTTTCTTTATGTTGTGGCCCACTACAAATATATTATTAACAAAGGAAAGAAACAATTTTGAGTTCTACTCACTAGTAGAAAGGCTTGAAACCAAAGGTGTTCAGTGATTGTTTAGTATGTAACACCGGCACACCTACTGCCCTAAATAAGTTGGAAGGAGTAGGCACTTTATGTTCCAATAATTATACATGTCTGTGTTTACTGTTTCCCTCTTGTTCTCTTGTCGTCTTTTATCTCTTCTTGGAGGCTTCCATTAGGACCAGAGGGTTGCTGGGTCTGAGTGAGAGTCCAGATTGCTGACATATGAGAGACTTGTTGCTCTTGTTGGTTAGTTGTAATGGATTTAAATTCTTGTACTCGCTGTGAAATATTTTACTGTTGATTGTTTTTCTACAGGTACACTCTTGCACTTTCTGAGTTTCATGTTGTTTAATTGTAACTTGTTTAACTGCATGCCCTTATGGTTCTTCCCTTTGGCACTTATTTGGTTTTTCACATTGTATGCTTCATGTTTTGGCTGCTCGCAATGTTTGGGGCTATCTCTTTGTTATGATCAGTGACCTATGCACTTTTGTAAAGCTCTCTCTTGGAAGTCGTTTTGGATAAAAGTGTCTGCTAAATGCATAAATGTACATGTAATGTAAATGTAGGTGTGTCACTGTAACTGTCTTCACTATGTGTTTGTAGCCAAGCCAACAATGGAACTATTGAACCTTGAATCTCACAGCAGTATATTAAAGATCCTGTAAAGTGGAATTAAAAACGAGTTTCAAGTTCACCACACCACAGAATAATGTGTTATAAACTACCCATCCAAATTCGAATGGAAAAAAACCCCGACAAGTATGTTCAATTAGGCATTGAAATCGTAACAAAATCAGCAGTCTTCTCTGTTCGAGACTGGGGGGGCGTGTCGCCTGAAGGAGCTGAAGCTCGGCCCCCTCGCTGGAAGGCGCCGCCTCTCTCAAGTAAGCTACCTACGACCCAGATAATGGACGCTACGTCAAGCCGAACAAAACAGTATAGAATTAGAATGTATTTGTTCAATGAGTGAAACATACAGATGCATATAAATGAAATATTCCCCTGAGCTGTAACACAGGAGTAAACTTTTACAGCAGACAGCAGACAGTGAGCTCTCCAACTACTTCTAGCACATTAGCTACCATTTCACCAAAATACCATCATTCTACACCGAGTAGCCTAATATCAAGTTAGCGGTTTGCACTAATTATAGCAGAGATACCTCTGGAAAAGTTATCTAGTATAATTATAACAAGCACACAGAACTGAGTGATGAACTGCTGGCGGCGGTGGATGGTCCAGGTGCGACCGGAGGATGAACGGCCTGGGGGGCGATGCTCGGTACGGCTTCGCGCTGCAAGAGAAGCCGTGTGTTGGTGAACCCCGTCTGTCTCTGGTCCATGTTAAAACTGTCCGCCGTGAAATGGTCAGTGGCGCAGAGGCGGCTGTTGGAGTTTATCCGAAGCTTTCCATGAGCGTGGCTCTTCACAAAATCTATTAACCTATTTTTCCTTTCATTATCAACTTAAATTGCATTGCAGCGCAGCTGGAGTTCTTGCATCCAGGGAAGATGCAGTTGCGGGTGGTGGGAGACATCCTGAAGCTAGCTTGCTAGCTGATGTAAGCTACAATAACAGTACAGCAGGAGGAGCCATTCAGTGATCTGACGTAGATGTATGGAAGCAAATTGTTACCAAAATTCAAATGAAAATGCATTTCCAGAAATGCATTTGCATTTTAAGAATGTGGCTGCATTATTTGACTCATAAATGAAATTAGTAATCAATTATCCTATTTGCATTTTAATTTTCTTCTTCAAGAGTATGGAAGCAAATTGTTACCAAAATTCAAATGAAAATGCATTTCCAGAAATGCATTTGCATTTTAAGAATGTGGCTGCATTATTTGACTCATAAATGAAATTAGTAATCAATCATCCTATTTGCATTTTAATTTTCTTCTTCAAGAGTGCTCAATCTTTCACTTAATTAAAATGAAAAAGAAATAGACATTTGAGATTTAATTTTCAAAACATGCCCCAGCAAATAGATACCAAAATTCAATTTGAAATGTAAAATTTAAGAACGTGGCTGCAAAATCGTGACCATAATTCAAATTCAAATGCATTTCCAGAAATGCATTTTCATTTTCAAGAACGTGGCTGCAAAATCGTGACCACAATTCAAATTCAAATGCATTTCCAGAAATGCATTTTCATTTTAAGAACGTGGCTGCAAAATCGTGACCACAATTCAAATTCAAATGCATTTCCAGAAATGCATTTTCATTTTAAGAAGGTGGCTGTAAAATCGTGATCACAATTCAAATTCAAATGCATTTGCAGAAATGCAAAATGAACGAAAAAGCATTCTGAGCGGCGCAGCAGAGTGACGTCAGTAGCCGCTCTTCTTCAGCTCCCTGCTGACCGAGCTATCCATCTTGTTCGGTAGGGGGCGGTGTGCACATCTGCATTGCATTACATTGCAAATGTGCCGGGAAATTGATTGAATTGCCGGGTCTTTAGAGCAGCGTTCCCCAACCGGTGCCCACCGGTCCGCGGACCGGTAACGGTCCGTGAGTCATTTCGTACCGGGCCGCACAAAAAATAATTTATAACATTATTTCCTTTTAATTGATTATCAGAGTCTGAAAGACGTTTTATTCTTAAAACCTGAGCAAAAAAGCTCTGCAAAGACGTGTGTTTACTCATTTTTTAGCAAGTTTGTGGGCTTTATTGAACGGTATCATGCGCGTCTCTTCCTCTTGACACATGACAAGTGATAGTTACCACTCAATGAAGCCTGTTTGAGACAACTCTATCGGTGTTTTGGATGAAGGCTATCCTGAGATCGACACTAAAGCACTGAAAACCCTGCTTCCATTTCCAACATCAAGCGGGATTTTCTGCCGTGACAGCAATCAAACAAAATTTTGGAATAGGCCTGAACTGGATATAAGGAACGCACTTCGGATGTCACTGTCGTAGCTTATAGTCACACACAACAGTGGGACTGACACATCGAAAGCTAGCTAGTAACAATATAACGATGGAAAACCAGGCTAAGAAACTTAAAGATGGGTCAATTGAAAAAACGGCTGTTTATTTTACATAAAACTCAAAAAACTATTTTTCGCTCAAATCAGCTAAACTATTTTTCTCGCGCGCTCGCATTAGGTGTGGAAGTCACTAACTAGGATCACATCAAACCCAGAATGTACATGCATTAGCAGCGCAGCTGTCCAGGGCCTATCTTTCCTTCCAGTCCGTTCTGCCGGTCCGTGAAAATATGTCTTACATGAAAGCGGTCCGTGGCGCAAAAAAGGTTGGGGACCGCTGCTTTAGAGGACGCATCACAGACCATGGCGCTCCCTCAAATTGTGCAAACACTGTTAGAATTAGCTGAACAGGTAGAATCTAATAATATATCTGAGTCTGATGCCCGTGACCGAGTAGAACAAGTCATAGAGAGCTTGGCTGCATACTCTGCCGTCACAGATTTACACATTAATAGTAGCTCTGCCACTGTTTTATTCATTGTTTGACATCAAGTTGCTCAGTCTGTGATGCGTCCTCTAAAGACCCCGCAATTCAATCAATTTCCCGGCACATTTGCAATGTAATGCAATGCAGATGTGCACACCGCTCCCTACCGAACAAGATGGGTAGCTCGGTCAGCAGGGAGCTGAAGAAGAGCGGCTACTGACGTCACTCTGCAGCGCCGCTCAGAATGCTTTTTCGTTCATTTTGCATTTCTGCAAATGCATTTGAATTTGAATTGTGGTCACGATTTTACAGCCACGTTCTTAAAATGAAAATGCATTTCTGGAAATGCATTTGAATTTGAATTGTGGTCACGATTTTGCAGCCACGTTCTTAAAATGAAAATGCATTTCTGGAAAAGCATTTTAATTTGAATTATGGTCACGATTTTGCAGCCACGTTCTTAAAATGAAAATGCATTTCTGGAAATGCATTTTAATTTTCAAATTTTACATTTCAAATTGAATGTTGGTATCTATTTGCTGGGGCATGTTTTGAAAATTAAATCTCAAATGTCTATTTCTTTTTCATTTTAATTAAGTGAAAGATTGAGCACTCTTGAAGAAGAAAATTAAAATGCAAATAGGATGATTGATTACTAATTTCATTTATGAGTCAAATAATGCAGCCACATTCTTAAAATGCAAATGCATTTCTGGAAATGCAAATGCATTTCTGGAAATGCATTTGCATTTGAATTTTGGTAACGATTTGCTTCCATATAGATGGGGCGAAATGACGTAGATAGGGCATGTTTTGGCTCCGCCCATTAAAACCTGATCTGAAAACGGAAGAGAAACTGTTCTTCAGTCTAACTCCACATTTCAGTGCGACAAGGTTTTAGCGCTTTGCACATGCTTTCAGGAACTCATTTCACACGTATATAATGTACTTAGAAGCAAAACATGGAATTTACTTTACAGGATCTTTAACCCCTCCAATCCCCCTAATCGATACACAACTTGAAAAGTGGTTTACCATATAATAGAAGTTTCAAGTTTTTTCTTGCCTGAGGTTTGCCTCAGCTAATGGTGAAATGTTATATTCTGACACACACATGGATGGCTCATTATAATATTTGTAAAATCTTGTTTATTATCTTTATGTATTTCATAATCAAGTTTGTGTTTATACTTGGACATTCTGTTGCCTCCCAAAAGTCAAAAACAGCTGGACAGTGGAAACCCACATATATCAGTCATTTTCCTGGATTTGGACTAATTGGGTCATTAGAGGCTTGTCTAGGAGTGCCATCCTGTTGTTTGTCATATGAGCAGCTCACTCCCTGTAGTGCTGTTCCAGCCCAGCCTCTCTGACTCCCATAGACTAAGACGAAGGAGAGCCGCAAGAATAGATAATTATGTTGCCCCTGTGACCTGGTTCGACACAAAGCAGAGATAAAAAAAAAGACTGCAGCTGTGCTTGTAAAGTTTAGTGTGTGTGTGTATGTGTGTGTGTGTGTGTGTGTGTGTGTGTGTGTGTGTGTGTGTGAGAGAGAGAGATAAAGGGGGGTATTACCATAAGAAAAGAAAGTGAGAAAAAAATGGCGAGTGGACATGAGCAGGGACAACCACAATGTTTAGAGATGATGATTACAAAAATATATATTAATAATAAAAAATAAAACTTATGGCAGTTTTTTTCTTGGTTCCTGGAGATGCCAGTGATCCAGGAGCAAAGTGGCAGAAAGTCCAGGTCATAGCAGTCACCTCAGCTCTCTCATCAACCCCTCAGGCTGCAGGAAATCCAGCAGGTCGTTACCTATGAACCTCACTCGTTCAGAAGCCAGGCAGACGTCAATTAATACCTCCAAACGTCATAGGTTCAAACTGTGGTTAGCCACCTTTGGAGTTGCTTCATTAAGGGCAGACTTTGGCTAATTAGCTGTCAGTCATGCACAGTGGTTGCTTCAGATGACATCTGCTGTCTACTTGCATAGTCATGGCCTGACTATCCAACAGGCTAGGTGCTGTGTCCGTGATTGGCAACAACGAAGCCCCGACATCCATGTTCGTCATTGTTTTAATTGACAGAACGCGGATAGGTGGTGCCTAGGGCAACATTACCTTAAACACATTGTAATTGGTTGGTACAGGAAATTGAAGCCATGCAAATGAAAGTCACAGTCACTCAGGGAATGAACAAGTAGGCAGGGATGCATTACAAACATCTCCTGGCAGGCTGTGTCAAAACACGTCTGTTCAACTATTTGAGTAAAAACTCAAATTAGAAGCACATCCCCTGCTGTCCTACCTCAACACCTAATACCATCCACATCCACTGTTCAATAGGAGACCACATGACAGGACACGGTGTTGTGGAGCCGTGTGGTTGGAGGAAGGTTGCAGACAAAGGCGGAATGCTCGGCCACAGAAGAGTTTGTTTACATTCCAATCAGAGAGAGAGAGAGAGAGGGAGCGGTGGAAGGTGGGTCAGAGAGAGGGGGGCTGTTGGCATTTATACCTGCCGTATAGATCATCACACTCTCCCATCACCAAGGTCTCAACATGGGTTAGACCACAGTTTCTCATGGGGTCATTAAGCACAGTGTGATTTCTCTCATGAAGGTAGGCTAGTCTATTCTGTTAGCACTAGAAAAAATAAATATATACAGTATAAATCAAATGTAACGCCATCGATGTTTGTAATTCTACAAACGATTTCCTATTTAATTTTAGGTAAATAAATTCAATGTCATAGATAGGGCTTTGATCTAGACAGGCAATTCAATTAGAGTCGAAAGCAGAGTTGTGCTTCTAATTAAAGGTGTGTTACTGTGTTTGTATAAAGAATTGTGCAAGCATTTTAACAGGGTTGAATGTGAAAGCTACATGTTTGCTTTAGTCCCCACAATGACGGTGGATGAATGATATTCTGAAAGGAATAGTGATAACATAACAGTGATTAATCGATTAAAAAATTATAGTATATGTTTAAATGAATTATTAGTAAATGTAATAAACATTAACTATTTGTTCCATTAAACTGTTTTTTCCATAACGATATTTGCATTAAAAAAATCATCCTTCATTCATATTTGAAACAGGCCACCCAACCAGCTGAGAGCACATTAACTCTGCGTATCTGGTCACGAGGTGTGATCCAGGCCATTTCCAAGCTAAAAACACTATTAACGTTTTGCATTCATATTAAATGTAAGTGCTTCAGCTGACTCTATGCATAGTGACTTACAATAAGAACATTTGTCCTCCCCATCCCTAGATTCCTGTACAGCCCAGTGTAAATAATCTATTTTTTACAATGGTGTTAATAATTGAATAAAGGGTGCAGCACTGTCTCCAGTATGGTACCTGCTGTGAAGTTAATTATACACTGCAAAAACACCACAACACCCAACACTCCAGCATGCATGAGTACTGTCTCCCTGGTCCAGAGCATCCATTCTCATATCCAACCCTTTCGCAGTTTTTATTTTAACCAATTTGAAGATTTTTGTTTAGAAACCTGACATAACTGGGCCGAACACAATGGGCGATAAAGCATTTATGTGCACATCAACATCAGCTGGAACAAACAGGCCCTTTTTTCTTAGACTTTAACTCAATTATGCAGACGTTCCTGAGCAGCACCAAGCTATGACATCACAGTGGAGAGACGTGGTCTGTATTCTGAAAGCAGAGAGTTCACGCGCTCTCTATCGCCTGCTACTAAACGGTCTCCATCACTTGAGAGAGGAGCTAGGAAGATGACATGTCACGGTGTCGGAGAGCGTGTGTTCTGTATCTGTGTCCATCGAGACGGGAGAGGAAATGAAAGAGTAGTTTCGCTTTCTAGAAGTCACTAGAGGCTTGTGACTGTGTCCCTGACACGAGAGGAAGACCTCAATTTCATCTTTAGTCTTGTGTGTGGAACGATCTCATATACTGACTTCATATGAACACGGATCCACTTTCATCATCATGAAAAGCAGAGCCTGAACCTTAGACTGAGGTAGAACTTGATTATTGTCTCGTCTTGAAATGAACGAGGATGAATAGTTAGAGAGTTCCAGATGTGAATGTCGCTTCTTCTACAGCCTGAAAGTCATGCAGACTGGCAGACAGCTCCCACAGACCTTGTGTTGCTCAGGTATCCAACTGTCTGATTTTAGTTGCTGCAGTCCCTTGAGTCATTTATTCAAAACCTTTTCTTTCACAAGCAGACTGACTAATACCTCATGAGCTGTGGCTTGATCATCATGATCAATGTGCTGTGGCTTTTTGCACTGTATAGTTGACACTGATCCCCCCCAAACAAGACTCACCCCAACTCCGTGGTCCTGCCGGTACTGCTGCCAGGCCCGGCCCGTGTCACTGTAGAGAAGCAGGAAGCTGCTGAGCCAGTCAGAGCTGCCGTAGCGCCCTTGTGTGGCCACGGCCGTCACCTCCATCATGTCTCTCAGATCCACCTGCAGCCAGGGCTGCCTGTCCAGCACCAGGGGAGACCAGCCTCCCGCTCCTGGGGAGAGCACACAAGGGAGAAAAAAATATCCCTTTCAGCAAGCAGCCGATGCACTCCGGATCAAATTGTGGTTTTTGCCCAGTCTAGCTAAGCCTTTGCCTGTGGGCTCCACTTGCAATGGCTAAAACCTTGCATTGCAGCTTGCTCTGGGAGTATCCTGTGCTCACTTTGCTGTGTGTGTGTACGTGTGTTTGTGTGAAAATAAGTTTGTTGTTTGTGTCATTGGTTAGTAAAGGCTAGGAAATATCTAACACCTCTTTGGTGAAACAAGGCTGTCTGACATCAAATGTGAACCGACAAAGTTTCCTAGACCAAGTCTAAGAGGTGTTTGATGTGCTGAAAGCACCATTGACCAAACACACATTAAACCTTAGAATGTGCTGTGGCCCGGTGTAGAGAAAGTGGTGTAAACGTGTGATGGCGTGATGTTCAGTCCAATGAGGAGAAGACCCAACAAGCTGAGGATACAGGTCAGCTCTGGCAGGAAGGTTCATTATTCAGATGCTGTGGGCTGGGACACAACACCATGGCAGCAGATGAGTGCAGAATATCAAACCAGAGTCTCCACCACGGAGGAAGCATCGTTTACGGAGCCCCCCAGGGAGTGGAATTGTGCTGTTGTTACAGGTACATGTAGCAGAGGTTGGCTACCACTAAGAATAACTTCAGGTTGAGAGATACCTCGCATACACAACACCTCACATAAGCTATATAATTAGACTGTATCGGATCAAGTTCTGTGTTTGTGTGTGTCCCTGTGAGTGTGAATTTATGGTGTGTGTCTGTCAGTGTGTATGCGTGGAGTGTGTGTCTGTGTCTGTAAATGTGTGCATGTGTGTGTGTGTCTCTGTGAGTCTGTATGCGTCGGGCGTGTGGGTGTGTCTCAGGATCTTCTTTTCCCCCATTCTTGTTTAAAATCCTATATTTCACGGCTTACAGTGTTCAGTTGTTGCTTTGTCGCTGGTGGTTGTGGGTGTACTCACCATCTCTCCTGTTGAGTTTGGCAAAATGTGGCGCGCTGTTGGTGGAGGATTGAGAGGAGCTCTGGAAGGAAACTTGAGGCAGCAGAGATACCAGGGGAATGTTGCAGTGATCTGGGAAATCAACACAAACCCAATACCTATAAACCTCCAAAAACGAAGATTAGAGAGGATTAAAAAGTTTTCAGGACTGGAGTAAGATTGTAGGATTTGAGTTATTAGAACCCCATCATCAATTATTAAACCGTTTATTAGTTAATGCCTACATAAACACACCATGATTAACACCAAAGAAATGCTACAACATCATCTTAAAACCTGGAGAATATAAGTTTTTCCAACTTCAGTCTTGTATTGAACAAGGTATTGCTAAAATACCAGGCCATGCTCACTTATCCACTCCACAAATCTCCACTCTACAGGCTATTAACTCTACTAGTGACCCTTTAAGAGAGGACAGTCGAGTCCACAGTTCCTTCTGTAACCCTGCGTGTTTGTGTGTGTATGTGACAGAGAGGCTGCATGTGTGTGTGTTCCTTTTAATCCAGCAGTGTGAGATTAGAGCACTTCCAACAGGCAGGAGGAGATTAAGAGGCCAGTGATCTGAGCGTGTCAGACTCCTCTTCCCCTGATCCAGCCCTGCCAGGACAAGAAGAGCAGTGAGGTGGGGTGGAGCTCCTCCACTTACTGCAGGAGCAGGCTTTGTTGATGCCATTGAGCAGAGTTGTGTGTGTGAGTGTGTGAGTGTGTGTGTGTGTGTGTGTGTGCATGTATGTGTGTGCAAGTGTGTGTGTGAGTGTGTACAAGTATGTGTGTGTGTATGTGTGTGTGTGTGTGTGTGAGTGAGTGAAAGCAGCTGAGGACAATCTGAGGACATAATAGGAACTGCCAGCAGCTTGATTACATTGACTACTGTACTCTCTCCATTAGGGATCCATTCATTCCTCTTTGTTACAAGAGGCTTCTTATTTTGGATGGCAAACACTCGAACTTAGAGATGTCCTCTGCACATCGGTGATGGCTAATGACTACACATAGCTAACAGCACAGCATGTTGGTTGGTAGTGGAGTCCTGTAATATATATATTTTTTTTGTGTTGACTGTTTTTTTATAAGGCTTTCAGGCCAGCTGACTGGATTGTCTTTGACCTGATTTACTCAGATCACTCACCAGCAGATGTTTCTTCTGTTGAAGTGAAGTGGATCAAGCTGTTTTTTAAAGACCCACGTATGAGCAGGCATTTTTTAAAGCCGTAATTCATAGAAAAATAGTCTCAACCAGCAGACTTTCCTCCAGAGGCTTTCAGACCAGGTTCATAACAGCACTGTTACTAAAACCAACAACGAGCTACGTATCTGTTGACTGTAACTGTATAACCGTAGAACCTTACTTTACTTAACCTTCCTTTGGTACATGTGAATCTTCCTGTGATTTAACCCTGTGTTTTACACTGTGTACAGCCCTGTGTACTTGGTATTGGGTCCTTTGTATATTGCGTATATTATTATTATATAATATTTTTATTTCCAATTCTTATTTCCTCTTCTGGCCTTCTGCAACGTCACAGTTTCCCCTTGGCGATCAATAAAGCACCTACCTACATTTAAATCCTGCAGCCATTACTCCCTCCATTCCCTCCTCCCTCTCTCTCTCTTTCTCTCTCTCTGTTTCTCTCTCACACACTCATCTACAGTGTATCAATCTATCTCTTTTTATCTCTCACACAATCCATCACACTGAAGATCGTGCAACCCCTCAATACCTCCCAGCCTACCTTTGATCTGAATAGCTTTCACCTAACCCAGGAATCTGCAGCATCCATATAAATGTCAAGTTGTAGACTCTCACCTCTGTAAAATACCCTGAAGGCCTCTCTCTACTTGATGGAATGACAGCCCCCCTCTCCATTTGAGACCTGGACCTAAACACAGGGCACTCAAGACCTTGACACAGAAGAGAGGGTACACCTATAACCATTTATGTCAACAGCATACAGAACTGACATAACTCTCAGGGCTTGTGAAAATGGAGACAATCTCATACCTCCACTTAGAAAATGTGTATTTTATGAACGGTATTTTTGTTTATAGTCTCCCTCTATTTATTTGGCGGCAAGCCAAATGCCGGCCTGTCAATCACAAAGACTTACGAGCCAGGGATGATTTGTCTGCAAAGCTGCACTGCTCCGTGCCTTCCTGCCCTGTAGGATAATTGAAAATCCTTCGAAGCTATGAATGTGATCGTGCCACCACACACTCACTATGCAAAGTGCGGGGACTTAAATCACACTAATGCACACACACCCACACACACATTTTTCCCTTCCTAAATTTCTCTCTCTCTTTATCTCTCTCTCTCTCTCAAACACAAGGACAAAAAATATAACTAAAAGCAACCTTTTCTAATACGAACACGTCTGAACAGTGCAGCCATGTGGCTGCTATGCTGAGGTATTTTAGTCAGCCTAGTCAACATGGCAGGCCTCCACGACAGAAGCATCCTGACACCCCCAGGCTAATATAACACCGCTAGAGGTTATCAGTGATTGTGTTTGGGATAAAAATACGAGATGCAGCTCTCCTCCCTGTTCCCTAAGGTGTGTCGTCATGCAGTGATGCATGGTAAGATGGATGAGTGTGAACACAGTTATATTCAGAGTGTGAGTTCTCTGTTCCCTCCCCGCCCTAAACGATGTACACCAATTAATAACTTGCTCCATGAAGAACATATTTGTCATGTAAAACAGTGACCCACAACTAATGTTCCTAGCAAACCAATGACAGTAAGAGTGTGTTGGAAAAATGAGGTGAGGAGTTGTGATTTCAAAAGCTGTACTTAGATTCTAGATTTGGAAGTTGTTTACTTCATCATCAGGATTCGCGACAGTTGCGATGTGAAATTAGTAACAACAGTATCTCTGAAATAGTGTGAGGATAGTGAGGGTGATTCAAGCAGATGCCATAAACCTGTTATAGCAATGCTGGTTTAGTGTGTACTTCATCCTATTCAAAAAAACTTTTTTCAGAAGTGCCCTACCTCCTCAAAGTCCCCCACCCACCTCCCTCACTCTCATTAGCAAGCCTCTCTTAATCTTGCTAAACTAAATAAACAACGGCCCACGGAAGAAATCGAGCCCAATTACCGCAACAAACTGACGGGTGTATGATTTGCAGTGAGGAGTATTTTTAGCTCTGTGCGCAAGCCTGAGTGCACCTGCAGCAGAGTGGTGAGAGCCGGAGCTGCTTGCTGAGATCCCATCATCTGAACAAGCCTCAGAGGTGTATGGGAGGTGCTCCCTCTCTCTCCCAGCCTCTCTCCAGAAACTCAGTGGAGATGAGATATGAACTGGCAGCACCTTGGGACCAACTCAGAGGGAATCCTGGGAGCAGGCAGACCACACCAGCCAGGGGAGGGTGGTCAATAGAGAGAAGAGCTGTAGACTTGTGGAGGGGGGGCTGTAAGAGCAACCTTCTATCCTACAATGCTGTCTCATCTAGCCTTGCTCCCAGGGCAATCTTGTCGCGGCAACAATGTGATCCAGTTGTGGATCTGTCTATGCCTCCGGAGAGTATTGATAAAGCCACATATACGATACCTCCCAAGGACCGCTAGACTTCAGACCTATATCTCTGCTCTGGCAGACCTTGAGCTGGGTTCAGGTATCGGCTGACAGTTAGCTCCAGACGCAGGCTGAATTCGAGGAAGCGCAGGTCAATACGAGTGATTGAGAAACACAGTCCTGTACTGTAGCACTTCATTTCCAATAAAGCATTCGATAGCCCACTCTAACAGAGATCAAAGAGATAGAGTTCTTCATATACTGAGAAAGTTGGCATTGTTTACTTGTGGATAGGTAGTTGATATGTAGTCTTCCGCGGGTAAAAAAACGCTTTATCTTTGGAAGCTCGCTGGGCTGAATAACGTACCATTTTGTGAAACAGTAGTCTGGATAAGAGCGTCTGCTAAATGACTAAATGTAGTCAGTCTACCATTGAATTCACTGTTTCCTTATGAATGTGATGAAGGGTTTGCTATGTAGTGGCAAGCTATTACACACATCATCTCTCTGTCCTGTTATTCTAACGCCTGTGTAACCTCTGCAAGACAACCCACACTGAGCGCATCATTAGCCGACACTGTGTGTCCCTATGCAAAGAGACCAGAGGTTAGTTCTGATTGGCCCCTTGTGAATAGTACGGTAGAGGAGGCTTCCCATTTGAGGTGGACTGACAGCTCGGCCTCCATTTGTCAGCAGCCCCTGATGCTGGCTCGATCTGGGCATCTTCACTTCTGCCTCTCTAGAAATGTCACACACAACCCACTCACATTTGAATACAGAGGAGCTTGGCTTTGTTGGCTCACCGCCATGATGGCCAAGGAATAGCAGCTACAATGCCACGGAAAACAACACCAACTGTTATAATGGAGGGGCATAAATACAAGCTGACGCTGAACACAAACACAGTGTTAGAATATTACACACTGCAGAGGTTTTACCCATTCGTTTAACTGTTTGTTGATCTCCTGAATCTGAGATGTTAAAGCCAACTCTTTATCGTGAAGCAATTCCTGGCTGCTGTAAAGAGACCGGTCTCACACATTGTTCTTTACAATCAAAACCCTTCTTGAGTATGAACCTTTTCATGGTAGAACACAACAGAGATGAATCTAAATGGACTGATAATGACCAGCGGCAGTCCCAGAACCCAACCCTCACTGTCGGTTCAGTCTATTTTGGGGATGAAAAGTTCAAAATCATTATCTTGTTGTTGTTGTTGTTGTCAAGCCTGGTGCCTCACTTAGCCCTCGCTGTCTGACTGGAACGCTCAATAAGAAGTGGGTGTCGTTAATCCTTCTGAGTCCTGTGCCAGTAATAACAGGAATAGAAAGAGGGTGAAACTTACTCTCTGTACCACTATCTGCAGAATATTCATTGGCCTTTATAGATCACCAATGGTGGACCATCAGTGTGAGAGCAATGCCATTGGAAATGCAAAGCCGGCACTGGCGCCACATTCATCAAAATAGATTTTGTCTCATTCCCGAGAGCCCAAGCAGAAATGATTGCTCTAAACAGTGTTATATCATATATCCATTGCTGTTTTTGCATTTGTTTTATTCATTACGGCCAACTGCTAGCTTGTTCTATTCTGTAATCTGATGGTGGAGTGAGAAGAGAGAGAAATACAGAGAGGGAAAGAGAGAGAGATGGTGGAGATACAAAATAGATACAAAAAAGAGAGATCTGTTAGGGGTGTTTTTTGTGATAAATTAGACCTCGTTCTACAGTATTCACAAGACAGGTCTCTTTGACAGTGGGGAGATAAAATGAAAAAGTATGATTCCACTAGGCTATACAACCAAACAAGGAAGAAAAAAAATTAAGGGAGCCACATTCTGTGCTGTGTCCATAGCAACAAGAGGTACTGTATGTTTCTAGCGGTTGCTAGATGTCTGATATTAGAATTTCTTACCATAAATTGATCTCTTATACACCAAATGTTGCTGCCTGTTTTCAAATGTATTGATTGCGTTTTTAGCAGTACAAACCAGAAAATATGTATATGATCTGTTGCTAGACTTAACTGGATAACAGGTGGACATTGTAGAACACTATAGCACATTTACTTATATTGTTAAGCGGTGTGCATTGGTGCTCAAGAAAGACAAGGTTTGAAGACATAGGGGCGCTCCTGAGGTATTGTAAGTAGATGGTAAATCATATTTTTGGTAACACAACACTCAGTTGCCATTTGTTAAACTTAGTACATTTACATTATATAAATTAGTACATTTAGTACTTAATACAGTTTTCATGCATTTTCACACATATGGAGAATATTCTAAGCTTCCAAACTGCCCAAACATGTAATTACATAACCCTTCATATGTAACTACAATGTTGGTAACATGCTACTATCCAGGTTTAGTGTTACTAATGTTACTTGTTGTTTCCCATATTAAACAAGGTGCCTGCAAACAACATGAAATCACTTTCCAATGTGATAAGTATCTACAGAGAAACAAAACCTGGTTTCCCATAAAGCTGGACAGAACAGCCCCTGTAGACATGAGAGACACAGAAACCATCCGCCCTCCACAGAACAAAAGTAAGCCAAGTCAGTCTTGCATCGTTTCATTAAAGCCCCTGTAATTGAACTCTTTGGGAACCATGTAAGCACCTACATGAATAACCCTTTCAAAAGAGGGAAATCAATTGTAATAAACATGGCGGGTCCCAGTCCAGCAGTTGTGATGTATCGGCTGTGACAGTTTAAGAAATAAGATGTGGGCAACCACGGCCAGAGTCACACAGGCCTGAGGATAGGATCAGCATGGCCCGCCACACCACCTAAACACCATGCCTGCTTCACAAAGTTATCTCTTATAATCTCACTTGAAGTGATATTCATCGTATTAAAGAGAACGTGTTTTTGGTATAACACATTACTTGACTGGAGTTTTATATTAGTCATGACACCTTACTACTTACGGTAGAACAGCTTAATGTTTTTTGATTTATCAGTCCTAATAACCCTCATAATATACATTAATTATATTAATGAGGATGATTTGGCTGTGATTATCCTTTTCATTGCTTTTGTGTCAGTGTATTGTAATCACCACAGCTCACTGAAACATATATAATCATTCTCATCATGTTCACTCACTCAATACATAGGCTAGTCTTCATCACCTAGCAAGATCACTTCTGGTAGTGCAGCATTATGGTTAGTCTGTGTGGGTTCGGAATTATGGAAATCATTATTTCCTCTATGCAGTGATGAAAGGCAGGAGATAGAAGAAAGCGATTGGATAATTCTAAACTGTGAAATTATCAGCCTTCTTTCCAGTGGCATTGGGGCTTTGATCACAGAGTCATATTTGATGTTGACCTAATAGGTGTGATGTGTGTTTGGGCATGCATTATCTTTAGCTAAAGTGAACTAGTCATTTGTAACTAGGCGGGTTTTCCTGTAAAGGAAACTGTCTCCGAACAAGGGATGTAGTGCATATAGAAACCGCTACTTCACTGACATCTCATGTCTATCACAACATGACTCAGAATATACTTGAAATATATTGGATTAGTATCAGTCTGTAGTTGAGTCTCAGTGAGTTCCTGTACTGCTCATTTTAAATTCAGCATACTACTGGGAAAATAGCAAGCATCACTCTGGCACCCGCATCCACAATGGGAGGCTGTCATCTACAGTGCACATTGCATTGTGGGATGGTGTCCCTCTAAAGGCAGTAAGTGGATTGGCAAGGACGTCATTGTCTGCAAAGAGGGGTGCACTGAAGCAGGCCATGTTATAGAACTGAAGTATGCAGATGAATGGAGACAGCTGAGAAACATGTGCAGGATACGACATGGGATGGAACGTTCTCAAAGTAATCACTGGAAGGTTCTGTAGGTCTAAGGTGTGGACTATGGCAGATAGAGTCAGTGAAAGTGGAGCAGCCTTCCACCCACAACCCCACGGTGAAGTGTGTCATATCAGAGACAGCACTGGTAATGAAAGCCCCTGCTGTTCCAGCCAAAGGCAGCCTTCAAAATCCCTCTTTCCCTCCCAGTGGGGAACTTTCCCTTTTAAAGCACCCTCACTTTGGCCTTAATAAAAATATGATAAACTAAATTATACAGAAGGCCCAAAAAAGCACTAGGATTATCTGGTCTGCAATGTATGCTGCCAATCACAGGGATAAAAGCAGTTGCTTTAGGTCTGTGGCTGTACAAAATCGTAGGGAGTAGGAATGTCCTCATGAAAAGTGATAGAATAGCTTTCACAGGTCACTGGGGCAAAGATACCCTTTGATGTCTGTGGGAGAGCGAGACAAATAGATGGAAAGACAGAGAGAAAGAGGCAGACAAAGAAAGAAATAGAGAGAAAGACAGAGAGACAGAAAGGCAGACATAGAAAGAGATAGATGCATAAGGACATGGTCCTCTGAGAGGATGTGGCTGCCATTATCTCTGTCACCTGACACAGGGGCCGCACAAACCAGCCATGATTGATCTCTGGCCTCTTCTTTTGTTTCTCAAAGGTAAATATGAGAACAGCCATTTGCTTGTCCTCTTGGAGAATCTAGACGTTTCATCTCTAGATCAGCATGTCAATCCGGATCATTGGATACATATGAGAACCACAAGAAGGTCATAAATGAATAATGCAGCTGTCAGTTTAGCTCACTTCAGAGGGTTACACCGCTGGACTAAACTGCTTATAGGATAGGCAAAACCCGGGTGGTCCAGGCTCTGGCTGAGAGGGACCTGCCACCTCTAAGCCTGGGTGGGATAACAAGGCAGGTTTTATCAGTAGTAGATTTGAACCATGACAGACATATTCAGCAAGGCCGATTTTGGATAGAGGTATTTCGTGTATGTTATTTATACATTTGTTGTTCAGATCAAACCGATTCCGGTTTCACCATAGCGCGCTACCGACAGAACATTAAAGCTGTAGGCTACTGCCTGGAGTACGACGGCATTAAATTGTATTTGCATAACTTGTACAGACAAGGTATTGTCTGTACCTCACCTGCAGTACATCAAGATACGTATGTACAATGTCTAGTATGGGACGACGACCTCTAGTGACAGCAAATGATTCAAGTTATTCCGTAACTTCATCATGTTGCCACATACAATCAGACACCGTGTGTATGTGTTGTGTATCAATTTAATTTGGCGTGCGATTTCTGTTTCAATTCATACGACAGAAGATATTAAACTGGATCCATAACAGCTATATTCAAACATGATTATGTTCGCAATACTGTAAATAAGCTTCTGCATTTAGGGCTGAATAGCTTATCATGCCAAAAGTCACATTTTATTCACAATGTCGCCGTTGTTTCCAACAAGATTATTTGTCCGGAAACATATTAATTCACATATTTATCTTAACCAATTTCTGCAAAATAAGATACAGTAAAGTGACAATACTGTCCTATAACGATGTAAGTCTTTCATAAAGCAAGCATCCATACTCACATTGACTGGCTGCAAATACTGTGTGGGTGACGCTCAATAAACAAAAGGCATTTATGTAAAGCTGAAACAACTTCTGAATCTCCATCGTGCCTAAATAGTTAAATCCTTATGTGGCAACAGAGTATGTCTCCTACAATATCTCGTTTTGCATCCAGCGTGGATGAAACATGCACTCGTGATGCCCGCCGTAAGAGAGTGCTGCTACGAACACTCCTCCAAAGAGCCAAAAAGGTATAGAGAGAGGTAGTACAGAGTACAATTGTGTGTGTGACAGAGAGAAGAGAGAGAGAGAGAGAGAGAGAGAGAGAGAGAGAGAGAGAGAGAGAGAGAGAGAGAGAGAGAGAGAGAGAGAGAGAGCGCTCTGATGCATTACGCATTTTTGTACTGGACAGCCAGCTCCTCCTGTCAAGGCATTCCCGTGGCAGATTTTCTTTAGAATTAATTTTAAACTCACTTTTCCTTCCTAGTATACAATATATTTATTAGACTGAACAGTGCTTTTAGCAAAAATTGATTAGCAATGCACTGCCACATGGAAGGCCTACCTCCCTACTTAATTAGGTTTGCCACATGTCCATATTAGGGAGAAGAGAAGGGGTAGCAACAGAGCTAATAAGCAAAAGGAAAATGCAGAAATGATTAGATTTCATATCTCTCGACCACGTTTGGAAGACATTCAAGATGAGTCATTATATTGTCTCAAAACCATGGCAAGAAACACAGCCAGGGAGAAAACAATGGACCTTAAAGCAAGATATGAAACTGAATAACTTCTGGAGGAACACTCTAAGGACATATCCATTGCCAAGATCATATTATGTGTTTGTTTACCGTTCTGTCACTGGCTGAGTAAATGGAAATGTACTTTCATAGGAAAACAAGAGTATAACATCCACTGCAAGTATGGAGCTTTGAGGTCAAATGCCACATGTTAGTTTAGTGGACAGAACAAAAGGTATCTCATTAGTTAAGCTGGATTCGAGGGAGAGGTAACATTGTGTCTCATTGGTGGATTAAGACAAGCTTATAATCACATAAAAGATTTGTCTAATGAATAGAAACAATAACAAGATGAGCTGTCTCTTGATTAAACTTTTTACACCAACGGATGGCAAAAAGAACCAACACCAGACAAACTACCACTACAGTAACAAAAATATGCATGACAAATGCAAGGCCACAGGAACTTAATGGGACTCTCACAAAGGTACCTTTACCCTGAGCTAACACAGAGAGTTTTCTGGTTCCCTGGGCCCTGTGATTGTGAGACAGAACGATATTTCAAGGGCGTCATCAGCAGAGACTGCTTGGCCCTGGGTGGGAGAGTTCTTTGCATCTGAAAGCTCCAGCTCATCCATCATCCATATGATGAAACTCTCAGCAGCTTCTCCGTTTCCCAAATTAAATTCTCCACAGTGGCTGCGTCTCAGGATGTTCTCATGAGAGTAATGTCCCAGAGAGGAGATCCTGAGAAGGCAGCAATCACAGAGGTGTCTGACACTCAGGTGAAAAGTGACTCCTAGGCCATCTCCAGTGTGCAGCTCTTAGTAGCTTACTGCAGCATTTCACACCTGACAACCTCACGTAATCAACCAAATTCGGTGTTGGTCAGATACATTCCAAACCAATGGTTGTTTTTTGAGGTGTACAATTTCGAGTTTTAGTTTTTTGTATCTTATTCTGGGGCACAATACCATTGTGACTTTTTTTGTCTACACCCTGCTTCCAGTTGCAAAACTAAAGTCTTCCTCATTTTCATTTTCTGGATGGTGTTGCAGAGCAACCTATTAAAGATCAAAGGAAAGATTGTAGTAGCTGGAAGACTCAAAGAACAGGGCTACAGTGGAACAACCAAAAAGGAAGAAAAAAACTGCTAACTGTCATTGTCAGCCATTTCATTTTAATTGCATGGATTATGGGGCTCGTTTCCTAAGATAATGTTTCTTGTTCCATTGCCTTTTCAAGTCCAACCCTTCTTTATTACTCTCATGCAGCTTGTCTCCTGATGAAAAGCCTATTCATTTCCTCCTGGCTTTCATCTGAATCTCATAGCTCCCTCCATTTACTACAAGGCAAATGCCCAAATGGGAAATCCGGAAATTCTTAACATGACTGAGTGGAATATATGGTGGTGTGTGAGTAAATCAATGATAAATCTCCGCGGCATGGAGACCTGCATGTGTTTCATGTGATTCACCAACTGTTGTTGACTCTGGCTTTTTATGTAACATTACATTACATATATTTTTTTATTCATTTAAAAAATTGTATTCTGTACAATTTGAGGATACGTAAGAAAAAATGCATTGAGTGGTTAACAGATTAACTGGAATATATTGCATGCAAACCTTAAGTAACAAAAGATTATATTCATGCTATGCTTGTTTTAAGTCGTATAGGGGGCCTACAGCATGTCAGCAGAGTCCTTACAATAATTCTGGAAGATTATGCTGAGAAGTACATGACCTTATTAAGCTGTCATTTTAATTTTATATATGTATGCATGTCTGTATATATACATTTTTATTTTATATTTTTTTTACATGTTCAAAATAAACTACTACTACTACTACTACTAACAGAGTCCAAACATAGCCTACCATATCTCAAATGTGCCCATTCGTAGGCTATCATATCGTAATCAGTTATAACATTATCCACTCAAAAGAAAGTTTTTGACAATTAGAACTGCATGAACATACATTTGACAGCTTGGCTAAAGGCAAATCAGTCCACTGTTCACTGTTAATCCAAAGAGGCTAGTTTGAATGGAAATTAACAAAACCAAGCAGAGGCTGTTAGACATTTATTGAGAACATTGTAATTGATTTGAACGCAATCTTGTGTCTGAATGGGTATTAACGCTAGAGGTTGCAGCTCCCTGTAGGCCTATATCACATTGAAAAACTAGAGAGGGTACCATTTCTGGGGAAATTGTAGGGTGTGCTTGCTTGCGTCGGTTGCACAGGGGTCCGTTTTTGAATGACATTTTTACAACTGATATTTCTGTATATTTTATATAAAAATGCATAGGCCTACTTATTATTTATAAAGATTACATAGATTTAAAAGCTTCTTTTTTTTGCTGCTCATTTACAACTGAAAATACGAGTGAAGTGTAGAATGAAATAGATGGCTTCTAATTTCCCCTGCAAGAGGCAGCCTCATCGTTGAATCAAAACGAATAAATTTGGCAGACCGGTGTAAAAATTGACCTAATCTCTATTTAAACATCCTTTTAAGTTTTTCCCTTCTCGTAATATTTTCAGGCATTTAGCCTACTCATTGCATTCATTCATGAATAAAGAACCCCCTTTATCGTATTTGGGGGGAGTGTTTTCATTTGGGGGATGCACTCATGTTAGTGGGTGTGATTTGCACTTCAGGGCCACCGTACAGCTGTATGTTTCACTCATTGAACAAATACATTCTAATTCTATACTGTTTTGTTCGGCTTGACGTAGCGTCCATTATCTGGGTCGTAGGTAGCTTGAGAGAGGCGGCGCCTTCCAGCGAGGGGGCCGAGCTTCAGCTCTTTCAGGCGACACGCCCCCCCAGTCTCGAACAGAGAAGACTGATGATTTTCTTATGATTTCAAAGCCTAATTTAACATACTTGTCTGTGTTTTTTTTTTCATTCGAATTTGGATGGGTAGTTAATAACACATTATTCTGTGGTGAGGTGAACTTGAAACTCGTTTTTAATTCCACTTTACAGGATCTTTAAGTAGGCTACTTTAAAACGTTAATATATTGTAAAATTTAAATAATAAAAAAAATAAAAAAAACTCTATAAAAGAACCATTCTTTGATGTCATTTTTCAGTGTTTCAAGAATCGAAATCATTTTAAAAGTACCGATTCATCATCGTAATCGTAAAAATCCAAACAATACCCAACCCTAGCTGTGCTCCGTTTTGCTCCTAGATTCCAACTTAGCCCCGGTAAATTGTAGAGCTAGCTAATTACTAGAATTCTGTTGTGTGGGAATCGCAGGAGCTAACCAGGAGAAGGGCGTACAAAGCAACAGGGTGTTGATATTCGCCATTTCCCCATAAATTGGGGAAATGGTTTAGTTCTAGTTTGTTACTTGTTACTTATTTTAGCCAGTTTTCCAGGAATACATTTCAAGCTTATTTATGTTTTGGGGGGCATATTTAAACTGGCTTACTGCTACAATTACACATACCTTCAGCCCCCAAAGTTACAGTACGTTTGTATAGTTGGTGAAACAGACAAATGTCTTCATCTCTATGTTTGATTAGATTTGTTTATTTCAGATGTGTCTATTTTTCCAGATGTGTCCATTTATTTGTGTACTAGCTACGACCTGAACCTGAACATTTGTGACTTCTGATCTCCTTCCATAAGAGCTTTTTTGCTCCCCCCCCACACACACACACTAGGTAAACACAATATATTTTTTAAATGCTTACCAAATACAGTGGTCAATCACACAGCTCATAATGCACTTTTCTCCAAAGCAATGGCTAATAACATAAAGATGATGCCGTTGAGCAGAGGCCAGTATACCATTCTATCTATTGGTCTGTCTCATTATTTCCAACCTGCAACTTGGAACAGGTTGTCACTCCAAATCTTTAATAGGCCCCAGGAGAAGTGGTGTTCTACTCCAGACCCTTCCTTCAGAGTGTTAGTGTAGCATTTAAAGGCTCCATGCACTGTAAATCTTTCACAGTTTTTACTCTGAGATAGATAATACAACAGTCCTGTTCTCTTGTCAAACATACAGGTCAATGGTGAAAATAAAATTTTTGTTTGAATATGCGTTGGCTTCAAAAAAAATTTTTTGTATGTATGTTCTTTGTGCAACCTTTTATCACGAGGAAAACACATTATTATGACAACTGTAATGGCATTGCAGAAATAGTAAATTCCAAAACATCCATCTGCTTTATACTTCATATGAACACAAACTCCTGAGTGAATCCTTGTCAAATGTGACCCATTATGGGCGGTTTCATCTATATCCTCACTGGAGTCATTCATTTGCATGTAAATCATATCAACCATTAACTTATAATAATACCTTTAATCCTCATAATTGTCTGTACTATAAGCTGTCTGTTATATATACACAGTATTTTGGACTATTTTTTATGCTATTTTCGCTACCCTAAGAAACACTTTCAGAGAAAAGTTATCCAGTTCAGTCCATTACTAAAATTGAGCCTCTCTTCCTCTAACAGGTTGCTAGGAGAAATTTCCATAGTGATGCTGTCTCACCATCCATTGCCAGGCTACAGACAGACAGTGATGAGAGGCTCCAGCTTCTGTTACAGATAAGATCAGTCATTTTGCAGTGTAAAACCTGAATTAAATGCTATGACCATGGAATGAATTCCTACTTTATGCGCATCACGCCAGGGATGTGCCGCCTTTGCTAAATTGTCCAGAAAACCATCCCAATGATCTAGGGAACTGGGCAAAAACTGGAGAATCTTCAATAGAAGGCTGAGATGAATGTGCAGAAGTTTTTTATGCTGTAAATGGCAGTCTGCTAACACAAGGTGCATTTGAATCACAGGGCAATGTGACTTTGCCCTTCTTTTTTGAAGCAAACATTTGATGAGAAAATGGGCCAAATTCTTATTTTATTAATGCATTTTCCATTGAAAACCTTGCTTTCCAACTCAAAACAGAAGAATTAAAAGAACCACATGAATTGAGGATAGTCCCAAAAAGGTTATCCTGCAACAGCTAAAGAAAATGTCGAAAAATTCAACATGCACCCTTTTGTTGTCGTTGAAGAAGTGCAGCAACTGTTCAGTTTCACAATCACAGCTCCTGTACTTCATGTGAAAGTACACACAGTCATAAAGCTATCGTTTGAGGGCGTAAAATCAATGTGCTGATGAATGTTGAGCCTGGCACTCTTAAATGTCCTCCTGAATGACTGGACTCCCAGCAGTCCTCTCTGCATTAACACAATCTGACAGATCTATTATGCAGAATGCGGGTGTTTGCCAAAAAGTGAATTATAAAATCAGAAAAGCTGGCAGCTTTTATAGTGATAAAGGACTAATTAAACACTTCTGCTCACATATTCTAATGTGTCCAAAACGGTTATAACATTTTACATCAGTTTTATATCCACACATATAGGCACACGCACACACATTCAGATTTGGGCTGTATTTGTATTTCAGACAAACCATCTCTCTGTGGGCTGTTGTGTTTATTGAGAATGAGGGCAATAGCGGAGCACATAACCCATGGCTGATTGGATTGTTATTGAAAAAGGTTAGATGCAGAATAATAAAATAATACTGTTCCTGAGATATGATTAAAAATAGAAATTAGTAAATTGCCCTGTCAGGATCAATTTATCATTCTTTAAACAGAAGATTTTTTTCAAGGCTAGATAGCTGGAGCTGATCCATGACTGATAACTAAAAATGGCATGCTTTGATTAGCATTCTCCTACTTTGCAGCCACCCATGTTTATGAGTTGTTTAATGTGTAACTAATAGGATTTAAAAATCATGCTATTCCTATGTACATCCTGAAGGATCTACCACTGCTGGAACGGACTTCTTTTGGAAACCCTTCTGTTTAACATGCATATGTCTCCTCCTCACATGTGAATGACAGAAATCTTTCCAGTCAGAAAATTGAATTTTTGGCTGTGTTTGCCTCTAAAGCAGTGTGTCTGCCTCCTCCAAATGATGAGGAAAAGATATTGTTGCAGGTGGCTGGAATCACTGAGGAGCTCCTCCTCCTCTCTGTCATTCTGATGTATCGCTCCACGCATAGCCATTCTCAAGGAGATTTGTCATAATACTACAGCCGGCCAAATACATTCCCCCACTGTCAAAGCCTTTACTCACCAATGGCGCTCCCTGTCAAATACAGAGAAATGTACTATTCTTCGTGGTCATGTCCTACAATCCCACATTTACCAAGTGTGAAGCAGAAATGTGTGTGCGAGTGTGTATGTGTTTTTCTGCATGGGTGTGCATTTGTGAAATTTTCAAAAATGCCAAACAATACTGATCTGACCCATCATCTAATAAATAAACCTGAATCCAAAAAATGTAACCCATTGCAAGCACTCTTTACAAAGTATATGAAAACAATACTCTGGACACTATTTACACTCAAAACCAGGAACAAACCATGATTCTGTGTCCCAGGGAGGAAAGCTGGGTCATTTGAGAGGAGAGCACTCTCAAGCAGAGGCCTCACTGAACTGCAGTCACAGACCATTAAGAAACCACCAATCCATACCATCCAATGCGTTCCTCTCTAAACAATACATTTGATGTAACTTCTGTGATGTCTATAATGTGGACACCAGGCTACAAATGCTTCCTCTTTGGGGTTACGTAATTTTATTTTTCAAAAAGACAGTTATTACTGTTTGTCTTTATATTTTGATTGGAAGTTATAAAATATACACAGACAATATGAACCCATTTAGGATCAAGGGGCTGTGTAATCTAAGCATAATTGTAAACCCCTTTGGTTTAGTCTCAGCAAAAAGTGAGTTTCAATTACAAGGAGGGACTATAAGTTGACAGTGTCAGCTGGCTCCACTGTTTAACTCCCAATGGGAAGCTTAGCCTCCTCTCAATTAAATCCACAACAGAACCCTTCCATGGCTCCAGTAGAATCAGGAGACAGTCTGCATGGAGACTTTAATAGTCAAGCCATGGGCAGAGTGCACTCTATATGACCCTCCACTTTTCTCTCCTCATGAAGAGATAGATGGGAAAATACAATAGAAGAAGAGCAGCCTAATACCACTGAAATGAAATAACATTACCCTGTATGAATTCCGGCACTTGAGAATGAAGCTAGCTGTGGTTGGCATCACGTACAATAAACACTTCACTATCTTTGTGCTTTAGATCTGTGAAAGCATATACTGTACGGTACAAACAAAGGGTTCAGTCAATTATGACCGTACTCCATTAATTCAGATAAAATCTTATTTAGTTACGTTTGGAGAAACACGTTAATGTTACAAATTCCTTCACAGATGGAGGCCGCAAACCCAAACTCCTTTATCAACTGTGTGAATGTCTTTAGGGATGCGATCATTATCAATCTGACGCCTGTCAGGGACACCAGGTGGTTAAGAAGTGCGCTAATGAGAACTGAGAGTTCTTTCCTGGCATGCCGCTCTGACTCTTACAACCAGTGACCACTTCCTCCTTTACTATTTAAAACCTGTTTTATTTTCCATCAGGCAAAGCTGAACTTCTGTGGACACCCATGCAGTTTTAATCAGTTAAGAGTGCTGTGAGGAAGAAGGCTTGGAAACTAAGGAACACAGAGTATGATTTCACAACAATTTGTGCACTTCCACATGTCCATGTATGTAGTGCAGTGATTTGAGATCAGTCAAGACACTCACGTATTGATGAAACCATTTATTGCAATGGAAATAGGTTTATCTTTGGCTGAGTGGTTCTATCTAAGGGAAAAACTGTATTTGAGCAGCTAGCATAGCACAAGTAGGCCTACAAACATTAACAAGGTCTGTTTAACAATCAAAGTCAAAAGGCTTCACAGAGACACACCAATCTTAACCTTCTGAGAATACAAGAAAAACTCCCCAAATTTCAGTATTTTATTTCCCTAAAGGGGAAGACCTGAACCTTCAATTAACACACCTACAGTGATTGCGTGAGTGCCATGCCTGAACTAGCTTCACCAATTCCCAGAGTTAGTGGACCCCCAAAAGAGAGAAAATATACAACTCCAGGGTGTCATGCTGTTGGTTAAACCCATAGCCCACCACCCACTTTGGGGACTCCCCAAGACCTCTGACACATGTCTGGTATGATAGAGATGTCATATCAACATAGATAACAATATACACGACGAACTGAGGCTCCTTGAAAATGTTCTCTTCATACATGAGCCAATGAAGGGACCATGTTTAAATGACAATGATTTACTAATGATCCACATGAAAGAACTGACGTGGAAAACAAAGACCAAAGTTAAAGAAGATGTCAAACTATAGCTTGGCTAAACTAACTCAATAGCCATGGCTAATTACTGGAAAAAAATAGCATTTATCATGGTGAAGAAATAATCAAGATTCATGGCATTTCATTAGAGTTAATGGGATCATAATTACATGTGACCAAAAGACATATAAAAGTCTGTAGGTGACCTTTCGCTACTGTAACTACATATGTCTGTAGTACTAATGAGAAATAGATTCATTCATGTGTTCCTTCAGGCAACATCATTCCTCATGAAGCTGGTAAGTACAGGTGTGATTGGACAGATAACCTTCAAGCGCAGGTGACAGGTTAGAGAAGCTACCATACAGTAGAAGGGTTACAGTTACTATACATTCAGCACTTCAGCCACTTTACAATTATAGTATTGCACTGTACCATATTTATACCGTACATATGTATACTATATGCTTGTCAATTACACTTTGTTGTAGGGTACTGTACCTTAGAGTCCAGTAGGGATTAGATTTAAGACTAGGGATTAGAAAAAAATGCATAAGAATTAAGTAAATAAAGGGCTCTTTATTGTAGGCTGCAGCCCCGTGTAGAGACAAAACATGGTACAAAAAAAGAGACACTGAAATGACATGAGTTTGCAAAAATGACACACATAACCTGGGTTGCTCACACTCATGTAGTCTCTCCAACTGAAGTTCGACCTCTTTTATATAGGCTCTAGCCTAAGTTAACCACACCTCCGGACTGGTCTACAGTACTACACATGATTTACCAGTTATGCACAGCTCAAGCAGCCATTAAATGGCATACAAATAATCTTCACAAGTAATCATTACAAAATAAACTCAATACAGTTATGTAAACAATGTATAATGCTATACTAAAGCAAACCATACACACACCCAAAACCATACTTAGTGAACTTGGCCACCCTTGGCATGCTTAAGTCACATAAAGGTAACCCGGAAATGCACGGGTGCCCTTTACCTGACTGGAGACGGTCGGTGTTGGTGTTGTACTAAAATCAGTGACCTATCAAAAACTGTGACCAGGGGTCGTTGTTCTAACAGCTTGGAATATTGTTAAACAAATGTTGGGGTTTGGGTAAGGGTTAGGGTTAGGACTTGAATACTTCCTATATTAAGCCATTAGAACAGTGACCCCTGGTCACAGTTTTTGATAGATCAGAAAGTCACTTAGTCAAGAGGTGTGCACAGGAATATAAATAGAAAGACCCTAGTTATCAATCTCTGATTTATAGCTGGCAGTCATTGTGGTACTGCTAGCCTCTTCTTGCCACCTGCTACAATGGTGTCAGAATTGGGATCCGCCAACGGATCGCTAATTGGCATCGTTTATGGCCCGGAAAATTGGAGAGAGAGCTAGACAATCTCAAAGAATTGAGATTGAACTGTTGAGTAGACCCGGCGACACCTGGATGGACTGATGAGGGAAGATGGTGTCAATCCACACTGATGGCTCCAGCACACCACAGCCCCATTGCCCCCTAGAGGCCGGGAGACACTAGCGACTACACTGCTGGAGCTGCACCTAGAACACCAGCTAAGCTGCCCAAGTACAACAGGGAAACACTCTTGGAGCCATACCTTTCCTAGGTCCAGCTAGCAGTATTGCTCAATGGTTTGGCCTCCACTGACCAGAGCCAGAACGAGCTAACCAGTCATCGCCACCAAGGGGAATAGAGCTTGGGCACCTTGGCTGCAGATGTCCAACTGTATGCCTGGCATGAATATCCACAGTTCAACGCAGCTGTTCGAGAGGAGCTGGCCCTTCACACCTTCCTGAATGATGCAGCTGTAAATTCAACTTACACTGTGATCCTCCTGGGAATGAACACATAATGAAGGGAAAATATATCATATTAATTGTCTATATCCAAGGACTCATCAAAAAAAGCTAATCAAAAATGGGTGCAAACACATGACTACAGTTTCTGTTCAAGTCCAGATTGAATCGTTCAATTCGCTGGCTATGTACACAGCTTCCACTCAGCACAGAATTTTCACCTCTGTTCACTCTCATGTCTTCCCAAATCCGGACATTCTCCTCTCCATAATCAGTTCTTATGTGAAGTGGCCGGTCAAGTTCCCTGATGGTTGTGAAGTTATCCACATATTAACCACTATAGACTTCATAGATTGGTCAGTCGTGTCACCGTTAACCTCTAGCTCTAAATAGGCTATGGGTAACTTATGTTAATACATTCTTGATTACAAAAAGTCAGTGTGGACTACAAAACCTCGGTTCTAGCTAGCTTCGGACAAACATTATCTAGCTAGCTGGGTAGGTTAGCCATAACAGTAACTATTTTCAAAATACTATTAGTAGTTCAAATTAAAACTACCTAACTTGCAGTTAATGGTATGGAAGGTACCGGTGCAACTGCACCTGGGGGGTAGCAAACACACCTGCCATTACTGGCCATTCAATCTCTCCTAATTTTTCAAGTTTAAAACTGTTTTCGACAGTTTGAATCATGGCATCATATTGATCCCATAGTTTCCATGCTGGTTTCTTTCTCCTGCTGGTCCATGGTCATTGGTGTGAGTGGGGCTGCGCCGATTGAGGGTAGCAGGGGGTGTGGGCTATTTGCATATTTTCTAAACATTTAACGTTTATGTTTAACATTTATATTTAACATTTACATTTAACATCAGTATTTAGGATTTGATTTCACATTTAAATGTACACAAGACATTAATGTGTAGTTTTGGATTACTGCATTCATTTACATTTAGTCGTTTAGCAGACGCTCTTATCCAGAGCGACTTACAGTAAGTACAGGGACATTCCCGGCAAGTAGGGTGAAGAGGGTGAAGTGCCTTGCCCAAGGACACAACGTCAGTTGGCATGACCGGGAATCGAACTGGCAACCTTCGGATTACTAGCCCGATTCCCTCACCGCTCAGCCACCTGACTCCCCAGACATTTATACAAATGTCTGGTAACACTTTATATAAGTCAACGCTTTTTGGCATTTACAAAGTGTTAACTAATAGTTAGTTAATCCTTTATAAAACATTTTGAAACATTAACAATACATTATTAAATAGTTAATAAGCTTATTATTAAACACTATGTTGATCATTAATAAACACTGTTAAAAATTATGGATTTTATTCATAATACAATTCATAAGGTGTTTGATAACTGCATTATCATACTATATAGACAGCTTGTTAATATAGTTGCAAACCAGTAGTTTAAAAGGTGTTAGTGGTACATGAGCTGGTATAGAAAGCATTAGCAAATGGTGAACAAACCATTTACATTACCTTTACAAAGCATGAGTAAATAACTAACAACATATTTACTTATGTCTTTAATTCATGTATGCCAAGTAGAATACATTATGTACACTAATACTTAACAGATATCTTAACAACTATTTTATAAAGACTTACTAATGATGCAACTTCTGATTAGTAATGTAATGCAAGTTAAAAGCATTTACTGTTAGTTAAGGCTTTTGCGTGACCTAATCTAAAGTGTGAACTATCTATGCCTTATTAAACATTTATAAATTATTTGTTAAGGTATTCTTGTCCATACTCGAACCTCACATTCACAAAGGCTGAACATACGTTTCTCAAAAGGAAACAGACACAACACAATGTGATACTTCAATAAAGTAAATGGTTTGTTCACCATTTGCTAATGCTTTCTATACCAGCTCATGTAGCTACCACTAACACCTTTTAAACTACTGGTTTGCAACTATATTAACAAGCTGTCTATAAAGTATGATAATGCAGTTATCAAACACCTTATGAATTGTATTATGAATAAAATCCATAATTTATTAATCCATAATCCGTGTTTATTAATGATCAACATAGTGTTTAATAATAAGCTTATTAACTATTTAATAATGTATTGTTAATGTTTCAAAATGTTTTATAAAGGATTAACTAACTATTAGTTAACACTTTGTAAATGCCAAAAAGCGTAGACTTATTATAGTGTTACCAAATGTCTCTCTAAATGTTTGAAAATGTCATAGTTAAAATTGTACAGGATTTTTTTGTACATTATACAATGCTAAATGTGCAAACAGTGAGCATAAATTTAGGACATACAACATTTTACAAATGGCGCCACATGTTAAATAATAGGCCACTGAAACAAGCTGATGGCTCTTTCCACGCAGTTTTATGAATAACCAAGTACACATGAGATTCTATACAGACACCACACTTTGAAAGTGTGTTTTGAAAGGCAAGAAGAGAAAGTTAATGCATGAATAATCAGTTTATTTGGTCTACAACTGTCATTTGTCAATGTATCAATTAAGCCAAAGAGGATAAAATATTGATACAGTGTCAATTTGTTTTTCGAATGTCAAAGAAGTTGTGTTAATTTGGTCAACTAGTGAATTATACAACCAATTAATTGAAACTGCGTTCATTACAGTACGAAGGGAAAGAAGAGGCGATGTTGTATTTGACATGATACAATGTTGTTACTGCACTGTATCTTCTAGTCATTGAGTCCTCGCTACCTGTAGCAACTATATGAAGGTGACTGCGTTGCTTTGGATAAAAGCATTTGCTAAAATAAATAGTAGAGTAGGCGTTTTTATAAAATAGTATTTATAAATATAACAATAAGACTACAACTAAGATTACAATTAAGTGTAATGTCCATTTGGTGTGCACAGGTGTCCTTCTCATAAATATCAGAAAACTTGACCTAAAGACATTTCAATTTTTTTCTTTACATCAAGTTTGATATATTTGGACCCCAGATGTGCACAGACATTTCTTCTGCCACGTACAAATGTTTTTGAGGGAAAAATAACGTTTTCTAAAAAGGTTTTTAGAAACATATTCACTGGAGTGCAACATCAAAAGCGAGGTCACGCTCTTAAATTGACCGATGTGTGTGACTCTGGTCTAAAAAAAAATTTGCGCTATGATGCACGTTGTGAAGTCCAAGGTCCAACACTAGCAGACCTTGTGTGCATGTTTGTATGTAACAGCCTCCAGGAGAGACAACAGTTTCAAAATATGCATTAAACATGACAGTGGCATGAGCTACTTGTTAACATCCAAGTGGTCTTAAAAGAAGGGAAATATATTAGCCTGTGAAATAAGCCTTTTGTGAAAGTTTAGACTAGAGATTCAACACTTGTATTTTACAAATACAGTATCTGAGGTATAATAAATATCAGTGTATTTGCATATTTCTGCTAGGCAAACAACATAATAACATTGAGGTAGTTATAAAGTTAATAACAAGATGGCTAATAAGCGTCCATTTACCTGACCTTTCGATAATGTTGTTAAGAGTTGCCAGCTAGCCAAAGCACTGGCTGAGAATTCACCTGGGGATTGTTGCATGTTTAGTGATTTCCTATTGCTACTGCTGTGAGTAATTGTGTGGAATTACTATTGGAAATATGTTGACATTTCTGAGGACTAAACTAGAAGAGTTGGCTGTCTTTCTACAAAATCTGATTTATTAGGACTGTTTTGTTTTCCTTTCAGATCCTTCCATGGATTTACAGTATTTGACTATACAAAGACTTTGGGTAAAACAGTCAGTGTCACTAAACACTACAAAATAAATGATAGTGCAAATGCTAATAACATCCCTCCGTAATATGTTAATGTGGGAGACAGGTAAAGCAGGCTGGTCTTTCTTCTCGGAGAGTCTTTCTATTTGCTCAGACTATCTTCAATCAGCCTAGGCCATGACATCCACCTGATTGCTGTGTTCCAGGCACATTTGAGCAAGAAAAAAACAAAATCACACCACCTCTTTGTTAGGTAAATGATGGTGATATGAAAATAATGTTCACATTGACAGCTACTTATACTTATTATTCTTCTGTGAGATTAAAACTGATTATCAACATCTTCATACTGGATGTGGTTTTTGGTTTTGCATACTCTTTGGCTCTCTTTACTTGAATGCCTCCACAGGTCTTCACACAACTTCCTGTCTGGCTACTCAAACGGGGACAGGAAGTTAGACACTACTGCCCTGCTTGTATATAAAACAACCTCACAAAAACTTTCCATTTTCAGTACTCTCTGGCAGCAAAACATACAAGACATCTAGAAGTCAAGGACTTCTGAAGCAACAATGACAGTCTTTTTAATTTTATTATTTGTGAAAGGTAAGGCATCATGACCATCAACACATGGTATAACATTTTTATTCTGAATAATCTTTGTCCTAGGATTGGACAGTAATGCTGCTTGTGTTTTTGTCATACAGCAACGGCCTTGTCCTCTATATCTGGCCCAGCCCTTGTGACGAGCATCATGGGTGAATCTGTTCAGATATCCTGCCTCTACCATCCCTTCTACAGCGACAAGGTCAAGTTCTGGTGTAGGGGCTCCTACTGGTATTTCTGTAGGGTTGTAGTTAGATCAGATCAACCTCAAAACATGAACAATAATGTGAAAATAATAGACAACAAGAACCTGGGCATATTTACTGTCACTATGAAGGCTGTTCGACTAGAGGATAGTGATTCTTACTGGTGTGCGATTGAAACAGCTGGTCAAGGGGTGTCCTTTGCTGTGAGTGTTCGTGTTTCTGAACGTGAGTACACATAAAGGATTTTCGTGCTGATGATCTTTTGCTGCATATATCTGTCTGTCTACGTCTGTCTGTCTGTCATTTATCTATTTATCTATATAACATTCAACTTCTAAACTAAGTAGCACTTGGACCCTATATTACTAACAAGCAATATATAAGTACTGAATTACCTGTAGTCCTGCACAAAAATAGAGCTAGGCTAAATATTTTAAGGGATGTCAAACTTGAAAACTATACATTTTAGCAAGTGGCAGGGCATTGTGAGTTTTTTACAATAATTAAACTCCTCTGTGGACCTTACTTGTACAGGACATAAATCACAGATCACATCATTAACAACTACTACAACAATTGGTACCACAACAACTACCACAACAATACCAACTTCAACTTCCCCAGCAACATCAACTCATTCTGAGGCAACAACATGCCTGACTCCCCTGCTGAATGCAACAGGTCCATTGTACAACTCTACAATACATGTGACAAGGTAAACTAGCATGTTACTAAAAGCATAATGATGAGAAATGTGTGGTTGGGTAAACCTAAAAATGTGTGTGAGTTATTATGACAGTAGAAGAGCACATTACATCAGATCAGGATGTCTCAGCTTCAAATCTCTCACTGGTGATTACATTATTACTGAACTTCCTGGGGGACAATTAAGCATTTTGTGACTGACTGTCAGAGTTGTTCCATGAATTGTTTGTTTTAAATATATGTAGAAGTCTACCTACAAACTATCCGGATCTATAAGTAAAAGTTTTTTTTTCTTCTTTTCCATAGTTCTGTGACTTCCGAGGATGACCCTGTGTGGAGAGTTTGGAGACTTGTTCGATGGATCCTCTTTGTCGTGCTCTTTCTGTTTCAGATTCTATTCAACACAGTAGCCTATATATTTGTTGAGACTTGATCATGTGTATTGTGGCACGCCACAGAGAGATTCAGGGCTGAGACGCACAGAATTCAGGAGACTGGTAACAAGGGGAGGGTGAACAGCACTTGCGTGTGTTTAAATGACCGAAACTAAACACTATTGAACAAAATGAAAGATCTTCCAGGGAGCCCTGCTCCACCTGGGTTGGCGGCTCACGCCTGTGCGTGAGGCTTCAACAGTGAAATCTCAAATGATCGACCGGTGGTAGTAGCAGCGACACTCTTCCTTCCTACTGAGGCGTAGCTTCCTGCCTTGATGTTCTCCCTTCTCTCTTTGAACCGTGTCGGCTCACCTTTTTGAGGGCTCACTTTTTGTCAGTCCATGCCGTCATTGTTAATGTGTTGTTAGTGTCCTTTCTGTGTACCTGTTTTTTGGCAAAAAGTAGCCTTAAGTCTTTGTTTTTTATTTGATCTTGCCTGCCTTGTCTCCTTGTGTTTGGGTCAGCCCTCTGCACTCACCCCATGACCCCACATGTGTCTATGGCTACAGTCTGAATAGAAGCTATACTAAAGGTTTAGAAATGGATAATTGTTGCGCCCTCAGCGCAAGATTTTTGCCTGAAGGGAGAAATACACCAGGTTTTGTTGAAAGTATGAATAAGTACACCAGTTCTACCACTAGTGGCAGCAGACCGCTGTATCGAAGCTAGCTCCTGCAGGATGTAGACTCCGTTCTCAGCAGGAGGAAAAACCGTTCATTTGCGCTGTTGTGTAACGAATGTGTTTCTGTATGTTTTACAGGTGAGCTGGTGTCAATTGTTATGTAATTGTGTGTACTATGGTAAAATAACATGTAATGTGTGGTAGAATGTGAAAAGGATGCGACGGTTGATTTAAATAGCGATTATCTGTATGTTAGCTAACTAACATGTGTTGAGTGCGGTTAGCCTAGGTTCTATTTCCCTCGGTGTTCAGTCACGTGACCACATATTTATTGTTTTACAGTCCGATATCCTTGGAAATGTATAGCTAAAGGATGGAGACTAGTTAGTTCTCAGCAGGAGGAAATTAACCCGTTCGTTTGCGCTGTTTTATAACGAATGTGTTTCTGTATGTTTTACAGTGAATAAATATATGTGGATCAAGACACATTTAACTCATTCCTTGAGGGTGTTACATAATCACCAAAATACTGTTCTCATTAAATGCAAAATCCCCAAAAGATGAGTTTGTGTCGTTTGAAATCATGCTCTGTATTTCTGTGTGTGTAGATCAGTGTTTTTCAAAGTCTGGGTCGTGAGAAAATGGGGTCGGCAAATATATTTTCAGAATTATTTTGTCATAGGCAGTGCTCGAAGTGGGCCGGTACCCACTGATACGCAGTACCGTCTCTTCTACATTTTACTCTTAAGCGTACGGGCACTTTTGCTTGCGCCCCGCTATTTCTCGCATGTTGCCGGCCCGGTACGATACCACTGACAGAGAAAGCGTCAGCGTGTGCCAGAGCCAGACACGTCAACAGAGGTCCAAGTCCAACCAGAAACATTGGGTACGAATCATGAACTTCAAACGTGTTTAAATAAATACATACATAAGCATGGCCGCGGGAACTAGGGGTGTTGAGGGTGCTGCAGCAGCACCCCCTGACAGCGAGAGAATTTAAAATGATATGACTTGAAAATCCACCACCGCGGCACAGCCCCGCAGTAGCGGACTGGCCATCGGGAGCACTGTGAGAAGAATAACGATGGAAAACCAGGCTAAGAAACGTAGGGTGGGGCTGAAAAATTTAGACAAAAGACATCACCTTCACTAGACAAGGTTTTACCAATGAAAAAACGTCTATGTTTATTTTACATAAAGCTCAAAAAACTATTGCGCTCAAATAAAGGCGCAAAGTTTTGGAACTTTAACTGTGGAAGTAGGCCTATCTTTCTTTCTGAACTACCATAACATCAAACAGAGACTGTGCATTAGCAGGGCAGCTGTGGTGGCGTATATTATTACTGATAACAATTAGAACGAATTATTCTGTTAAAACTTGAACAAATAAATAATAACGATAGGGAAATTGTATATTTGCAAACACCCCTTTTCATTGCGTCGCGACGCGATGGTTTGTCATTTTGAAAATGTGGGTCGCCGAAAAAAAAGTTTGAAAACGACTGGTGTAGATTACACATTTGGTATGAATGAAGCATTTCCACTAATGTCACCCCGAGGGGGTGGAACCAGTAACAACCCAAATGTATAAAGCAAGATGACTGAGGTCATCTGGGGTTAGTAAAACCTCGTTTTACTAACAAGCCTGCTATGTCTTCAGGTGGGTCACTTTACATTCAATAGCTTTTTAATGGTGACATTAAAGCCGTATGTATCTGATCTCTGACTGAATGGTCCACTAAAGGCTCAAGACTCTCATTAGCGGGGGAGAGCAACATTCAGAGAGACAGTTTGAAATCACAAGGCTGAAGATGTCGACCGGCAGAGTTAGTTTGGCAATTACAGAATTATGATCTTTAAAACATAAGCTATTATGATATTTTGAGTTTGACACTATAATACCTAGAAAACATGGTCCAAGGCAAAGCAGTATAGCTGACACGTGTTTGAGTCAGCCCACTTTCAACCCTGCACTTTACAGTCATGCTATTTGAAAACTCAGTTCACGTTGACCTTGTGGCTACTTATAAGATGGTCTCACAGTCATCTTGTATAGCTCGACATGACTTGAAAAATATCAAAAAGCTCCCATGAGCAGCACAGACTTGGCGTCCCGTCGTTGCTGGTACTACTCCAGAGAACAAGCAACGCTCCCGCTGCAAACAAACAATACACACACTAATGGAGCATAAGCAGTCAAAGTCCCTTTGATGTCCTCATGTGATCAGATGTACAGCCTCTGATGGAAGGAGACATCTTTGAACAATTGAAGGACTTTGAAAAGGACTGAAACCCCCGACACAACAGGATGGCAGAGATGTTGATGTAAACAAAATGAGTTCTCCAAGGAGTGAGATGCGCTCATGGGAGGGGGGTTGAAGAGAGGGGATGAGGAGAAGGGTGTTGTAGAGGACGAGGGGAGGGATGGGGAGGGGTGTTGGATGGAGGTGACACCACACTGTCAGCCTAATCAATCATGTCAAGTTTCCAATGTTTAGTAATGCCTGGGATTGCTCCAAAACAAGGAATTTCAAATTGCTAACTGATGAAAATTAAAGGGCACAAGTTAGACTACTTTTCCTTGTATTTTAGATCAGACAGATCTGTGTCTATCTCTTTCTGTCCTCTGATTTGCTCTCTCTCTCCTCATCCATCTCGGTCTCCCTTCTTTTCTTTCTCTCAGGTTTCACCTGCTGCAATATTCTTGTAAAACCTGAATTCTTGGTGTCTGGGTTATTCCAAAACCCTCAGTCTGCATTGCCACACTAGTTAAAGGCTGTAGACCTGAAAGAGAACCTTAAGCAGTTCATGGTCCCTTCAAAGGATTTCCAACAAATAGTTAACTGACAGATTATTTAATTGCTAATAAAAACAATAATTGATAAACAACGGTATAAAAATCTTGAACAAATCAAAGCATTCACCTCAGAACAAGGAAATAGCAATAGCTAATATCCATAACTTACTCAAATAATGCATCCACAGTCAAAACGAGAAGACAGTTCAGTCAAGACAATCAGGTATTGGATTTGAGCATGTATTGTTACATGACATGAACATGTAGATTTAACTTTGGCGGAGTGGATGATCTAAGGGAAGCACTCCCTGCCTCCTCGATGCAACACCTCCATACATGACATATGAGGCGGGGAGCAATGGAGATATAATCCCTCTGAAGGATAGAACATACAGACAGCATGGGGGAGAAGGGGATGGTGGAGGATGGCAGCAGCACTGATCATACAACAACCGGGGTGAGTGTGTGCGTATCCGCGCGTCTTTTAAAGACGCCTTATCGGACGTGGCCCAATGGATATGCGCTGCTAACATGGGTGTGGTAGTGGGCGGAGGAAAGGAAGGTGGAGTAAGACGCCTAACGTCCCCGATGACTGACGCGCGCTGCCCGATTTCCCTGCCTGAACTAGCTGCGCTTATGTAGTGCAACATGCAGCTAAACATGCTGCAGCAAACCAAGAGAGTATGAGCAGGGCATGTACTAGGCATCCAATCAGCTCGGGGGGTGTGGCCTGATAATTTGTGGTTAAGCCTTCAGCCTTTAAGAAATTCTTGCCTGCTCAAATTTGATGCTTCAGTTCTTCTTGGCTGTTGGATGACTTACCAAACTTGGCCTTTTAGGACAGTTCAGGTGGGCAGTCTTTTCAGGGATCAGAGGTTTTGTCAGGAAGCCTGTGCCTGTCATCTGCATGACTCATCACAACCCAGGCTGCATATTTGTAAAAAAATTCCAAATCAAAAACACAGTCAGTTAAACCATCTGTTAAAGAATATAAGAAATGTTCAGAGTAAGTATGCAGAGTACAACCGTAGGCCATTCAGTTAGAGCAAATTGTTTGGCAGCCTGTCAATCAACAGTTCTTTTTTTTCCTCATCCATAAATATTATAACTAATCTTCCATTTTTAATTTTGAACATTAAACCACAACTTGAACAATAAACCACAACTGCCTTCGTCTCAACTTGCTCTCTAGACACACTGTTGGAGATCATTGAGTTAGTGTAGAATAATCTGACTGTGTTCCATTATTAACCTGGTAGAGCTGTTACTTTACATTTTTGGCATTTAACATTTTCCATCAAAATTACTATCATTTAACTACATAGACCTATAGTTACATAGGAACTGCTGTGTAGTTACACTGAATTATGGTTTAGTGATACCAGTTTTTACACAAGTGAAACTTGGTATGGGGATGGTAGGGCTTTCCAGGGGTAAGGGGATGTTAACATGAATCTTGTTTTGGTAGCACAACCTTCAATTCCCCTTCACAACATTCACTTACCCCTTACACCCCTCCCCCATACTGTGCCTTATTACACTTTTACAATAACATAACACTTAATCCTATTTTAAAATAGACATTTAGTCATTTAGCAGACGCTCTTATTCAGAATTAAGCATCCTGTTAAATGTGCCTAAAAACGCCTAAACAGCATACCCAAAGTAAATTGGAAGCTGTTCTTGAACCATTTGGAGTACATGCATGTAAATGATCTCTTTTGAAAGCTGACACTCTGAAGTTATGTCCCCTGTTGTCAGGACCCCTGTCAGTCCTTCTAGTGTTGAGTAATAGAAGCTTGAACACAAGGAAAGTGAAAATTTCTATTTCCGCCTAGATTTTGTTTTGAAAACAGAGGCCTGAAGAGGCCTAGAGGTGGTAGGTATTATCTGGAAGACTAAATTGGACCACAGGTTGAAGCCTTACCCAATTCAAATCAAAAGTCAAACATAATACCACAATATATTCATATTTGACACATGTTTTTATAAGAGTACATCCAGGAATTTTCTAAAAGGGTCTTTTGGAGACTCCAAAATGACCCTTTGTAACCAAGGTCAAATAAAAAGGTATTATTTTTCATAATTGTTATCTCTAATGAAAGGTGGTACTTAGAACTATCATATATAATAGCTAAATCCCTAATTAGTAATACTGAAACACAAAAACTGAAGCATGAACACATTGGAGTGCTTTATCTGATTCCAAGGATTGGCGCACAAAGAACACTGATTCTGTCAACCATATTGCGCAATCGACTGTTATTTTGAAGGCTCCACAGACGCATACAAATGAGGTATTGGCATTTTCAGCTAGCTGTCAGCTACAAGGCTAATAAGCTAATTTCAGAGCCAGTCGAAGCCAGTTCGAGAAATTTGTTTAGAACGAGTGTGGGGGGGGGGGGGGGGGGGGGCGGGGGAGGGGGCAGGACGCACAGACCTAGTTGGCTTTAGAGGGCTGTCAACGGGGCATGGAAGCTCCTATTGGGTCGAACAAGGTGTCAATCAAAAGGGGAGGGTTCAACGGACATTTTGATACCTTCATTTAGTAAATACTCCGTTGCTAACCGGAGAAAATAACACTTTTATGTGAACAAGTTGTTTCTTCCGTCGGCTAACTTGCATAATGAAACAAAGGATAATGGCTATTCATGAACGTAAAACATTGTATTTGGACGAATTACTTTACATGGTTAGATACTTTGAACCCTTGGGACTTACGCAGATCAAGTTTTGATGGCATGATTTGCACACCTGGACCTATTTGAACAACTTAGGGTGAGTACAACTTTTTTCTTTGGCATTGTTGAAGGAATGTTCACCGGAAAAAGACGTTGACTTTGCTTGCTATTGCGACTTGATCTTGAATTGGTTTATTTCAATGGAAGCACAAGAATCGTAGCTTTCCAACGATGTATAACATGTGTAGCGTCTAAAAAATATATTTGTTAGAATTTAGTGGGTCGTAACTGAGGTAGGTGGAGGCAGCATTTTTGTCTCGCGGGCGAAACAGGATCGTAAACATAGCAATTCCTATTTAACGAGAATGTTGCTACTATAAATATCTCTACATAGTCATATGGTAGTTAATGTAACTTAATGTAAAGTGTCACCCCATTTTTTACATTCCTTCATGTTTCTGGCCACCCTGGAAAGGCACATTAGGCAATCCAGTGAAGAGATGCACTGCACACTATCATATCACAGATACAAATATCTCAGTGGGCAAGGGGACCACATGCTCAGCCTGCTAGTTACTTTGTCAGACAAACTGCTACCACAAGAACTGAGCAACCCATGTCTGGGATGGAACGAGTTGATGGAAGAGTACATTTCACTCTTTTCTTGTATAAGGGATGTGTATTGTATTGCCTGATGGACGTACACTGTTTAAGTTCAATTTTGAATCAACAGTTTTAAATATGTAATCTGCCTTCATCATAAATAAAGGCTGTCTTAAATGCATTGGTTAATCTCCAAGCAATGTTATGTCTCATTCAAATCAAGTTTGGAGTCTTCTAATTCCAATGTAATTTTCAATTCCAGGTTTATCCCACGCAACACCTGGCTGCAGAGGCAACGTCACCTGGAGAGTCTGCAAGATTGCTGACAGCTTCTGTCTGCACACGTTCTTCATCTTTAGCAAGGTTTTGGAAATCATGCCGGCAGGAAACCTGTGAACAGTGTTGACTCTCCCCTCTGCTGTCAGCGCAGAGCATTTAAAGACCTTGAAAAACTGCTTTTTTCCCTACACTTCTTTCCCTCTGACACCAAAGTCTCCCGCCGGGCCAAGAAACACGTAAGCTAATGGAGTCGATGTGAGAAGTTGAAATGGTGTGGGACCGTCTGAGATGAACACACAACCTGAGAGCTCCTGGCTCAGAGGGCATTTATCCCACTTCTCAACACTACCCTCCTCCCCGTTTCCACGAGAACTCTTATTTTGTTCCAATAAATCGAAATGGCTGTACTCCCTCTGCAGGTGCACTGCAGACATCCAAGTTTTGAGATCTATTGACATATATAAATAGCTACATTGCTCTTTCTATGAAAAAAAGATATCTGTGTAAGAACATCTACAACTTTTTTTTCCTAAACTCTTGATCCAATATAGTTCAGGCAGACAACGACCTCTGAGATTGTCAAAAAGTGTTAAGCCTCTTTACGTATAAATTTACATTATTTAAAAGTGAGAGCTCAGATATGAGAAGCAGACAAAAAACATTTTAGAATAATTAGAAACATTAGCGCTAATTTTTTGACAGCAACAATCCAAGAAACATTTTATTTTATGGATGTTTCATAAAAAATAGCATCCATAAACATCCAGCTCTGTTACCTGTGTTAGGCTTTGTTCTTCCTCCAGTGTGGTTGTCACCACTGATTGACTTGTTCCATTAAAGCATATTGGTGGCCTCCTTGGCACCCCGGCACTGAGGACCAGATGCCTGGCACCCAGGCAGGCTGGGCTGGCTGGGCTGGCTGCAGGGCTGGCTGCAGGGCTGGTTGTGCTGGCTGCTGGGCTGGCTGCAGGGCTGGCTGGGATGTCTGGGCTGGCTGGCTGCAGGGCAGCAGCTTAGTCAGCTCTGTAGTGGCCTAAACACGGAGCATCAGATGAGCAAGATCAGTCCTGTGTTTTCCCTCCATGGAAAGTGCCAGGAAATGACTGGAACCTGACAAGAATGGAATCCGTCTGGCCAACATTGTGGAGTTCTTGAGTGTGAGTTTGTTTAGAATTCATATTTGTCTATAACAAATGCCAAGAATGGTAAACAGTTTTTCAGCCATTAAATCTGTCCAAGGGTCACCTCTGCTACTGGGCTATTGTAAACTCAGTACATTAATTGCAATCACAGTAATTACAGTGAACTGCATGCATCTAATTTTGGCAGCTATATTAGGACACAAACAATATACAGTACGTACACATGACATGGTTTGCCCTGTGAAATATTTCCCTCAAAGCTAATGTACATTCTATATGAAAAGAATGAATGACCTTTGTGATGACAGCTGATATTTTTCTTCTGTGTTTACAATACTTGGGAATCCCTCAAGACCCTGCTTGCCGGCAGAGCTTTCATAAACAGCAGTATGTATCATGAGCTGTGTCCTTTCCCCTTGCCCAACAGCAGATGTCCTTGGTGACTGGGTGGGTCACGACCCAACCTGGAACCATCTGGAACATGGAATGGCCACAATAACATCTCTGGAAACTGAAGGCCAAAGAAAGCAAAAAAGAAAGTAAGTCATGTGGCATCTGACCCGGGCACTTTCCGTATCCTTTTCATTCCAGCCACTTCAGAATACCTCTGTCTATGTGGATGCTGGACATTATAGAACACCTTCTGTCTAGGTTGTGTTATGGCTGCAAAATCACAGAATGACATAACCTTTCCGTTCAAAAGAAAATCCTTCCAGGACGTTAATTGCACATAGTGTAAATAGCAATGCCCAGAATGTCTGTTTTCCTGTATAGTGTGTTGTCAGGTGCTTGCCAATGGAGCTGTATTAAAGGATGTCCTTTGGTAAACCTGTTGAATTAGCATGTTCCAAGAATAACAACTTGCTTGGCATTTAACCGTTTATAGGACAACATTGAGGTATAGTAAATAATGCATTGCCTCAATGAGGTTGTGTGGTTGCTGTGTCTCCTCTGGATAATTTGGCCATCCTTGTTGGATCATGTTTAAATGTCAGAGCTGGCTCCAATGCTCTGACTAATGCATTACCCTGCGGAGCTTTCTTATGAAGGTAGTCCTGTCACATTTGAAGGTGGCGTTTTGTAACAAACATTCAGCTGTTAGTTAATATGCTAATTTTGACAGCCTCTGTTTCACCTTTGAATGTTGTAGCACACATGTATGCAAATACCAGACTTTGCCTGCTGTGAGAGTTACCAACCTGAAAAGGTGGGATGGTTGCATTGAGGCTGTGGAAGAAATTGCTATTTCCAGTGTGCTTACATTATTCACTAATCAATTTCTTCCACAAGGCAAATACATTTACATATCTGGTTTGTGAATATACTGTATATAAACATAAACAATGACAGATCTAGTTTGTGAATAAGATTAAAAAATATACTGTATAAAAAAATTAAAATAAAAAAGGTTTATCTGAGTTCTGAAGTCTATCCAACAGTCAAACGTAGAGCTGTGTTTTTTCAGCCACCAACGTCCCACCAATCTGAACCACTGCAACTTAATCCTGTTGCAGACTGTCATCTGTTCTGTATTTATCTTAGCCTTCACAGATGAACATGAGACACTCCTGATGGGTACTGTAAGTACAGCAAGATGCTGACTGTATAATTAAAACAACCTGAGAAGCTAGTTGAATTGTATGTGAATTCTGGGCTATTTGCCAGTCAGGTGTATGAGACTGAATGCATTAAATCAAGAACGACCTCACCAAGGGAGCAGTGAAGCACCTATAGAAGAGGAGCAATACTGTAGAGGTGCATTCTTGTTTATTTTTTTCCAGATACCGATCTCGACATGATGCAATTACCATCCACCATGTGCATATTGCCATGACTTAACGTTCAATGTGCAGCGTTCATTACTGTTAATTCCTGCGTGAAAGCATCACTCAAATCTGTTTAGTAATTTCAATTAACTGAGACAATTTGTTGAAAGAAAGCTTTGCGTCAACCACAGTGTCTAATGTTACAGGCTAATTTCACCTGCCCCCCCCCCCCACACACACACCTTCCTGTTCTCTCTATGGTCACAGTATTTTCTTCAAAGTGGCATCGACCAGGCTGTCTTCTCTCTCCTTGTCTTCAAATGACAGTAAGCTTTATTATTCTCAGTAACTCTAACAGCAAGTGGAGCAAACTGTGCTCTCACCACTTGCTGGCCTGGATGAGAGCCAGGACCAAATCAAGTTCCGGAAAATAACAGGCAGTACACCCCTTTGTCTTGTGCAGTTGAGAAAACTAACTCCTTGCCACAAAATCCAATCAAAGCCCTTAGTAAAGACAAATATTAATGTATCCCGAGATTCTGCTCTGTTTGGAGGGAGTGACATTAACAGCAGCTGGTGAGGACTTGCTTCTGACCTTTCCTGTGTCTGAAATATCTGGCACCGTTACCTTCATTGTATCTAAATGATTTATTGCCTGTTTCCATCAGGAGGAATGTGACCTGTTTACGCACCTCATCTACACTGACCCTTTCAAGTCCACCATACAATACTGTGGGCACACCCAGACACATACCAATACATGAATAAATGTACAGATGCCCTGTATCAATATCTAATGATTATATACTTTTGGAAAAACTGTCATTTTCACATTGCTTTCACACACACACTGTAACCGGTAAGCACAATTCAAAGTAAACGACAACAGTTACTCTCAACTTATACAACTCGCTCCAGTGACTGTGAACCTCTTCTTTCTGACTGTGTTCTACGACCACTAGAAATCCGTCTTGATTTATGCATAACAAGTTCACAATGTAATGTTGCTGTACAGGCAACTCTGTCCATCAACAATAACTTTGTTAGGACACAATCTACCTTGACAGAGAGGTGTTTTTTGGCATACCTCTCCAATTGTGACCCAAACAGAAGAAATCTCCCTTACCCTCTGACAGGGTGAGATGACCGGGGAAGACAGCCAAACACCGGCAGCTGCTCATGAATCATTTATCTCACTTGCACTCTGATGCTGGGCCTCTTATTGTCTGGCTCACACACAGAGCAGCTCAAGCCACTCACCAAGACAGCTGGGCCATCCAACTCATAAGCGGCACCATTTTTAAAATCTGTGCGTGATTTCTGAATACGATTTTCCGAAATTATCCCCATTCATTTTTTAACCTTAGTGAACTGTGTATGGAGGGCTTCAGCTATGCAATTACAACATCCACAGGAGAGTGAGGAGCGAGATAGGGAGGAGAGAGAGATTGAAAGAGATAGATGGAAACAGAGGAAGAGAGATGAGAAAGAAACAGCATAAGAGATAGATAGAAAAATTGATAAAGACAAATCTGAGAGAGAAAGAGAGAGAGCTTTCAACTGTTCCAGTCAAACAATAAATCGCCACCATCAGGAAAGCCATTTATCCATTCACTTAGTGAAGAGCTGCTGTTGCTCTGCAGTGCTGAATGCTCTTGTTCCAGCCCACAATCCTCTTTCTTACTCTGGAAACAGTTCTTAACCTCCGGCTCCTGGTCAGGAATTAATATTCAGTCTCTTACATTGATTACATACATCAAAGCTCACCAGACTACTGTTTGTGTCCTGCTGTTTGTACGATTATGTAGGAATAAACGCATAGCACAGTAAAGCATATATGCAATATGATTTTTGATGGTGTAAAGAATGTGCTAGTACCGCAGACGTGGCCGCACCCCCGTAGGTACACTCGGCCGACGTTCAACCACACCTGGGATCGAACCTGCCACCTCCAACATCCCAAGCGTGACCATTTCCAGCTACGCTGATGAAAAGCTAGCGCTTCTTTGACGCGGGTGGCCTTTATACATTAGCCTGGTCCTAACCAGACTCTCGTACATTTCATTTGTACAGAAAGTCTGGGCTCGCTCCATTGACAAGCGTTAACTTCCTTGAAGGCGGGTACTCCGTTGACGTTTAAAACTATTGGATCTGCCCAGAGCCACTCTGGATCTGCCATAACCAATCGCTAGCGTTTGCCTTAGCCAACTCCTTCACGACTAACGGAGCGAGCTGGATAATCAAACGAACCCTGTGGAGATCAAAGATTGTTCTTGCTCCGGCTTTAACTTCTGGATATTCGGCAACGTTGCCACAACGGACCGAATGGCTTCGCTCGCATCTTTTTCCGCCGCCATTACGGAACTACAACACAAACTAGCGCACAACATCAACATCATCGTTCTCAGCCACTCCCTCTGTTCACTGATTGGACAGGTAGAAAATTAACCGGAGACATCTGACTTACGTACCTTAAGCCCAGACCTAGTACAGAAGCAAAATCAAAATTGAGCGGAAGTACGTAGGAGGGCAGAGCCAGGCTATTTATAAATACCTGAGGAGTGAGTTTAACCGATCAACACCGGCTACATGTATGTATATATACTGTGGTATCATGAGAGGCTAGACCACGATGCGGGGTGTAGGGCAGTGCATAAAAACCGGACAGAGCAGGCTAAACTGGGTTCAAACAAAAGTAACTGGTTTATTTACCAAAAACAGGTCAGGAAGCAAAACAAAAAGTTCCATCAAACACAAAAACGTTGCTCCGCGCCTTGGATCCTACCAAGTATCAAACACTCAGAAGTCTGGCACCGACCTCTGCTTATGCCAGGTACGCTCTCTCCCTCTTGGTCTCTGTATCGAGCCTTTTGTCCTCTCTCCCTCCCCCGCCTGTGCTCCTGCCTCAATCAGAGGACTGAGGCATTTGCAGCTGTCGGCGTGGTGCATTCGGGGAGGTGTAGTTCTTGCGTCAGCCATCTTGTGGCATGGTAGCCATTCGCAGAAGGAAAACGTACTGCCCCTCTACAACACGTCATCTCGTGATGCCACAATACAAAACAATATATATTTGTTGTTGCCGGACATTCTTTCTGTGATTTTTCAGCTGGCGTCTGAGATGAGGAAGCAGAATAGGAGAAGAGATTTACCTTTCATTGATAGGCCAATCTATCTGTGGAAGCTGTATTCGCCATCTCTTCTGTTTTCCCTCTTTATCTTTCATCATTGCTAGCTCCTTCTTTCCCTCTCTCTCGTCCCCCTCTTTAGCTCCCTCCCTCTCTCTCACACATACTCTGGATCCTTTTTTCTCTCCTCACATGATCTCTCCCACCCGCCTCTCTCCCCCATCATCTCTCTGAGTGTTTGTGCATCTGAGACTGTGTGTGAGTGTGTGTGACCTGTCACCTTTCCTCCATTCCTCCAGAGATGGGAGGGAGGTAAATCAGCCTCAGACATGGCCGCCATCCTCTCTGCATAACCTCGGTCCCCTGAAAACCGCACGCTTTATCTCACAGCATTTAATGCAGCCCCTTGATAGCCTTGTGGGGGACCCGCCTGGCTGACCCTCAGTCTGTGAAACTGCGATACAGTTGAGCTAGAGATTTAGAGAGATGATTTAATTATTTTTTATCATCCTAAGTGATTTATGTCCATCTTCCTCAGTAGGTGTGAAGTCCACAGGGACAGGGATGAAAGGAGCGAAGCAAAATTCAGTAGGTGGACTCTGATATTGATTTGAAATGGTCATTATGACACGGGCATGACAGTTTAATTAGCATGTCAATACTTATCATGAACCCACAGGGACGTTTGTCCAGGCTCATCTGTTTAGAGCGATTCAAATCTTTCTCCATCAGATGAGACTGCTGGATTTGTGGAACGAATCACACACTGCTTAACAACACAAAGGATAAACATGACATGCCAGTTTTGTACTGCCATGTCAAATTCAATTACCGGCATAATGCACTCGTTCATCATGAAACACTTTTTTAGCAATGTATTTTAATCACAAAATAATGGTTAACATATTATATATATATATTATATATATATATATGATATGTTATATATATTTTATAAGTGAGATCTCCAAATAGCACTTCATAATGAGTACTTCTGGTGTGCCATTCCAACACTGATGCCTTCAAAAGCAAAGAGAAAGTGGCCATTAAAACAATTTAAGCTTCACACATTGCTGAGTGGAAGTAGCGGAGGATGTGGGACTCGGCCTGTACTTCCTGGAACCAGTACAATGGGGAGTGATGCAAGTGGATTCACTGTCTCCCTGTAGGGAAGAAACAGACTGAACACAGACAACTTTCTTTGTCACATGAATGACTTGAAAAATGAAATATCAAAAGCATTACCTGTACAGCTTTGTCAAATGCCTATTGGAGAAAACCATTATATGTCTCCCTGGGTGTGTATTTCGGTACACGTTTTCTCTCTCTCTCTCTCTCTCTCTCTCTCTCTCTCTCTCTCTCTCTCTCTCTCTCTCTCTCACTCGATTCCCTGCACTCCTGTCTCTCTTTCCAGTCACTCACCTGTTGTCCATTGTGTGATCACCCTGCCCTGTATATAGATTAGTTTCCTATGTAAGTCCTTGTCTCGTTTTTGTCATATGAGTATACCCATTGTGTTCCTGGTTTTTACAAGTAAAGACTTTGTTATTGTGATCCTGCCTCGATCTCTTTGCGTTTGGGTCCACCCCCTGCACTTACTTCCTGACAGTTTGTACTTGTGTGTGTCTGTTTCTGTTTGTGTAGGTTCTGTATATGTGTCTGTTTGTGTGTGGTGTGTGTGTATGGTATTGCATGGCAGTTTCAGATTTCTGCTTACTCCCTAAATGATTGTGATCAATCACAGCAACACCTCAAGTGACAGGAGATTCTAAAACTGTATTGTATCTGCTATGGTATAATAATGCTATAGTCAGTATATGGAGGATAGGTGAGACTAAGACTGTATTGTATATGCCACTGTATATCAAGGATAGGTTTAGTTTGGGGAGGATAGGTGAGAGGATAAAAGGTTTGCCTCAGGAGCCAATAACCCCATCTGCTCCTCAGTGTGAGTGTATTGTGAACGCCCAGGTGAATCTGTTTCATCAATTACATAGCAACGTGACTGTTCCTAAAACTCACCTTGAACATAACAACTCTTAACCCATACAACTAACGGTATAGTCAGAAATGTTTTATGCTTCAACTAAACCTACAGTATATACTTCTTTTTGCCAAACCTTGTATCCCTACAGCATTTTGTGTTGTGTGTCTATTATGGATCTGCGCTAGAAAATGAATGTAAAGCTACTGATCTGCTGTGTCATCTAATTTGTAAGATATGGAGTCGGTGCCAGTGGTATATGGAGATATGGAGTTGAGGTGCCAGTGTGGATGTTTTCTGAGGCTGCTGAGTGGTTGTACATAATTTTTCAGCCCATCTAGCAGCTCTATTCTCGCAAGATAGATGTTCATGGATGATCAAGCATGCCTGCTCTACCAACAATAGGGTGCATATCTTGTGCAGTGGCCAAAATGACAAACCCCCCCCCCCAAAAAAAATCACAATGCATTGAAAATCCTGATCTTTGAGTGGCGATCCTTTTAGGTTTCTCCTTCTTGTAGTCTCAAACATTCACCCAGACACAGACATCTGGCTGTAGGAACAAGGTCATGTATGTGACAGAAACAACCAGTCAATCAAGTCGTCGTTCTGGTTTGCCAATTTACTTTGAGATAGAAAATAATTATTCTCATTTAAATGAAGTGTTCAGACTACAAGCCTCCAAGATCCTGTGTTCAACTGCTGAGAGACACTGTGTCATTAGGACAGGACCCAGACAGTGAGTATGCTTAGTGTGATGAAGAACCAGGTCCTCCTCCCTCTGCCACTAGCCTGGCCATGCACTAGCCTGGCCATGCACTAGCCTGGCTTTGACAGACCCATTCGAGAATGCACATTTGTGAAGCAGCGTTATCAATGGGCGCAGACCAAAATGTCTCTGGATGCAGAAAGAAATAAGTGGATAGATGTAGCCAACCAAAGTCAAAAAATTGGATATTGTTTAAGAAAAAGCCTCAACAGTGCTCCTCTGTACAGTCATCATATTAAACCCTCATACCCCATATCAGATCAACGGTTGCGATTGGCATGACCAGATTCTGGTTGGAGAGAGGTCTATTTGAATGGGAGGGTGACAAGACCTCTCTGTCACCAGCGCGCAACACGGACACTATATAATTCCAGGAATCAGTGTGAGTGCCACCAACTTTATCACGGGAACCGTGCACTATCTATAGTTCAAGTAATCTGTATTTGTGTGTTTCACTGACATCTTAATCACTGACTGCATCACGGGCACTGTGCACTAGTCCAGTTAAACACAGACTCCAAAGTTCTGTTGTGTGATAGATAGTGTGTTCTGGTGTGTGATAGTTAATGTGCCACCCGCAGCCCAGGTTGTGAAGCTGGCTGTTAAATTAAAATGGCTGAAGTGTGCTTAAGAAGTATGGTGAGGTCGAGTCTGCATGCTTGGATGCAATTATGACAGCACATGAATAATTAGCCCACCCAAGTAAAGTGGAGCAAATTCCGCACAGACTAATGTACTTAAAAGTGGCCAAGTGTTCTGTGGAGGTTGGGCTTGAATAGGTCGGTATAATAAGGTTGGCCTTTCTCGAGAGGTCTATTTTAACAGTCATATCATTTAAATCATTGGATATTTTACAGAGGGTGAAGAATTACAGAATTTGGACTCATAAATCAGGCCTCAAAAAATCTATCACATTAGTTTCATCCACCTTAACAGTTTTATATATTCAAATTTAGCAAAAAATAGGGGTTTCATCCACAATCCAATGATAACGGTCCACCTGTCAAACGAAATCTGTGAAGTGGACCCATCTTAAAAATGCCAGTATGGTGGCAAACTAGCCACATTTAAATAATGGGCTAGTGTAGGTATAATCTAAAAGCCGCATGACATTCCTGTTTTTTTTTTTACGAAATAGATTAGATGTTTTGTTGTGTTTGGCATTCACACAAGACACCTTTACCTGGTATGTTTCTACCCTTAGTGATCATGAGGAAACCAGTTCTGGTTCTTCTAAGCTAAAGGTTTCAGAATAATTGTTGTTTTTTGTCTAACAATTTCACGCTTACCCTTATTTGCAGTGGTGTTTGGCATAGTCTACCAGGACGTGTGAAAGCCCAGGGAGCTCAAAGTGGACAGTGCCATGTCCTATTAGAACAATGGCAGTGACTAGGATAAGCCATCCTAGCAGGGGTCATGGGGAGGGACAAGATGTCTCCTTTAATCACCTCGCTCTCCCCATCCCCGTCACTGTGTGCCAGATCAATTTCACAGCACTTTCGGGGGGAAGTCACACCTTCCCTGGTCTGGTGAGACAACAAATTAAACACGCCGCTGTTTTCTCACAGTCACAGTGTTTTGAATTGTGCTATTTTAAGAAGTGTCATTGCGTTGCTCGTCAGTGTTGCACCATCCTCTCTTGCCCTCTCCGGGCTTCAATCTCAGGTCCTCCGAATCACACCAGCAACTGACCAGCCAGCTAGACCACTTAAAGGATACAGGATACACTGGCGAGGGTGGGTGGTCTTTATCCAGAGAGGAGTGAGTTTAATCAATTCAACTCAGTTACACCATGACCCAAATATTATTGAAGATCAACTCCAAGACCATAGCTTGAATGTTGTCATATCAACTGTCAAACCTAACAGTGGAATTCACACTAACCCTTCAAGCAGGGGCAAAACGCTCATAGGTGGTGGGCCGAAGCTGAAAATAGTGCACAACAATCCCTTGAACAATCCCTAGCGATTGAGGAACTGGATTTTTCTGTATCGTTTTAAACCTGTTCTACAACCCTGAAAAAATTTGTTGGCATGTCCAGTTCTTGCACATTTTTCAAGAAACAAATATTTTGTTTCTTTATCGACACAGGCATGTTTTCCGGACAACTATGGTCCGCATCCAATCAGAGCTCATATACATGACACCTTCATAAAATCCACCAATCGTATACCCTGATAAGCAAAGCGAGTCAAGTAGGAAGTAAACATTCACATGTGCATTTTGGTGAGCTGGTATATTGTCAGTGGGTAACTGGGCTTCAAATGTATGGAAAAAAAGTTTAACAAATGGGTAATTCAGGTATTCTCTAAAGAAACATTGCAACATTCCACTTAAACAAGCATATTTGTTATATTATTGCACTGCTATTAGCCATCAGAGCAAGTTAACAGTTAAGTGATAATTAAATGTGCAGAACATTGTTCAAATAAATGTACAGTATTGTTTTAAGTGTGTGTCATACTTTGTTTTAAGTGTGTCGCCTAAAAATTACATGAATCAATGACATACGTAATTATAATTAGCCAAGAGTAGGTATACCACATCAGCAACACTTATCAATACATATTGACATTTCTGCACACTTGGCAAGTTGGAAAACAAACCTCATTAGCATAATACACATGTGCACAATTAATTGTATTGCTAGCAGCGTATTCAAGGCCACAAGTAGTTGCAATCAAGGAATGCTGTATGCATGTAGGTAGCAAACCAAAATATATAATCTACCCATTTACTGAAGCTAGTTGGTCCCAGTTTTTTCAGAGTGCATTGCATTTGCAAAATTGACAGCAAGGAAAGCATTCTTGCAGAAAAAGCAGTGGAAAGATTCAACTTAAATTCAGCACCTCTGAACCATATGCTAGGTAATGTTGGATTTCACAAGGGTGCTACAGTAACTTCACCAACACAACAAATGTAGCTAGAGCACGTAAGATGAGTGAAAATGCAGCTCTGGAGCAGGTTTTCCAAACAGAAGGTGTGTATAAAATTCTGTATTTTGTATGTCAGGATGTACAGTGGGGTCAGTGTATACAAATAACCTACTGCAAAATCAATTTTGCTGTTACAATCACATTTTATTAGAAAATGAGTTGACATACATTGCATGCTTATTAAAAGCACAGACTGGAAGGGCCGGGCAGAGGAGAGGACGGGCAGGACAAAGACCTGTAGCAGGACAGAGAAAGTAGTTCTTTACCTACAAGTACAATCTGGGGATTTTGTTGCTCAGAGACAACAGGATTATGGTTTTTCAAACACCTGTGAACAGCCTGTGATCAAGTCATAGAGCAAACAGCCACCAGAGACTCCGAAACTAAAGTTGGACTGACTCAATTCTCCCTAAACAAAGATGCAGTGCATAGATGCACAACATCACAGTGAACTGCATGAATCATGAAAAGGATATTCAAAACATCATGTCAACAATCAAATGTATGATCAACCCATTTGACCAGACCTTGGAGGGAGAAGCAGCACTAAGTCACATAACATCATGAAAACTAGCTTCAGATGCTGTTGTCCGCTGCGCGTCGGACAGTTCACACCTCTGCATTGTCCATTATCAGGTGATAATGTACAACTCGTCGGGCATCATCCCTTACATAATCTTTAGATGTTTAAGGACAGAGCAAGAAAGACTATGACGAAGGTTAAAATGAAAAAGAAATAGACATTTGAGATTTAATTTTCAAAACATGCCACAGAAAATAGATACCAAAATTCAATTTGAAATGTAAAATTTGAAAATTAAAATGCATTTCCAGAAATGCATTTTCATTTTAAGAACGTGGCTGCAAAATCGTGACCACAATTCAAATTCAAATGCATTTCCAGAAATGCATTTTCAAGAACGTGGCTGCAAAATCGTGACCACAATTCAAATTCAAATGCATTTCCAGAAATGCATTTTCATTTTAAGAACGTGGCTGCAAAATCGTGACCACAATTCAAATTCAAATGCATTTGCAGAAATGCAAAATGAACGAAAAAGCATTCTGAGTGGCGCAGCAGAGTGACGTCAGTAGCCGCTCTTCTTCAGCTCCCTGCTGACCGAGCTACCCATCTTGTTCGGTAGGGGGCGGTGTGCACATCTGCATTGCATTACATTGCAAATGTGCCGGGAAATTGATTGAATTGCCGGGTATTTAGAGCAGCGTTCCCCAACCGGTGCCCACCGGTCCGCGGACCGGTACCGCTCCGTGTGTCATTTCGTACCGGGCCGCACAAAAAAGAATAACATTATTTCCTTTTAATTGATTATCAGAGTCTGAAAGACGTTTTATTCTGAAAAATGACCTGATTCTCTCCTTCTCCGCGGGCCTTTTCCCCTGAGCAAAAAAGCTCTGCAAAGACGTGTGCTTACTCATTTTTTAGCAAGTTTGTGGGCTTTATTGTGCGGTATCATGCGCGTCTCTTCCTCTTGACACATGACAAGTGATAGTTACTAAAGAATGTATAATACATTACAACACATATTCTAGAACTGTAATCACCAGCTGCATATCGGGCACGGCACTATCTATAATCCCAGTTATTAATATGTGTGGCATTTTAATCACTGAATGCATCACGGGCACTGTGCACGAGTGAATATAACAACAGGAACAATGTTCGTATGACTTTATGAAGGATGCATGTCTTAAAGTTATGTATTGTGCTTATTAAAGTTATGGCTTATGAAACTTAGAAGTGTGCTCAGGCTTAAACATAGGGTCTCACACTGAGTGTGGGAAGCAGGCTGTTCTTTGTGTCTCTATCTCTTCATTTTCAGAAACAACCTTGAAACTGGGTGGAGATGGCACCCGAGCAGGTGGGATGCGTAGGCAAGAACAACTCCCTGATGCACGAGAGAACAAGCTCAACCCTTTTTTGATACTTGTGTTTTCAATTGCATTGTATATGATATGCTGGGGCAGGGAAAGATAGCCAGTTGGACTTCGTGAACCAGCCCAAACTCTGTTGCGGGTAGGGAAACGTAGACAACCCCAGAGCTCTGTACTTGTTGATTTCCAACTGCTGCATTAAAGCTGATATTATCGGACCTCTGCAACTCCAGACCACTCTTTCTGGAACACAGATTTGTGTCATTGAATACCATCATTACATATTGGAATAGACACAATTGAATCCTTCATTACCACTCAATGAAGCCTGTTTGAGACAACAACTCTATCGGTGTTTTGGATGAAGGCTATCCTGAGATCGCCACTAAAGCACTGAAAACCCTGCTTCCATTTCCAACATCAAGCGGGATTTTCTGCCGTGACAGCAATCAAACAAAATTATGGAATAGGCCTAAACTGGATATAAGGAACGCACTTCGGGTGTCACTGTCGTAGCTTATAGTCACACACAACAGTGGGACTGACACATCGAAAGTTAGCTAGTAACAATATAACGATGGAAAACCAGGCAAAGAAACTTAAAGATGGGGCTGAAAAATTAAGAGACAAAAATACATCACATTCACTAGACATGGTTTTGTCAATTGAAAAAACGGCTGTTTATTGGGTGTGCTATACCTTCGGCAAGGGCACAACCTTTGTTCTCTCACATATAGATTTTTTTTTTTTTTTTTTTTTTATTTCTTTTTGCCCCCCTAAAACTCAGTCAATATTTGTCCTACATAGACAACCTAGGTGTCAAAAGTTTCGTCTTGGTAGCGATTGAGTTGCTTCTATTGGGATTTACGTTCCGTTGCATGGTTTAGGCTCAAGTTAAGTTTTTGTGGCGAAAAGTGAAGCTAACGGTGGCTAATTTGCTAGCCAAAGTCACTGACGTCACTAACGTCACGAAAACACGCGTGACTACCTTGGCAGAAAATTCGTTTCGCATCTGTTAACTTGGGGGATAGCTAGGCTAACTATAGCTTTACTGCAAGGCAGCTGCAGAAACGCCACAAGCAAAGAGGCCAGGGTGATAACTATTTACTCATTTTACTTTGTGATATGACACACAATTGTGATGTGTAATGTACAATATAAGCTGATATTATTAAGGAAGTACATTTACTTTCGGAAACAGTAGTCTACTATTTCACTGAAGTATTAGCATCACGACATTAGCCTCTGTTGCCCGGGCAACACATACTACAGTGGTCTATGATGCATCTGTTTTCAATCGTTAAAATAAACATTCCTCACAAATACATTTTCGTTGTAGGATTTATTATGACAGTACATTAGTAAACGATTTGTTGGTGAAATTATCATTACCTGTGGTTTCAAACCAGTGTTGCTCACTGCAACGCTGTAGCCTACGCTAGACACTACAAAAACATCTACACAGCTGTTTAGGAAGTCAAACGGCGACAGAACATCTTCGGCACTGCCCTTACTTAAATCAAAAGTCTTTCAATAGGTGAAACTATCTGACTACTAACCTGAACTTCATTGCCACAGCCTAAACTTTGTCAATCTGTTCATGATAATAATTAATTTCAGCCTAAACCGTACAACGGAACGTTAAATCGAATTCAACCAACGCAATCGCTACCAAGACGAACACAGCAGTAGTCTAGTAGGCATACTGTACTGTAGTAGTACAATTTACTGGGGCAGCTTCTCCACACAGGGCTATATCGCATTTTGCGTTGTTACTGACAATGATCGCTACCAGTGAGCTTTTAATGAATGAGCGATTTTCCACTAAATAAATGTCAAGCTTATTTACGTTTTGGGGGGCATATTTTCAGTTAGCAGATGGTACTGTTTGAATCGCGATTCCATCTTCTACTGCCGGTAACGTCGTAGAATAATCTTCAAAGGGGGTTCTTTATTAATGAATGAATACAATATGAGTATACTCATATTGCGTAGGCTAAATGCCTGAAAATATCACGAGAAGGGAAAACTTAAAAGGACGTTTAAGTCATAGAGATTAGGTCAATTTTTACACCGGTCTGCCAAATTTCTTCGTTTTGATTCAGCTATGAGGCTGCCTCTTGCAGGGGAAATGAGAAGACATGATATTTCATTCTACACTTCACTCGTATTTTGAGTTGTAAATGAGCAGCAAAAAAAAGATGCTTTTAAATCTATGTAATGATAAGGAAAAATTCTAGCGGCACTGTGTAGATCTGAATAGTCAAGAGATGGCGGTTACAATAAATTTATTTTGCTTGTACAAATCAAGATTTAACAAAGTACTTTGTGATCAGTCATAACGAAGGAGGTGCTAGCCACAGGTCGTTCGCCAGAGTGATACAGAACAACCCCAAAACCCTGCCTTATATAAACTTTAGATCAAATGGTTATTCTGAACTCTGTGATTGGTCAGCACTGCTCAGTGACAGTGACTTCATATCAAGTTCCCACGGTTCTTTAATGTGGCCTCTCTCCCCAAACCAGTAGATAGTAAAACCACAGGGGTTCACCAGTCAAATGGTCAACTGTCCTTTGTGTGGGCCACTTCAAACAAGTCTACAGGAAGGGTCAGAGCAGCAGATCACAATAACAATACAGTTGAATCCACGTTGTCTCCAGACCAACTGTCTCTTCCTCCCCAGGTGACAAGAACCCTCTCAGGTCACCCAGACTTCCCGTCTCTTAGACTTCACGTCTCCTAGTTATAAAACTGCAAATGGCATCTCTACCAAATGGGTTGAATCGACTGTCACTGTATTAAGCTTCTTAACAAACTTTTAGACTTCCCTTAAAACACATTATAAAACACACATATTATAACTGTATTCCAAAATTTCCATGACAGTAATCTTTATAAATAATAAGTAGGCCATATGCATTTTTATATAAAATATACAGAAATATCAGTTGTAAAGATGTCATTATAAAACGGACCCCTGTGCAACCGACGCAAGCAAGCACACCCTACCCTCTCTAGTTTTACATAAAACTCCAAAAACAATTTTTCGCTCAAATCAGCTAAACAATTTTTCTCGCGCGCTCCGCGCACTCGCATTAGGTGTGGAAGTCACTAACTAGGATCACATCAAACCCAGAATGTGCATGCATTAGCACTGCAGCTGTCCAGGGCCTATCTTTCCTCCCAGTCCGTCCCTGCCGGTCCGTGAAAATATGTCTTACATGAAAGCGGTCCGTGGCGCAAAAAAGGTTGGGGACCGCTGCTTTAGAGGACGCATCACAGATCATGGCGCTCCCTCAAATTGTGCAAACACTGTTAGAATTATCTGAGCAGGTAGAATCTAATAATATATCTGAGTCTGATGCCCGTGACCGAGTAGAACAAGTCATAGAGAGCTTGGCTGCATACTCTGCCGTCACAGATTTACACATTAATAGTAGCTCTGCCACTGTTTTAGTCATTGTTTGACATCAAGTTGCTCAGTCTGTGATGCGTCCTCTAAAGACCCGGCAATTCAATCAATTTCCCAGCACATTTGCAATGTAATGCAATGCAGATGTGCACACCGCCCCCTACCGAACAAGATGGGTAGCTCGGTCAGCAGGGAGCTGAAGAAGAGCGGCTACTGACGTCACTCTGCTGCGCCGCTCAGAATGCTTTTTCGTTCATTTTGCATTTCTGCAAATGCATTTGAATTTGAATTGTGGTCACGATTTTGCAGCCACGTTCTTAAAATGAAAATGCATTTCTGGAAATGCATTTGAATTTGAATTGTGGTCACGATTTTACAGCCACGTTCTTGAAAATGAAAATGCATTTCTGGAAATGCATTTGAATTTGAATTGTGGTCACGATTTTGCAGCCACGTTCTTAAAATGAAAATGCATTTCTGGAAATGCATTTTAATTTTCAAATTTTACATTTCAAATTTAATTTTGGTATCTATTTGCTGGGGCATGTTTTGAAAATTAAATCTCAAATGTCTATTTCTTTTTCATTTTAATTAAGTGAAAGATTGAGCACTCTTGAAGAAGAAAATTTAAATGTAAATAGGATGATTGATTACTAATTTCATTTATGAGTCAAATAATGCAGCCACATTTGAATTTTGGTAACGATTTGCTTCCATACACTCGCGCATGTGCGACCTACAAATTTGGAATTTATTGGGTGTGCACAACGTCAGCACACGTTGGCAACGACGCATAGATACGACGTTCTAGTAAAACAGCGATATCAGCGAGTCCTCAGTATTAGTATCGTAGCTAGTCTTAATCTGCCAGACAAGTGGGTTCCCCATCGTTCTTTTGGTGATCAGTTTCACAAGCCCTTCTTACCCGGCGTCATGGATCGGAGCAGATATACTTATTAGCACTAGCGTTGCTACTGCCTTTGTTTGCGCTGTTGTGCTGTTATACTCAGCAAGTATCGTGTCGTGGTGTCGGAGGACAGATCGAAAAGCACATCATACATTGAAGTAATTTAGCTAAGACTTGCAGTACGTAATGTCACATTAAATGTATTTAAACTCAAACTTATGTGGTGCGTCGCTGTATATCAGTTGTAAAAATGTCTGTAAAAAAACGGACCCATCTGCAACCGACGCAAGCACACCCCACAATTTCCCCAGAAATTGTACCAGGGGCGATTCTAGGATCAGACCTTTAGGGGTACTCAGACCCTGAATGAGAATGTGACATGAATACAGTGCCTTGCAAAAGTGCTAAACCCCTTTGCGAATATAAATCCCTAATTTCACTGGATAACAATTCATACATTTATGTATTATTATGCAAAATATTGAATGAATGAAAAAACTACGGATGTCCCTTTCTTCATGAACTACCATCATCAAATGATAATAAACAATATATATATATATTTTTTTATTCTTCTTTTAGGGGTGCTGAGATGAGGGGTGCTTGGCGACCCCTAAAAAGGGTCTAAAATTGCCACTGAATTGTACCCTCTCTAGTGACATTAATAATTGCATTACAGGTTAATATAAGGTGTGCCCCTAAATTTTCTGCTTGTGCTCCTAAAATTTTAAATCAGGGGCTACTGTGCTCCTAGTAAAAAAAAGTTAGTCTGGAGCCCTGTGTTTGAACTACTTACTGGAGGAGGTCAGCCACCAATGACACTGTCAGATTACCACTGTACCTGTGCATCATTTGCAGCTACTGAAGGATGGGAGGCAGTGGATGAAACCATTAGGCAGGGGTTCGTAATCTTTTTAAACTTAAAAAACAAGCAATTGTCTATAATCAGCAAACCGAAAAAAAGTGCTTTTTCATTTCAAATTATATTGTTATGTTTAAAATTATATATTGGGGGGGATAAATCGTATTTTGGTCGTGTCCCGCCCATCCCCACCGGGATTGCCGTCAATGCATTCAAGCATAACTGAGATTTGTTGTGTATGAGTGAGAATGGTCCAAGACAAACTTGAATTTATAACTTTGTCACTGCTATTAACATCTCAATTATTTCGTATTTGATGTGGCAGAAATGGTAAATCAGTTTCTTTTGAATTTGAGCATATTTGGGAATACCAATTAATTTGTTAGGATATCTGGATCACACTGAAAATCATGATGTACTACAATGAGCAACACCCTACCTTCAGAGAGATGAAGACGTTGTTATTGAGAGACCAATATTATGGCCCCAACCATTTCCATTTGGAATGAAGCCAAGGTCAGGTGAGAATTAGAGAGACACGGCCCAGTTTGGTCGGCTAAATGTTATTGATCAGAGCCCTGAACCATTCATCTTCCTTGGTCCGGTGTAGGAAGAACTAGCTATGCTCCATCTGACCAGGTGACATTCAATGAAACCTCCAAATGATGAGATATGGTGGGCCACAGAAAGAGTGACCTTCACAGCCAGGCCATCTACAGAGGGTTTCTCTCTGTGTATGCAACCTTGACAAGCTCAGAGTTGTCTTACCTTCCTGATAAAAAAACAATCGTACTTGACAATATACTTGCTATACTGAGTAGAATTTAGAGCGTGTGCCATTGCATAAATCATGTTAAAAAAATTCTATAAGAGGATCACACAAAAAAAAGTATTACTATTCAGATTTCTATTTCCAATTTGGATGTTTTGTCTGTATATAGGTAACATTGTTATTTCTGTGCTTGCAAAGAACAATGTTCTACGTAACCAACCAGCAATGTTCTACATAACCAACTTGACACAGCAACAAAGTAAATTATTTGTTGCAACAGATGTGTTGAAATGACCTGAGTTCATCATCAGAGTACCATCATCCTTAAACAGAAATACTTCAAGCATACACGCATATGCCAATGCAAAACCTTCTGTCCAAATGAAGATGTTGAAATTATAAAGTCTTACTCAAAATCATCAGTATTTTTTTCATAGCTGACATCGTTTTTCTGAGTATTTCCTCTCTGTGGAAGCATGGTAAATTGGTTTCACAAACCTTGGATTAGGAGCCCCCCCATTATGGTTTCTGTCCATGAGTGATTGCCTGCATACTGAGATGAAAGGCTAGCCAGGGAACGGAGGCAATGAGGCGAATGGGATGTGATAATGAAATGAAATGATGCGTGAACATTGGCTGTGGCTGTTATCACTTAAGAACACGGGAGAAGGGGAAAGGGAGTCCTAGCAGAAGGACCTGAGTGATCTGAGCTCTGGCCATTCCCTAACCACCTTAATGGGTCTGCGCCCATCCGCCTGTATCTAGGGGGTTCATCAATATGCTAAAAACATTTTAGCATACTTACTTCAGGGTCAGAAGAGCGAACTAGGAGAGGCTAATATGAAGTTCCCCGCATGCAACACTTTGAACTAATTTCGGATACACTTCATATAGTCTGTCATTGTTTGTAGGAATAAAGATTAAGTCAGCCATTTTCAAGACTCACTTTAAAACACAATTGAGAGAGAAACAGAGGTGTGATATGCTTCCTTATGAAGTCACCTTGATGAGCTAGGATTGGTTTAAATTACATTTCGGGGTGGGAGGGAGAAGTAAATTAGGTTGGGTTCATCAGTGGTCCTAACCAATATGCAACAATAACAGTTTGAATGAGCTCACAGAAAATCACCATACCTACAAAGCAAGTTACTGTATAGTCTTTACACCAAACTGTGTCTATAAACTGAGGTAATTTGATATATTGCCAACAAAGTCTCCTCCTAAAGGGCTGTAACTCTGACGTATGCTTTGTCCTCCAGGTGCTCTTGGACCTGAAGCCTGGTGAGTGAAATATACCCATACGGTGGCTGGCTTCATAAGGCCCACTGCCATTTAATTATGGTCACTCTGATCGCAGAGCAGGGGAATTAAAAAAGGTTGAGCTATACCATAAAGGCAGTCCTTGGTCCGTCCTGAAGGACCCTCTGTTTTTATTGCCTCACTTGTTTAATGAGGAGTCGATTCTGCCCTTGATCAGACTGTAGCAAGTCCACTCTTTGAAGGTGGCATCTCAGGACTGTGTGTGAGGAAGGGGTGCCTAAGGGAATAGCCAACAGAAACACCAGCACACCATTTCTGATTTCCCTGCCCTCTGGTAGGGAAGTCACGGGTACCCTGAAGGGAATTATTCAACCTAAGGTTTACCCCCTTGACAAATGACTATTCAATAATGTATAGCTTATATTTAAATTAAACGTTACGTTAAACTGGCCATTTTCTTTTACAAATTTTGCATGTGTTTTTGATTGAATATGATATTTTGAAACAGTTTGTTTTTATAATTATTCAGGACTCAATAATTCTCAACCCTTCGTGATTGAAGGTATTGAGCTGTGGTATTACATTCTTTAATTGTGATTTAACTATGATAATTTGATCAGCACAGTTTGCAATTAAATAAGTTATTTCCAGAACTGAAACTTTATTGATTAAAGGTTAAGAGTTTAGTTGACACATTTGTGATAAATAGCCTGAAACGTGATTGTATATCAGTCAGGAAAAGGAGCAAACCCAAGCTCAATTTGACATTTAACTATAATGTTCTGCCGGCTCTTTTAATGAGTTACCCTTTATCGAGTGTGAAGTGTTGTAGCAAACACTTTGAACACTTAAAACGATGTCAATTTCACATGAGTTGAACCTGAATTGATCCTGCTGTTTTGATCGTTATCCATGTAAGAGTTTTGTCAAACAGTGATTGGAGTAGTATTTTGAGATTCAGACACAGAATTTGTGTTGTTTACAGCGACTGTTTCAGTTGTCAATGTAGCAATTCTCTCCACTTTTGTATCAAAATGATTGATTACATGAATGAGCAGAGTGATGTTGCTTTAAATCATATTAAGTGGGAAAACACAGTTTTCTAGCTATTGGCAGCTTGGGTCATGTAATAAATAAATTATTTTAGTTTATATAATAGCCTGTGCTTCTAATTGTGTTAACATCAATGCAAGGATTGGACACTGAAATGGACCAAGAAGACTGCGGAGACAGAATCTATTGGAAAGGCAAGGTTATATTTTGCAGTGCTTTTTTAAAGCCTTGAATATATTCATTATCAGCCTTGTGATTTGGGATCTAAATAATAGTGGAGAGTAACGCCACCGATAGCTGCCTCATCCAAAACACATTACCTTTGGTGTATTCTCATTCAGGTCATCACTGGCATTGAATCCATGGCTGGATTAAAATGCATGGATTTAGGTATGTAATATATAATCTAACTATGGTAACATTGACACGTTTTGTGGATTGTGGGTGAGAGAGTGACAGTGACGATTAAAAACATGATATCATGGCTCAAATGACCCTGGAGTAAACAATCCAGAAATACGGTCCAATGTGAGATTGTTAAAACACCAGGCAAAATCTGTATTCACTTGAGCTTTTCTGTCTATAGAAAAAGTGGTAACTTTTTAGATACACCGCTACCAATGCTTATAATCCAATAATTTTATATTTTATAATGTATTCCAGCAACAAAGACCTTGTTACAGATTATTAGTAGTCACATTAGACTACCCAGGAGAAACGTCAGAACAGAAGGTTCACCTAAAATCCTTCAGTCAGATTTGCTGCCTGTAAGCACTGATGTTTTGTTACAGCATCTAATGTGAGCCTCTGTGATGAACCAGAGAAGTGCAACACCAGACCATCAACACACTGATTGGTATAAATACCATTACTGCTAAAATAGGGTAATTCATCTTATTGTTGGTGTACACAAACAAAAGACAGGTTATATTATGACTGGGGAGTCATACAAACTCATCTTACAGAAAGAGTAATTGAAATGTTGGGCAATTGATTCATTGTTTAATTACCAACCTACCGTTACATGACAATTAGTTTGTAATGTACTAAAAGCTTGTTAATGTGAAACATGAATTGAATGATCAAAACTTACAGCCAGGCAATTGTTGGTGTGCTACCTAGATTGGTGTGCAATCTGAGTCAAACAAAATTAGCTTCTGTTGTTTGTGAGAACCGAGTTGGGTGGTCTGAAACCTGAGGAATCCTGGCTTTTCATTTTACTAAATATATATATATGACTCATTTTCATTTCAGCTGTCAATATATCCCTAGGAAAGAAATGTTGTAGGTTTGTGCTTATTGACAAATTATTCCATCAAAGGCTTGCTAATCAATGGATCTATTTGTGAATGTAAACCTAAATGATTATGTGCAAACCAATCATTTAGGATATTGACTCCTAGCTTGTTGGAAGGGTGAAAGGACAAATAAAATACAAATCAGATTGATTTCACTATAAAGTGAAGAAGCACAGTCCTACAAGTCATACAGTAGCACACAAAAAGTTAATTTAGTAACTGGGATTACAAATATAAATGTTGAACCGTGTCATCAGCTAGAACTTTGGACCACAATTTACTGTTAGAATTTATCCCAAATGTGTTTGATGGTGTTAAGGCCAGGGATCTATGCAGGCCAATCACGTTTTTCTACACCAAACTCAACAAAACACTTCTGTAGGGACCTAGCTTTGTTCAATGGGTTAAAATCAAGCCACATTAACAATGGAGGCAGTTTTTTGTGGTTTTGGGCTTGAACCTTAGTTCTACTTATGAATTTATTCATACCGAAGCATAAAATGTTACTCTAGACAATGATGTGGTGCAAACATTGTGGCAACATTTTGGGGAAAGACCTTTTCTGTTTTGGCTTGGTTATATGCCTATACATAAAGCGAGGTCCATTCAGAAACGTTTTGTTAAGTTTGGTGGGAAAAAACTTGACTGGCCTGCACAAAGCCCTGACCGAAACACCATCAAACACATTTGGAATCAATTCTAACATTCATGGGTCCTGTCCTGGAGCAGGAATTATAGAGCCTATTAACATTCTCATCAAGACTGGGTTTTGCATTTAAATTTGATTTCTGAATTGAGTTTGTATTACTGAGCTGATTGTCATGTCATATTTTTACAAATAGAGCCTGAAAGAAGTTTATTGTTTTGTTGAAACTTTGTCAATATACACTGAACAAATGGTTTTCTGGACTGAGGTGCCATTCCAGTTGGAGGTATACTTGGAGAGATGATTTAGAAAATGTATAAATACTTTAGGTCACAAACAAACAAGAGAGAGAGAGATAAGGAATGCCAGTGGACACTCCTGCTATATATCTTATGAGTGTGATCACAGGAATTCTAGCCAACCTACGTATCAAACCAGGCCCCAGCCTTTGAGGGGTGGTTTGACACTTGCTCCCCCCACCATGTTCAATCAGCAGACTAGCCGGTGATTTCTCAGTTGGCCCTGCCAGGCTCCTTATCCACGCTCTCAAGACATGATGGATGAAAACAATCACCCTGGATCATCAATCAGTCCAGCCACTGCACCAGGACAAAAACATTATTACCAAAGGGGGACACCAGGTGAAAGATAGATGTCCATCTCTCTTTGTTTTATTTATTTATTTATCTAGCTTTTCCTGGTAGATTTTTTCCTCCCCTTTTTGATTAACATTAACGTAACAAATATAATTTGTCAAGGTCACATGCATTTTCAGTTTTTATAAGTTACTGATGTAAATGTGATGGTTGTACACACTCCCACACCTTACAGAAATACTGTATAACAGGAGAAATCATGGCCAAGGGGAAAACATTTACTTTGAAGATAGACTGCTGCTGAATGCACAGAGACCACAGTGATTTCAATCTTGGGAGGATTGAATCCATGATCACTTCAGTGTAAGTTTTCCATGATCATTGAGTTTCTCAGTTGTCCAGTATATATTAAAAGCAAGTTAGCCTGGAAGACCTTTCGTTAACACGTAACACAACCTCCAATGGAAATTTAGAATGACCGGGTTATAGTTAAAGGGTTACAAATGACAATGAGTATCTTAGCAAAAATGTCTTTGCTTTATTGTAACAATTATTTGTATCCATGAACAACAAAAAAGTGTTTAACCAGAAGAAGAGTAGATCCGTTACAGCCTGTTAACTTGTGAAAGTATAACTGTATAACTTGTTAGTGTTTATAGATTTGATTTCTGGATATTTCTCAGGAGTTGATTTCCACTGTGAAGTAGAACACTTGTTTAAAGGTCATCCCGTCCCGTGATTCTCCAGTAGGCTGTTTCACCAGTCCGAAGGGTAACTCTTTACTTAATGGACAGGTGTAGAACAAACCCCAGTCCTGTCACTGGGAATTGAACTGCGATAAACTTGATGATGGATGAGGGTGTCAGTCACTGAGGCAGCGGTCCACAGGATGGGGCTCAGGGCTGCTCAAGGGAAAAAACAGTCTTGGAATCTTGATAACCAAGACTCTCGATCCAGTGAAAACGTTCTACACGTTGTAGAATGTGTGAAGGTTATAATGGGCTCAAGTGTCCACAAATATATTAGCAAGCTGGATAATTTGCAGTCTGTAAAGGCTGAAATTCCAGACGTCTACATATTTTAGTTACGATGGAGGTGATGAATTACGGAAAATGTCAATCATACATTCATACTGTATTTTACACAAACTCTCCGTCTGCCATGCATCGATAGTACACTAATGTACCGCAGAGCTCTGGATGTTATGGAAGATGGCTGAAGTTCTGCTCTGTGATTAGAAATAAAATACCAGGAATTCAGAATTGTGGGCTCAGACCTAGTTTGCTAGGTCTGCAGTTTCTGTGATACACAGATTAAAGTGAACAGATTCTATTACCTTGCAGCAAGGCTATTGTACAGTCAGCCAGCAGTACAGATCTTGGCAATAAGTGTCCAATACAATATCACAGTCAATCTTTAGATTTATGAGTGTATTCTCATTTAATACTGAAAATAAATGAAACCAACACACCGTGATTCTAATGTGGGAAATTAAGCTTTTCATTTCATTTCTTTGGAACTAAAGTTCTGAGTGTGAATGGTTTGAGGTTGTCATGGTCATAGAGTTCCCGTGATTTGATTTGGTATCTTTTTTAGTTGTTCATTGGAATAGTCTAAGATGTGATAACATGGAGAATGTTGGGCATTTGTCTTGTTTACTGACTGGTTGAAGGACATATTTCTCATTAAACACAGAGCTTCTTTAATTAACTGTAGAGCTGGCGGGAGTCCTGCAATCTCTGTATTGACTGGGCTGTGTTCATTAACAGGGTGTCCCAAAGGGATTAATTGGAATAGAGGTAAATTAGAGAACTAACAATAACACTGATCGGATCTCTGTCGAACAAACTTCCAACCGAGGTGGTAGGGGCCAAATTGCAAGGTAAACTCAAGTACTACTCTAAATGACGATGGGAAGGCTTTTGGCTATGTGCTGCAATGATTTTTAAAAATATGTTTTAACAATTTTCCTCAGTATTCAGTTTGAGGTGAACATCACATTGTTTTGCATGCAAGTTTGCTAGACTGGTACAACAGATTACAAATTGAGACAAGATCCTGAGGTGTGAGTTGCCTTCATGGAGCGAATGTAAAGTTTGTATTCCATTACTTTGGAAACTGGGGCACAAGTTAAGCCTTTTTCAGAACCTCAAAAGGTCAGCTTTGAAGGAAGTTTTACAATCAATTGGTTTGACTTTATTTGGAAATGTACATGTAACTGGAAATACACAAGAGGTTTGAATGGACTGTTGTCATTTGATTAGGCTCATGAAGACCACCAGCTATTTGGGTCCAGCGGCTTAAGGAAACCATGTTACAGAGCCTAATCCAATATTCTGTACACTACGGAGTTGAACTAGAGCTGGACTGTTGTCAGCCATTTTGTTACAACAGCAAGTCTCTTTCAGACTAGCTCTCCGGGGCAGGGAAATTGTATACATCCTTTGCTTTCTACCCATCTGCCGAGCCATGTCAATTTCGTTCCCCCCTCTGCCGACGATGAGGGCATGCTGATTTGGGGTGGGGAAGGCCCTTTGGGACAGCAGAAAATGGGATAATCACTCCCAGGGCCACTATTACACATGTGTGGTTGTGGCAGGGTGGGGGGCGGATCTCAGCCAGAGCAGCCCCCCGGACACTTTCTCACCCTTTCCTCTCATTCCGGATCCATTTTCCAGATTTGTTCCCCCCCTCCCCAGTGGCACAGAGAGATGGTGAAATAGAAGATGACAGCTATTACCCTCTGTGGACACGGCGTGAGGGCCTAGAGGAAACGCTGGCCATTAGTCCGGAGAGGAGATGAGCCACGACCACCCATGTAATCGCTTTGCACTTGGGGTCCAGCCAGCGATATTAACAAATAACAGAATGAAAATGCAGCACAGTATCCCGGCTCCTCATGCTAGAAAGATTCTTCCCTTTGGCAGGTAAAAAAAGTAAACAACTTAGATCCTTACTACAACTGTTACACCACCCATTCCATAATTGTGCACTCAGTGGATGAAACAGAGCTGTTTGTCTCTGTACCGCTGTGTTCGCCCTCATGGCTGGGAGCGGGATGAGACTGTTGAGGGGATGAAGTGAGCGAAGACAGGATGTGACAGGATGGGGTCTTCTAAAGCAGGCTGTACGTACAAGCCCCAAACGGCTCTTTTTGACTGAAAGGTCAGGCGGTGATCATGGGAGGCCCCAGGCGTGTCTTAGCTGGTGGGTGGCTGGGGGAACCTGAGACGGCCCGGCGTCTGCAGCTGGCAGGGAGGCTCTCGCTCCGCAGGGAGGGTGGGGAGCGTCAGGTGATCCATGCGGATGAGAGACGGAAGCGATCTGGCCCTAGGGAGGGAGGCGGGAGAGAGAGGCAGAGAGTAGGTGACATGTCGTCTGCAACGTGACATCACATTGGTCAAACAAAGCAACAGGATGGAATCTACTACTAAAATAGGATGTTCAACCAGGTACTGGAGAAAATAAATACAATGAAAGTATGAAAAACATTGAAAGACATTTTATGCTGGGTAGTAGCATCAAGAATAAGAGTCAGAGAGACAGCTCGGCAGACGGAGCTAGATTTGATCCACACAGCCATCTAACAAGTGAGGTGATATCTCAAGGACAGAAGACGAGTCTCAGAGTGCAGTGCAGCCCCAGACACCTGCATATCCACTGAAACCAGACACACTTCTTACACTCCCAGCTAAATCAATTAACGAGGTCATCTATAATTTAAGAGTATTGATCTGCAGCAGCAGCTGCGCTAATTGTGAACACACTCATGTTGCGCGGAGTGTGAAAAGCACCCTGTGTCATCACATCACTATGCACATCTAGAGGATTTGTGCTTTCTCCCCTGATCTTTATTTTTAGGACATGTCTGTGTATTTTGGCAGATATCCTAACACACTGTTCAGCCTTGGTTAAGTGGGACTATGTTTCCAAATGTTTCTGTAAACTCAAATATTTCAACATCAATAAAAACGTAAATTGTGACATTTACAAAAAGCATCAGATGTGGGAATATGTGAATATTGCACTAGATATGACATTCAGAGGACAATGCCTTCACGAAAAATTATGAAGTTTTCAAAGACTAAAAATACTTTGACAACATCTATAAAAAGCGGGGATTTAAAAGTCTTTTCATCTGCACTTGCATGTGTGATAACAGAGCTCAAGGTTTCTTTGTTTTCTCTTTCAACTTGCCTTTTTAGTACAAACATATTGATCTCTATCAACCTTGACTGAAGTTATCAAGCCCAGACATTTGTTTGGGTCTCAGCCCCCTGATGTGCCAGAGAGAATGCTCTTACCGAGATTGCCTCCATCTCATGAACTAACATCTGTGATAGTGTTGCAGTCCTGAGAAAAAACATAGTTGTGTGACCCTTTTTATTGAAAAGATTACAAACACTTTTAACTCATTTGGGTTCAGTTATTCTGGCTTTTCATTTCATATAATTCCACCAAACACCAAACCTTAAATATCTCTTGATTTTCTGAGTTATCAGGGAAAGCATAGAGAATCTCGTAAAGGATTTGACACTGGTTATTAATCATTCACTGTTAGGACAGGCATTCATTATGCCCACTTTGAAAATGTAATTACATTTTAGTTTGCTTCAATTGTTTAATCTCACCTGAAATTAGGAGTGTATTGAAAAGCATTTTCAACAAAATGGTGGTTTTCACAAAATAATCACAATTCAAACAGAAATAATAGCTAACAGTAATGTGAATCAGATCACTGGCAAAGGCTAAGATTAAGGTGCATTTGAGTTTAATGCAGGGGAGAAGAAAGCAAATGATTCATTATCAACATGACTAGATAGCAATCTGCTGTCAATATCCCCCTGTCTTTCACACGTCAATACATGTTCATACATTGTAGGTTAATAACGGCTTATCTATACCCATGCATTATTCACATATATTAATCAACTACATCCAGATGTAACCATGGCCACCACTACGAATTCATAATTATTCATGTATTGTCAGGGAAACCATGAAGGTGTCTCTCGCTCTCTCTCTGTCTCTCTGAGAGGATTTTGTGTGTACTCTGGGGATTGGTTATTGGCAGCATTCACAGTCTCAGCATTCCCAGCCATGATAGATGGGCCAGGTGGCAGGGTCCTTCCTCTGGGTGCTCAGAGAGTTGCTGCTCCATCATTTTACACAACCTTACATGTTTGATTATGCTGTTGCAGGGTCTTCCTAGCCAAGTAGTACACAGCAAGTCTACATCTTCATGGCTGAGTGGTTACAACGGCTACAGTTTCAATACTAGGGTCCATGTAAACTCACAGATACACCCGTCCATGTCTGATACGTAATTGCGATTGTTATTTGCCGTTCTACTGACATTATTTATCAGAACATGATGAAAGGTCGGCTATCCATTTTATGTTGTAAATGTGTCATATCACTACCATAAGCACTGACGACCAGAGATGATTAAGATGGAAAATGCAAGTGTTGTCAGATGACAAAGTGATTCCATTTCTTTCAAATTTTTTGCTCACTCTTCCCAGTTGTTGACTGGCTGTCCATCAAAAGCCCAGCATGTAATGCGGTGAGATCAGATGATGATTCTCTGTTGGGGAAAGAGGGCCTGCCAGTCACTTCACAGTAGAGATAACGTTTTGTTGTGCAGACATGATCTAAAAACCAAGACATGAAAAGCTTGTTGAAGACACCAGGCATATATTATATATTTAAACACTCCAGATAACTCCCTCCCACCCTCACACACAAACACACATACACATATGTCCAACCTACCCTCTAAGGCTTTCCTTCACATTTAGCTACTAAGAGGTTGTTTATGAAGCATTGGCTGGATGATAGTATTAAAGGGTTGTCACTGAGACATGCTGTAAATATTTTAGCTTGGTGTATTTTGTAAATGTGGTGTTTGATGCTGGTTGTTGCTGCGGGATACAGTAATGAGGCAGGGTAAGTCTGAGACCTGGAATTGACCATCAGTGATTTCACAATAAGTATAATGCTCTAAATGTGGTAATATGTTACAGGTACCTTGGTATTCCTGTGAACATACCCTGCTGCACATGGTCCTCCCACTCCTTTGGCTACAGTACTTTCACTTTTTTGTTCAACCTTGCTGCCTGGCACTCAAAGCGTTTTCCTATTAATTTAAATCTATCAATTTTACCAAGACATCCCAAAAGTCCAATTCACAGGCCATCTGCTCCTGTTCCTATAACAAATCAAAAAGCTAATAATGTATCAATGTACAATCTAACTTAAGAGCTACACTTTATTGAATTTGTTTTCTGTTGCTTTGCCAACGGCACATTTTCGCTTCATGTTCATTCACTGTATCTCTGTCCACACACAGCTAATGCTTCTACAAGCCAATATCAAGCCCAACAACTGCCATTTTCAGACCTGGTATTGTAAGAGTATGAGATGCAACTATGGTGAACCCCTCAAATATATTTTTCAGACAATTTGAATTTCAAAAGGAAGTACTGAAATTATTTGATCTAGCACAAGTAGGGGATAAAGCTACGTTCGCTGCCCTGCAAAGTGCAATCTTCAAAGCTCTTACCCCCCTGATGCAGCCGGCCTACAGAGCAAGTGGGGAGGAACTGGACACTTTGAAGTCCAGAGAATATCTGAGACGTATTGGTCATCTGATCAAACTGAGCCTTTATTACGACTGCGGAGAGTTATGACAGATCCGTTTTGGTATTAAAAAGAAACATTAATATATACAAACTCAATTATGTATGTTTTTGATTCATTTAATCATTAATTTATTTGTATAACATTTTATTTCTCTGGACTAAACTGACGTCCAACTCTGAAACAGCCCCAGAAAAAACGTTGATTTTTATTTATAAAAAAAAGTAATTGTTACCACAAAAAGTTTGAATGTTCCAAGACTAGCCATTCCCCAACCATTCAGTCTGTTATAAAACTCACTGTCCTGAAGCTGAAATGATATGATGAGCCTTTGATGGTGCCATCTACGGATCTGTTCTTGATGTTCTACTTGTTTCACACTTACAGAGTTCCTCAGCCTCACACAGTCTTTTTAACAGCTTAAGTGGAAACTCTGCAATTAAGCGAAAGGAAGCTGTGAAGTTAAACACAACTGAGCGTTCCTCATTCTGCCTGTTTTCAGATGCTTTATCATTGGATGGAGTTTCCACAGGTGTTATTCATGGAAAACATCATTAACTATTTCTGTGGACTTCTGTCTCAGAACTGTGGAGCCGAGATCTTGAGGACCCAGCACAGCTAATCATAAAACTCAAAATAACACTGTTTAGTGCTTCCTACTGTTTACAGGTGTTGCTGCTGTGAGGGGTAGCTTCAATGTGGTGCTCCAGATACTTACTACTCTGCTCCCTTCCTACCAGACGTCTTTTAACCCTGCAGTATCTCTCCATCTCTAGATCTATAGCAATCTCTCCCTTTGTGTCCTCTCTTTCCTTTCTCTTCATTCTTCTCTCCCTCCCTGGTAGGGTGTAGTTATATCACTGGATTAGATGTGAGTAGTTTGATTCATCATATTTTTTCATTTCTTTTGTATTTTCAAATACGTATAATCCTCTCTGACTCTCCCCAAAACCAACCCTGCATCATCGTTAGACAAGATGGATTTTGTGTTAGGACTAATCCTACAAGACCGACTCTATCTTCCATGATGTCTTATCTGTTGTGCAACATGCAATTTCAGTAAACACTTGGAAAGCCCTGTCATATTGCATTAGCTATTTCATTCACATAATGGCTGCACCTCCAGACATCGCTTCACACAGTTCTGCATGAAAACACTGTGCCAGACAAGCCTCATCTCCATTGACCTTCTGTTCCTGTTGTCACTTCAGCACGATGTGTGTGTGTCCGCCTGTGTGTTGTCTTGTATATACAAATGTCCATTCTTGTACATATTTCTGAGCTTTTTGGCATAGAGTTACATCTTCAAAAGATTGGGACTTTCATCACTCACTTCATGTGGCATGTAGACCAAACGTTTCCTTTGAGATCTGACGGCTTGTTTAATCTGACTTCTGATTAGACTTTCAGTGTTGTTTTTTGTGCATTGTTTTCATCCAGGAGGGTTTGTATTCCTTGTTCACAGAAGCTACCCCGAGGATACCAACTTCAAAATGGTAATTTGCCGCATATAGTTGCTCCATTAACAGTGATTACAAAAATAATTTGTACCTCTGATATTCCATAGATCTCCTGTTTGGTCTATATTTTGGTTGATCTCTTCGTCTCTCCCTCTCACACTCAGAGTCCTCTGTTAGTTGCTGATAGGCCTGAATGTATGGCATTAGGACCTTCCCATGGTAATAAGCAGATCCATCTGGCTTGTTTGAATGAGGTCTATGTACCCTGTGGGAACAGCTGCTTTCCCACCTGTCTCCATTGCCTTCATCCACTGTGCTTATTTTACTGTGAACCACCTGAGAGTCTGAGCTAATACAAACCACTGAGGCAAAACAAATTGCCAAAATAGGAATTTGCTTTCAAAGGAGTTTAACAATAAGGAATTAAAGCCCTAAAGTATTACTAGTTCCAGCAGCAGGGTTGTTTACTAGTTTAGAATAAAATGCTAAGACGAACAGCAAACATTCAAACTAGAAACCTCAAAATGTTAGGGATAATCTGAAGGTCATCCTGATACATGCTGAGGTGTGCTGAGTCACGGGGGTGGGGTCGGTACATCTCTGTTGCTGCAAATCCAGATGTGGTTCCAGTCCAGCCTGCTACTGAGCCGCCCAATACTGCAGCTAAATGATCCAATATCTCAGACAGGCCTGCATTCCTGGCCATAAACAGAACTTCCTGTGCTGTTACATTGACCAACATTTTGGACCAACCTTAATTTGATATACCTAAATGTATTAGTTATTCCTCAAATTATATTATTATTGGGTTCAAACCTATTTTGATTTCAGATGAATGAAAAATGTAAACTTTCCCAAATACAAAAAAACTACATTCACACAAAGTAAAGATATCATTTATTATAAAGACCACTTTTTCTCTTTTTACTTAATATAGTTTTTCTCCATTTGTAATAAACAATTATTTACTATTACATCTAAATATAGTTTTTACTTTTGATAAAACAAAAATGTAATCACAAATTCAATTTCTGATTGTATAGAAATGATCATTTATAAAACAGCTGCAAACAGTGACCAGAATTCTCCGGCTCATTTACAACTTTGGTGCAATATTTACAATATAGGTAACTATCGCGGTCTTCACTAAGAAATTCAAGCAAAATACTTACACTGCTACCAGACTGTTCATTAAATCATGAGAAGAGGGAACAGCTTAGGTAGAAATCTAGCTTGCCATCTTACACTCATAAGGTGACTATAAACCATATCCAAGCTAACAGCTATCAACAACACACAAATAAAACCTCAACAATACAGATTTAAATAATGCTTTTTCGAACTACATAAATCCCCCAACAGAGTCCCTTTTGTCCTGCTGCAAGGCATGATGGGAACCAAGAGCGTTTCCGCTACAATAGTGCTCTTTAATAAGACATTGGCTCAACAAAAAATATTCAGGCAGCAATTTCCACTAACCTTTTTGCGATATGCCAACTCCTAATACAACACAATATTTTAAGTATGTTGAATTAGCTTTTCGGACACAATAAAAAGCATTTCTAAGTAGCAGGGGCTTAATAGGCCTAATTGTAAACATTAGCACTCGCATTTAAATAGATCCAATGGAATGTTTTAAGCATTATGAATTAGTTTATCTGTTACAATTAAAGGCATTTCCAAGTAACATGAACATAGGTATCAGAGAGACCTCTCCAGCCACCGGGTAAGTATGACAAAGGTTGATAGGTCTTCAACAGGCTTCATACTGAATCTTGGTGACAAAAACATGACAGTTACTTCTCCACCGGTAAGTGCTTTGATGTAGTAATGCCAATTAGAAAGTAATTTACTATTGTAAACAAGTGGTAGTATATTATCTCTCAGTGTTCCCACCCATGGTGACATTATCAAAATCCTAAAACATTCTACACAATGAACACATAATTATAACCAACAATATAATCGCAAACACACCTGTATGAACACTACTGAATTACATACTAGCTTACTAGCTTGATCCATACAATTAGCTTAACAAATTCTACTTCAGTCAACCGCACAGCATGATGGGAAATAAGGCAGCGGTAAACATCAGAAGTCACTCTAATTCTCATTCACTAATACAACTGTACTTAAAATTTTGTTTTGGAGTTGGCCTAACTCAAAAGGTCTAGTGGAACAAGTTGCCTTATTGTTTTGTGATGACCCAATGTCTTATCTTTTAGTGTTGACAGGAAAATCCAAATGCATCTCTAACAACAAAGCAATTAAGCAGATTTCAAGCTGTTTAAGCAGTGACGAAAGGTAATCTGAACTAGTTTTTTGAGTCTATCAAGTCAATAAGGTTAACGTGGCGTTCGTTCTGATGTGACGTCAAACCCAATGGTTTTGTTTTCATTTTGTCTAGAGGGCGTTACTTGCTATTTTTGCCACCAAAATGAACAAAACAGGTTTAATCCGGAAACCATGATTTTGAAATAGACCAATGTAAAAATGCACTTAAAACAAATGACACGGGCGTTAAACTTTTTACAGTATAGCTTGAAGACATGGTTGCTCAATGTTCTATCCTGAGTTTTTATTTGTTTGTTTTTTAACCCCTGTGAGTAAATACAACATGCTGGTGTCGAGCTGAAGTCTTAAGATTGCAGTATTACACCGCAAGTGTTTTTTGGCTCTCCTACATGAATATATTCATGCCTGTATCTACACCTGTTCATTTGATAGATGTTTGTGTCTGTTGTGCACCAAGCAATCTTCTGCAAAGAGAAGCACCTGAGCTCAGCTCGTCAACTGTCGATGGTAGTTTTACACATATGTTTTTGAGAAGAGGAGATAGTTTGTCTGGAATGAACCACATAGGAAATGGAGACCTGTGTTTTAAACACATGTATGCTTGTGGAAGTCAAGAAGAACTACAGAGAAAATACTGTGGCAATCATTTATAGATCTTCAAGACCAGTATATAGAAAGTGATAAAATAGACAGGACCACATAATTCACAGACATCTGAGAAGATATTGGGAAAGTATGAAATAAATTATATAACATTGTATATATTTTTATACTGTAAACACTGAAGTTGAATTCACCTGAGGCTGAACTTACCCAAGTCATAGTTAAAAAAGTTATACAGCCCTCTCATATTTTCCTTTGAGAAACAAAAGGAGAAGCCAGAGATCCATCATGGCTGGTTTGTGCGGCCCCTGTGTCAGGTGACAGAGATAATGGCAGCCACATCCTCTCAGAGGACATGTCCTTATGCACCTCTCTCTTTTTTTTAACACACACAACACACACACACACTCAGAGATAACAAGGTCTGCTCCTTCTGCCTATCTACCCCATAACAGCAACTCGATCTGCCTTGTTGTGGCTTTCAGGGCTGAAAAGGGCCCCTTCATGACTTCTAGGCCTTGCTTCAGACAACAGGGGGAAGATGAGAGAGCAGGGCTCCAGAGTAATGGGGTAGCCGTCATTAGAACGCCGGATAACACGTCTCACACCCACATACTGCAAACAATCTTTACCGCCAACCCCCTTTTCCCCCCCTCCCTCCTCAGCAGAGTGCCAGCTGGAAATGAAGGACTTCTCCTGAAGGCAGATGGAAGCATCTTGCCCACAACGCTGTAGTTAAACCTCAAACCGGGCTTTGTTTGGATTCGCTTTTACTACAACTCCCCTCCTTTGTGGTTACCCAGAACCCCTTGCCCGGACAGCAAATTGCTAGCTTTTGATTAGGCCATTAGTGCCATGAATAAATTGAGCTAGTATGCTCACAAGAGCAGGAAGAGTTGCTGTTAATAATGGTGATACCCTGCTGACCGTAAATGCCAGGCTTTTGACAGAAATGGCTTGATGGAAATGGCTTCAATCCTCAGACATGAGCACCTCACCACTGTTGCCACTGTCAAAAAACAGTGTTGCCCAACAGTAGCAGTACCTGGACCATCAGCTACGAGGAAGATGAAGACTGCAGAGGAAGATTATGTGAGCTAAGGAGACATGTACACTGTTAAGGAGGGATAGATAGAAAAAGACATTCAGCTGTACTGTATAATCCCTGTGATATCCAAAATGGGGAAAATCCACAATATTTTGAAGACACCAAAATATCTGACTGTGAGGGAGCTTTCTCGGAGCCACATAATGAGACTATGTCATTACGGACTGTGACATGCAGTGTTCAGAGGGAAATCTAACTTCCTATGCAGATTAATGCTAATGCTTCATGTTTAGGAATTCACACTGTGTCACCCAGTGATGAATTCATCAGGAAGTAAATTAGTTAAAACAGGCTAACCAGGAGCTCAAAGATCCATCTCAGGCATTTTGTTCTAGTCTGCATGTAGTATGGAAGTTCAGTAAATGATGAACTGGGAGTCTATCCATGCAACTGTCATATTTTATCTATTTTTGTCTGCTTTTGGTCAAGTAAACACACAAGTTTATTTCTTTATTCGTAACTATATTTACACACATTGTTGAATCAGTATCATAATTTGTGGCCTTCTATTCCAACCCCCGGCAGCTAAAGTCAATATGGTCATTTGTCATAGAATAGCTCCCCAGGCAACGGCACTTGTGGTTGTTCACAGTTACTGCAATTAATTACTCAACGCACTGTACTCTGATCTACATCTACCACGGCTAAATCAAAGGGATGAGTAGAATCTGCATGAGAATAGTTCCACTGTCTTTGTATGGCCTACATGTGGCCTACAAATGAGGGATTTACTATGTGTCCACTGATCTCTACTGGGATATTCAGCACTGAGGCATCAACATTTCCCTACGTTGTTCAGTCGGATCATCTTTAACAAATCTGTTCCACCATAATCAGAATGGTTCTTTTTTTTGTTTGTTCTATAAGTCTAATCCAGTTTTGGCTTTGAATGAATACTGAAAGATTTCAGATTGGATTCGTATTGCCCGTGGAATCCCCATAATCGCAATCCCTCAGGGAATATATGGCAGCAACACAAACCCCGGCTTGTGAAGGTTCTCTTTATTCTGCGGTTGGCATTTTGGCCGGGCATGGCATTGATTTGAAATCTGCACCCTTATCTATGTCCGCCATCCCACGGCAACTGATGGGAGTGATATTGTCGTTTTTGTCACTCTGGTAGTGCATATGGCATTATGGGATGCCTGATCGATGGTATCACACAGAGATGTAGACTCCCAGATCAATGCTACAGCTGATGAGAGCTGAAAGACGGCCGACTTGCCACTGGTTCAATTGTCTGTCAAGTGACACACTCTCTGCCTGCACATGTCTTCCCTTTCACCCTTGAGACGCAATGATGAGCAACCTTGATTTCTCTTTTTTTTCTCTCATTGGTCTGTAGTGTTTTGTTGTGGAGAATCCAATACTTCTTCAGGTGTCAGAGTCATAATGAGCATGTCTACTGTAGTGTAGAACCACAAGCATGGACTGAGAGGAAAACATGTTTTGTCTGTGATTCCTTACAAAACAGGAAATATACGCTAGATTATCGTCATCCATGGCCCACCTATGCTATGTGTGCCTGTAACAACAGCACAATGCTGTTTCCCGGGGGACTCTGTAAACGATGCTTCCTCCGTGGTGGAGACTCTGGTTTGATATTCTGCACTCATCTGCTCCCATGGTGTTGTGTCCCAGCCCACAGCGGCTGAGTAATGAACCTTCCTGCCAGAGCTGACCTGTTTCTTCAGCCTGATAGCTGAGTAGCTGTAGGGCTTAAACACATCTTTATAGGACACACAAGGAGTTATGGCATGCACCAGCTCTCTCCGGGAAAATAAATAAATAAATTGAAAATCAAGAACAGCTAAATAGATAAAACCACCCAGCTAATGCGCGGCCATAACATTCTGTGGACAGTGTGATCCAAATTGATCAATACGATGCTGGATTTTATGACTGGGGAGCTTAATATTTTGCGACAGTAACAAACCCACTAAAACCTGGCAATAAACACACCCACACATGCAATCCTGCACTGTTGGATTTACATTGCTGCTTGTCAGAACACAGGGTCTCTCACACTGGCTTATCTGGACAAATGCAATCTGTTTATCCCCAGTTCTCAGTGTACTGTACACACCACAGGATCTCAGAGGAAACCGATCCCGTTCTTAGATCCACATTTTTTATTAGATTTTTAAGTCATATTATTGTTTTCATTAACAAAAACAACCCTATTTTTTGAATGCCAGGTTATGGTTTGTGATAGCTTTGAAGGAAACAACATCAAAACAAACACCACAATCCAACTCTACTGATGCCCAGACGAGGTGTTCTGTGATGCACATTAAGTTGAAGTACAGCAGATCAACATGGCTAAAGTGTTTTAACTGATGTTTTAGCTCTATGCTAGAATAAACCTTATCTGCATCCATGATGTTGTTTTTCCCGAGGATCTCAAGGTAGGAGTGATAATGCAGAATCAGGTCCATGGATTCCTTCTGAAGGCCAGTCCAGCCCTACACCAGTAGTGGTGGTCCAGAGTCTTTGTGACTCTGCGGCTGGGTGTTTCATCAGGCAGTCTGTGTGAGGCAGACAGGGAGTTTTGCCCCACGCCTGTAACTGGTTTCAAGACTTTTCTGTGTACAATATATGAAACAGTCTTAGCATACATAGTACAGACTTGATTTGCTTTTATATTTACAGCTGTGTTTAACACAATAAAAGACTAAATGAAAGTCATAATATTTTCACCTACATTATGCATTACAGTATGGCTATCATACAATTGATGTGTGACTGGCATACATTTATACTTACAATAAAATTAGTTACAATATACTTTACTGTCTTGGCAATGGTAAATTAGCTGGTATTATTGATTTGTCACACAGTAAATACAAATGAATACACTCCTTCAGTTTAAGAAAAAAATAAAATATTGAGTCTGAAGTTGGCACTTAAACACGGCATATTTCTAAAGACGTATTCAGGCCTCATTCAACAGCCTGGCCACCTTAGTCAGACATAATGATAGGTTCCTCTCAGGGTAACAAGTGGAGTCCCACATATGTGACTTTCATATTTCTCTCTGCTGAATCCTCAGTGGACACCTGGATGGGTTATTACCAGCTCAACCCTATTAGTTCAGTTCCCTGACAGAAAGGGTTTCGCTCCGTCTAATCCTACTAACTACCGGAAGAGAAAGAGAGATGTGTTGATCTGGGAGGGGGGACAGTGCCCCACTCTTCCGCCCTCACCTCACTCGCATGCCAAAGTCATGTTCAAACAATCCTACAGGTGTTGTAGCATTGCTCCATACATAATGTATCGCTGCCTTTCCAGCGTTACCGTGTGACTAGCACTTTGGTCATACAGCCAATTATACTGTGATGCCATGCACAATCCCCACCCCCCCTCCCCCATTAGAAAGACAGAGGCTGCTGCAGTGTGTCAACCCCCCCTCAAAGCGCTGTTGCCTTTTGTGCATAATTGATTTTGAGGCGGGAAACTATATGTGTTTGTTCTCTCCGCATTTGGTGTGTAGGCATGAATACTTTATAACCCATTTTGGTGTCCCAGATAAGTCATGTGGTTAGTAAAAGTAAGAAAGAAATGCAACTTCAAATGCCACCACCTGGAGAGAAATGTATAGACTGTAGGAAAGCTTGAGGCGTCAGGACTCACATTGTATGTGACCATATTTATAATTGGCATAGTATTTTCCATGTTAGGCTCTCAATAGCCTCTGCCTATTAGACTCACAATAATGGTGCATGGAAAACACATTTTCCATACAACCAATTCTTAATTTATCGCATATAGACAATATGCATTTGCAGGTGTCGAACGATCGTGTGGGGACTCGAGGACGCTGACCAGGGTGCTGATCCCCCGGCACAAATATATATATATATATACAGTGGCGGCCGGGACTTTGCAGAGGCCCCCCGCAAAGTCGGAGCTCGAGGCCCCTCCCCTAAATCCACTCAAAATGTATATCCATCCTATCTTATACATTGCTGTCTACCTTTAAATATAGACTCTATATGTGAGAGAGAAATAAAAAAGTTTAAAAATAACAAAAGCACAACAGCAGCCTATTTGTGTGGCGTCCTGCGGAAACCCTTCGGATGTCGCGGCAGCTCATTGTTGGCTATAAGCCATAAAAGATCGAAAATCGTTTTCTGTCAAAATTGAGATTTTTGATGTTTTCTATAGTTAACACCCTAAACTTCATTGTAATGTACAAAAAGTATATATTTACTTATTAAAAACAGTTAATTTCAACGGTTTTTGGACATGTCAGCTAGCAAGATTTCCAAGCCATTTCAAATCGAATGCTTAGTTTGCCTGCTCTTATGAGTGCTGCAGCATCTCCAAACAACTCAAAATAACTTTCTAAGAAGTTATTAATGTAGCTTATACTTAAACTGACATTTACATTCACAACGTGATTACGAACAAAATGATTTTCTTTCCATATTCGCCACAGAATTAGAATGAAACGGAGTGGAATCTTTGAATGCAATTTTCTAGCTTATAACTTTTTGACACAGGTCAACTTTAAAATGATGTAACTTCAGTTGTGATAAAGATATCTGAGTGATATGAACAGAGTTGTATTCAGGAGAGTTTGTAGTTTCCAAATATGTATAATACCCAAAAGACCCAAATGTTCACGATGTGAAGGGTTTCTGCAGGCCGCCACACATTTGTCGTTGTTCAAAACCAAAGACAGCGCTTGCCTTCTGATAGTTCAGCACCAAGGATAGCATCGCCGAAATAACACAATCAACGGAGGAAAGGAAAACATTTATTCTTGCCAATAAGTAGGCTAAGCAAGTATATTTATTGTTGGTTGCTGGTGAAGACGTGCTGCTGCTAGCTACCTGCGGCTGCGGTAGTGTTTCGTCTGTGGAGATGTCTTTAATATTCCTCTCTGGCTGGTCTAAATAAGTGTGTAATCTTCTTTTTGTTCGACCTTGTTCAGACAACAGTTTATTGCTGCGCTTTTGGGCACCGCTTGCATATTTTCTTTTACTCATGTCTCTACCGTCATCTAGCAGAACGTAATGATTAGCATTTTTTAAATGTGCGCGTTCAATAGGCGTAATGGCGCAAAAGGCACGTAAGATGCGCAAAAGCCATTGTTGCCAGATTCTGGGATTTTGAGACTATTTAGCCCATGGAAGTGGATGAAGATCTGTTACGTTGCCTACATTACGGAATTCCTTTACCTGGCAGTTGAAACTTGGGGCTCTCAATGAGCGCCCAAAGTGTTTTCCTTATTTTTATATATATATATTTTATATTGGCCATTAGTCTGTTTTTTGATATGCAGGGCGGGGCCCTTAGGGCGTGGGGGCCCCCACGCCTCGCGGGGGCTGCGGGGGCTTCCCAGCCGCCACTGTATATATATAATATTGTTACGCCTCGCTACGCCACCCAACTCACGCCCGGGGTCTCACGAATTTGCATAGGCTACGTGTGCGGAGAACACACGCTTGGCTACGAGTTAGTCTGAGGCTCCCTCCCTACCGGGAAGGAATCTCCGCACCCAACCAAACCACAATGTCACAGACGCTCACCGGGGCCTCCGAACGCAGACCTCAAGAGATCTTTTATAGCAACAAATGTTTATAGGCCCTTTTTTGGGCAACACATCATAGTTTATCGATCACTTATTCCTTGGCTACGTTTCCCTCCCGGTTACAACGCCCTTCCCACCCGATAACAAAAAACGTTCAAGGGCCCTCGTCCGCCCTTATTCCCCCTGTTAGTTTATCTGTGAGACGCAACACCGCACCTATCGAGAGAGTATATGTGTCTGAACAGACGAACACTTCAAGACCCTGTTTCGCGTAAACACCAGCTGGGCAGTTTTCGTGCCTAAATGACTGGTCGCGATTCCCGGGGAACTCACCTGAGTCTAGGCGTGGGGCGCTGAGTGGATCCTCTGGTCTCAAGCGAGGGGCGCACAAATGGGCGGTAGGGCAACGACTGTCTTTTCAAATTTTTATTGGCAGATTATTGGAACAGAAACAAAAAGTGCAAAAATAAAATAAAAAAGGAAACTAAACCTCCTTTACTAAGGCCGATAAAGAAAATAAGAAAACGCGGACCCTGGGTCACTAATAAAACAGCACAACTGACAAAAAGAAGCTCTTTGCTAAAATCAGGCACAGGTGGACACTCTACAAGAAACAGGCTCAGGAAAAAACCTCGACTGCTCGACTCACGACTCAAGAAGTACAACTCAGAGTTCTCTCTCTCCCCCAACTTTCATTCTTTATATCTTTCAATACGGGATGGCCCTGTCTAGACTTTGGGCCATACATGACGCAGGTATCTGTCTACACGTTTCCTGTATTCTCCAAAAAGTCAAATGTGGTTTCATCTATGCAAGCATTTCCTAACCACATCCTCTGCATCTGTCATACTGAAACATTCTGCCTTAAACTTTTACACATTGGCAATTCTACATATCCATTTTAAGGTGCACATCTACAAAGTGTTTAAAATTCAAAAAAGGTAAAAAAGGTTCTAAAACATTTGCAAGCTATTTCTTAACATTCTTTAAAATATTATGCAAGCACTTTCTTAAAAACATTTGCCAATGCACATTCTTTCTAATAAAACACATGCGTATGCTAGAGGTCAAAACTCCTCTTGAAAACACCAAACTTGGTATATGTATGCACAAAAAATTGCAAAACCTTTATATATGTATGCAAGCATCTACAACTTTTTAATGCACAACTTGGATATACGCATGCACAAAGTCAAACACATTTGCCAAATGCACACTTTTCATTATTAAGCATTATTTTTTTTTTTTCAAAATTGTTTCTCCAAAGTCCATCAAAACGAAGGCTCCTTCAGGGGCGTTCGACACAGGCAAATCTACAATGTAAAGGTAAATTCCTAAACAGCATTTCATACCATTTAACTAAACAACACGGTCCACCCTAAACTTACAGTAACACCCACCCTAACTTTGAGCCTATGAAGCATTTGCTATTTTACAGAGATCATGAGAATTTATAGCTCTAGAAAACAATATCTGCTAGATATCCCATCAGAAGACATAACTGCCATGTTAGAGACCCGTCTGTGTCTACTGTTTGCAGAAGGTGTCCAAGGTCTAACTATGACAACCCAAAATGCCCCCATGGTAGCATTAGATAAGCATAAGTGCAGTCAGACCTGGTACAACCTCCACTGAGTCAATTTCATTTTGCCGAAAGCAGCCCTCAATGCATCCGCATAACTGTTTAATTCCTAAAGAAAACAGCAGGTGGGTGTTTGAGATTGTCGGATTTCACCTGACAGTAATCCTTGCATACTAGACTGAAATGGTAATGTATTCAGGCCTCAGAGGTCCTTCTGTGCTGCGCTCAGCTGACAGTACCATCTCTTCTCCAGCCAGGGGTCCTGGGGGTCACCAGCACACTCCAGCTCTGCATTCGGTGATTACAAGCTGGCAGTTGTCAGCTCTCAAGGGCAAGTGAAGCCTTAGGAGTAGTAAGCCCTTTTTTCTAGAATGCCATTATACATTCCCAACTTCAGAGATTTGGATTCTCAGTGATCTGAAAGGTGACTTTATTGTTCTGGTTTGGATGATTTTGTAGAACGTTGAGGCTGGCAGAGTCAGCAGTGCATGTGTTCTTTGTGCCCATGCTTCCCTATCCTGCACCATAACAGATCAGGAGTGACTTGTAAAAATGTCCAACATGACACAAAGGATCTGTTTTGTATTTTCATTCTACTTCAAGCACTGTGATCGGCTCTTCTCATTCCACGATATCCCAAACAAGGGAATGTCAAGGCAGCCATACCTCCCATAGACATAGACTCACATATCTGTCAGATATCCAATGCTCTTCCGGCAAAAACAGGGAATGTAATACTGTCTGTTTATATGCAGATTGCTTCCCACTTCAATATATTTGAACAAATCAAATCGGAGATGGCGCTGGCACTTCAGACTGAAAAGCAGCCTTCCGTAGGTTCAGATGTTTCAATCACCGAAAATGAATCTTTGAAGAAGCTGTCTATAGATTTGGAAGAGGAACGCTTCAGCTGATTTAGCCAGGATATTGCTGACTGTCCAAAACTTTTGCGTGCTGTGTCAATCAAAAGAAAATGCATATTTTTTCAATGTGACCATTTATGAAATACACAATGTTTCAGAAGTCACTGCCAAATTATTTCCAGAGTGGTATGGATGCATCTCAATTGTCCTCAATGTTCCTGTTCAGTAAAATGAGATGAAAGCCATGATTCCAAACTGTCTTAAACCATTTATTATTTTCTCCCTGGGTAAAGTTTGCCCCTGGTCCTATGACAGATGACCAACAGTATAGGCAGTAATATGTTAAATGGCCTATGTCCACTGTTTTTGAGGGTGTAAACAGTACTTTCCAAAAAGATTCCCCTGTGTCAGTGATTGCACTGCTCTCGTGGTCATTGTCTGGTCATTTCTGTGTGAGGTCAAGGGTTTCTTTCGCTCAACCTAAGGCTCATTATCTGGACTCCCAGGAGCAGACAAGACCAATGGCTCTCTCTTCGATGGTGCAGCTAGATGCCCTGAGTGAAAAAATTCAACAATTCTTCTCTTGCTCATTGTCATTCCTGGTAGATAATTTTTCTTCCCACCGTCCGACTATTATTAACTTGTTCTAAAGTAAACCGAGAAACTCAAAAACTTAAAAAAGAAGGAAATCATAATTGTTAACCATTGAAGTTGAACCCAGACGCACAACGATGTTCTCCGTGTGTGAGAAGGGTGCAGAAGGTTGAGTTACAACAAGGTGCCTCCTACTCGCTCCTCCAGGTAGTGTTCTTCTCAGATTGACCCAGGAGAGCATGTGAATCATCCCCTGGTATTAAAACCTCTTTCTGCTGCACCAGCTCCTGCCCACAGCAACTCTGCCCATGTCAGGGTTGGTTGTCACATTTCGAGAGGACTATTTTGAGATGGAGAGTCTACTGCCATGTTGACCCTCCTCTACTCAACTATGCAAAGCTTTTTGTGTAGTTCACTTGGTATGAGTGTGTGTGTGAGAGGAGTTTGCGTAAGTTTATACAAGTTTGAATATGTGTGTGTGTGTCAGTGTGTTTGAACAAGTGTGTGTGCTGTGTGTCCATGTGTGCATCTGTGTGTGTGTGGTGTGATGTATGAATGTTTGAACATGTGTGTGTGTGGTGAAGCACCCTAGGGTTTTGGGGGCCCTAAACAAAAAATGTGTAGGGGGCCCCTTTGACTATTTTTTACTAATGTTTTTTTTGGGGGGGCCCCAAACCAATCGCGGGGCCCTAAACAAATGCTTAGTTTGCTTATTGTGTCAGGCCGACCCTGAGTAAATACATCCAAGAGAAAGTTGCTTCTTGCCTTATGCCAGTTGAAAAAAAATACAGTGCAGCAAAAAAAAACATGTTCCTTTTGTGCCAGAACTGTAGGTGACAGGAGTGAAATTGTATAAAGAGAGGCTCATTAATATATCTCTGCAGTTATTATGAATGCTTTCATCTTCAGACTCTGAGATAATAGAACCTGAATGAACTAGCGACACCTTATTGTGAAGTACTCATTGTAGGCTAGACAACTCTGTCTTTTTCCACAGCATGTATGTTTCAGAATCTTAACTAAACCTTTCATCTGTTCACTGACAGACGCAGAAAGGGAACTGTTTTATCAATATTTTGTTTTACCTTGAGTGAAGTTTAACAAAGTAAACAAAGTTCACAAAGTATATTTTAAGGAGGAAAACATTCATTGGTGTATCCTTGTACCAAGTACCAAATGTTCACCAATTATGACCAACATTTATACAGTGGATGAGACAGAATACGTCAGAACGAGACTGTTCAGTATTGTGTATTGCTTAGTCACCCTCCATGTCCTTCAGTAAGTAGTAAGTTGGTAACAACGGGATATATATGGTAAATTATAATGTGTTATTGAGTAAATACCGCTGCTACTAAGTAGGTAAAGACGGCCAAGCTCCAGCAGAATTACGAACAAAATACTCTACTATTACCCTGCAGTTACGTAAGGTTTATGTCGGTAACAGTCCACGTCTAATGAGAAGATAAGATAGTACTTTACAATAAAATACCTTTTCAGATACATTTATTGATGATGGCCTCATTTACTTGGCTGGTATAGCTACCAACTTACTACCTAATGGTATCTTGTACATTTGTATTTTTTGTAATATTTGTATTTTTATATTGTAATTTACGGCAATTTATATTTTATTGTATATTTAATTCTATTCTAATCCCACTTAGTACTGCTAGTTTATGTACCCTTAGTATAGATAGTCCACATATTTAAATTTTAGGTATATGTTTATTGTATGCACCTTCCTGCCAAAGCAAATTCCTTGTCTGTGCAAACTTTCATGGCGAATAAATCCCATTCTGATTCTGATTCTACCTCCGCGGGAAGAGTTTTCCTCTAGCGTTACTGTCATGGTAAATCTTCTTGGATACTGGGTATGTTCTTGCGCATGTTTGGACTATTTACTCAGTAAGTAATCTGAAACTGAACTGTAAAAGGAAGCTGTGTTTGTTTCCATGGTGTTACCAGGCTCTTACCATACCCTTTGTAAGCGAATACCACTTTGTCAACGTTACCCCTTACTATGAACTTGTACTATACGTTCCAAGGCGATACCAGGTAAAACATGGCTATTTACTCAGTAAGTAATATGAAACTGGACTTTAAAAGGAAGCCGTGTTTGTTTCCATGGTGTTACCAGGCTCTTACCATACCCTTTGTAAGCGAATACCACTTTGTCAACGTTACCCTTAGTAAGAACGTGTACTATACGTTCCAAGGCGATACCAGGTAAACATGGCTATTTACTCAGTAAGTAATATGAAACTGGACTGTAAAAGGAAGCCGTTTGTTTCCATGGTGTTACCAGGCTCTTACCATACCCTTTGTAAGCGAATACCATTTTGTCAATGTTACCCTTAGTAAGAACTTGTACTATATGTTCCAAGGCGATAACAGGTAAACATGGCTATTTACTCAGTAATATGAAACTGGACTGTAAAAGGAAGCCGTGTTTGTTTCCATGGTGTTACCAGGCTCTTACCATACCCTTTGTAAGCGAATACCACTTTGTCAACGTTACCCCTTAGTATGAACTTGTACTATACGTTCCAAGGCGATACCAGGTAAAACATGGCTATTTACTCAGTAAGTAATATGAAACTGGACTGTAAAAGGAAGCCGTGTTTGTTTCCATGGTGTTACCAGGCTCTTACCATATTGTAAGCGAATACCACTTTGTCAACGTTACCCTTAGTAAGAACGTGTACTATACGTTCCAAGGCGATACCAGGTAAACATGGCTATTTACTCAGTAAGTAATATGAAACTGGACTGTAAAAGGAAGCCGTTTGTTTCCATGGTGTTACCAGGCTCTTACCATACCCTTTGTAAGCGAATAACATTTTGTCAACGTTACCCTTAGTAAGAACTTGTACTATATATTCCAAGGCGATACCAGGTAAACATGGCTATTTACTCAGTAAGTAATATGAAATTGGACTGTAAAAGGAAGCCGTGTTTGTTTCCATAGTGTTACCAGGCTCTTACCATACCCTTTGTAAGCGAATACCACTTTGTCAACGTTACCCTTAGTAAGAACTTGTAATATACGTTCCAAGGCGATACCAGGTAAAATGGCTATTTACTCAGTAAGTAATATGAAACTGGACTGTAAAAGGAAGTGTTTGTTTCCATGGTGTTACCAGGGGCCGGTTGCACAAAGCACCTTAAGTTTTTTCCTTAAGTATGACACTTAAGGGTAGATTTCTCCTTAGCTAAGGGATTTACTTAAGGGGGTTGCACAGAATCCCTTAAATGGTTTCCTTAGCTAAGGTGAAACGTTAAGGGATTTACTACATTAAACGTGATTTCACAGCAGTAAAATTCGACCGTTTCCACGGTGACCGCGTCTGTTCAGTTTTATCGTTAGTAGGCCTACATCACCTTACAAGAGCTACAGTAGAGCTAAAAATTGGAAAAAAAAGGGCAAGAAAACCGAATTGGTCAGAGGAGGAAAAGATTGTCCTTCTACAGGAATATAGCAAAAGAAAACACATACTGAAAAGTAAATTCGATCCGCACATAACAGCCCACAAAAAACTACGAATGTGGGAGGAAATAGCAACCAACATAAACTCACAAAGTTTGATCAAATGGTCAATTTCAGAAATTCAAAAAAAATATGATAACTTAACTGTAATGTCCAAAAAAGAGATCACGCATTTCAGGAGGGAGTCCAACAAAACTGGTGATATCAACTTTACTTGTAGGTGTAGCTTACTGTAGTTGCTACACAGTAACGTTTTGTAACATTTACTGTTACAGTAGCTAGTCGAGGTAGACTAGCCGACCCGTAAATAGCCTTCATGTTTAGACTGCAGCAGCACAGTAGCCTATACAGAGTGCTATAAAACAACTACATTGACATAAAATACATTTTGTTTGGAATACATTTTCAGGTGGTGGTCCACCTCCAAAACCACTTTCAGATGAGGCAGTGATGGTAGCAAACATCATTGGTATCGACTCAACTGTAAACGGTCGGACAATTCGTAAATTGACTGCCGGTCAAATCTATAATTTAAGATCAATTGCTCATCATTAAGTGTATCCATTGGGTTTTCGCGGTCGCGGAACACTTCTTGGGATAGGCCTACGTTCATTTATATCCATAAACTCGGCCATGTTGGGGATTAAAAATGAACTAGAGGTACCTTAAATTTTCTTCCTTAGTTTGGTTGCTAAGGTCTTTCGTGCAACGCTTTAACGAACTTTAAGGGATTCCTTAAGTATAAGACGAAGTTAAGGAGAAAACCTTAAATACTTAAGGGAACATTTAAGGAAACCTTAAGGAAAATACTTAAGGGTGCTTTGTGCAACCGATTACATTTTAAGGAAACCTTAACTCTGACTTTAAGGAAAATCTTAACTTAAGGTGCTTTGTGCAACCGGCCCCAGGCTCTTACCATACCCTTTGTAAGCGAATACCTACGGTGGCCGACATGTGCAAACGCGCTGCAAATTAAGAAAACACATGCAAATAGACAAAGCACAAGCAAATTAAGCACAAGCAAATTAAGAAAACAATTTCATGAATTTGACAACACATGCGCAGCATTCAGCAAACGCGCTGCAAATACACACAACACAACCAAATACATAAACGCATTGCAAAAACGAAAGCACGCAAACCAAAAACACTGCAAATACATAAACGCATTGCAAAAACGAAAGCACTCAAACCAAAAACGCTGCAAATACATAAACGCGTTGCAATAACGAAAGCACGCAAACCAAAAACGCTGCATCCAGTTTTCACAACGAAAGTTGTCCAGGCCTCTAGAGGGGGTCCCATTTCCAAAACAAACTTTTCATATGTCTCTCTCTCTCGCTCCGTGGGGCCGAAAATCAAGCTGTTCCACTTAGCGCTCCCCCTAGAGGCCTGGACAACTTTCGTTGTGAAAACTGGATGCAGCGTTTTTGGTTTGCGTGCTTTCGTAAGCACGCAAGCCAAGTAAATGAGGCCATCATCGGTAAATGTATCTGAAAAGGTAAATATTGTTAAGTACTATCTTATCTTCTCATTAGACGTGGACTGTTACCGACATAAACCTTACGTAACTACAGGGTAATAGTAGAGTATTTTGTTCGTAATTCTGCTGGAGCTTGGCCGTCTTTACCTACTTGCAGCGGTATTTACCCAATAACACATTATAATTTACCATATCTCCCGTTGTTACCAACTTACTACCAGCGGTATTTAAATAGTAATATTTATAAGTTTCCAGTTTTAAGTAAGTTTTGTCCTCTGTCTTTACCTAATTAGGACCAGTGAAAATTACCCAGTAATGACCAGCACGTTAGTATTTAGTTAATGGGTAAATACTTCGAATTATCTAGGTATTTACCACCTTACCAATCGGTAATACCCAATAATACAGAAAATATACCCAGTAATGACCAGCACGTTAGTATTTAGTTAATGGGTAAATACTTCGAATTATCTAGGTATTTACCACCTTGGTACCAATCGGCAATACCCAATAATACAGAAAATATACCCAGTAATGACCAGTACGTTAGTATTTAGTTAATGGGTAAATACTAAGAATTATCTAGGTATTTACCACCTTGGTACCAATCGGTAATACCCAATAAAACACATAACATACCCTTTACTTTCTATGTAAATACCTACTTAAGGGACTGTAAAAGGAAGGGTTACCCGTGACCTTACCTTTACAAATTTGTGTCAAACTGTTCAGCGACTCATCAGTATTTCTTTCAATACTAGGATGCTCAGAAAACTGTGTGAGGTCTCACCTCTCTCTTTCTGTGTCTCTGTCTCTCTCTTTATCTCCCCCTCTCTCTGTCTTGCTCTCTCTGTCTTTACCTTTCTCCCTCTCTCACTCCACCTCTCCTGCTGGTGTCACATGTGGAGTTCAGTTAAATGTCAAATGTCTGTTAAACGGTGAGCTCTGATAAGCTGTGTGAGAGTGGAGGGTGAGGGCACAGGACTTCTGTCTGGCCTTGGTGAGAGCAGATGTCGGGGGGTAGCAGGGGATGGACAGGCCTCCATTAGCCTGGCTGTCAGTCTGAATTAAAGCAGAAACCAGAGGAGGGGCGGACACGTGGTGATGTCCCCGCCTCCTTCTCAAATCCATACCCATTCTCTCCAATTTATCCAGTAACATTTAGAATATAGTTTATAGTTGCACAAGGTGGGGATCTTAAAAGTTACAATCAATCTCTGTCTTACAATGAGAAAGCTGGCTAGTTGGCTATCAGCCACAATAATTAATGTTTTTTTTCTAATCTAAAGGACTGGAAATTATTACTGTCTCAGGACATAAATATACAGATGTACACTTGGACTGGGTAATGGCTTCTTCCAGAACACTGAGTGAACTCAAGTTAACCATTTTAAAGGAGGGAGACATTGTTGCACTTCGTGATAATTTAGTGTGGGAATTGGGGAATACAGGATGAAATGGAGTGACTTTAAGTAACAAATATAGGGTTTTGGGTTGCTTTCAGAAAACATTCAGTCTACCATTTCATGAGAGGAACATTATTTTTAGTTGTTGGCCATGGTGCAAAGAAAATTGATGGTGGCTGAGGTTGCTGTGTTACATTTTAAAGTATAGTACTTCTGACTTTTCTTGTTTTCCATTCTCACATTTATATTGTATGTGATTTTGATGAAATCTAAGGTCTTCAAAGTCATTGATGCAGAATCCACTCTGCAGCTTCTCAAACAGATGCATTTATTTTATTTCCGAAATGGCACTACCATAAATGATTAATATATTTTATTTATTCTTGGTAAATTTATTATTCAACTGGTGGAAAAGTGTACCAACGCTTCACTGTTCCCTGAATGACTTTTACTATGTTTTTCTGTGTCTTTTCTCCTTCTTAAATGAATCAAAACAATTCCAAAGCATTAAAGTGGACTAGTAGATGCTTCCATCTAAGTGGTAGGAGAAGGTACAAACCCTCTCTGTGCACCAGATGAGTACCTAATGGATGGCACTGAGTCACAATAACGACTTCTTCCTTTCCTATCCTTCTCAGAAGGCCTGTGGGTCACGACAAGGACAGTCCACTTCACTGCCCGAGGCAGTCATGGGAGGAGGGAACACCCAGTTGCAAATCTTTGCTGATGATATCTATACAGTGGAGAGGTGTGTCTAGTTGGCGTCACACCGTTCAAGAAAAGACAAGCTTAATCTTGTCAATATTGTCTGAATCCTTCCCTGTGTCTTCCATTTGACATAGCAAGCATTCCAAACAGTGCCATTATTTCCTCAGCCTGCAGTGGAACCCAGCTGCTAGAACACATGGGCATCCCTTGGCAGTAAATAACACTACTTACTCTTGACAGGTGGAGGACAGAGTCCCCCTGGTAAAAAGGTAGCAGGTGCTATCAGAGTTTAAAGCCAATGTTCCATTTCAGACAAGAACGATTCACCTCTGTGTTCTCAAAGCACATTTAATTGCTGGGGTGGGGATATGCCAATTTCTCAACAGGCAATTTTCTAACAATTGGTTGAGCCATTTTGATACCTAGGGAGAGTAAAACTTAATTTGAGCATAGCTCAGTTCGTTTTGATTAATTGTTATGAGAAAGGGGCAGTGATACAGCAATCTAATATTCACAGTCCAAGAACAAGCTGAGCTTATTTTTTGCACAAGCAGATGCCATGAGTCACATTTAGCTAATGTTCAGCCTGGTGACAGAACTGAGCTCTTATCTCCTGATAAGAATGAAGCTGTCAATTTCATGGCTGAAATACAGTGTGGGTTGAACGAGTTCCAGGATTCCACATACTGTATATGTCTGTATATATGTCTGTCTATGTCTATATATTACAAAATATTTCATACCTTCAGGAACAGTCATCCACACACACAGAGCACAGGGGGGATGTGGCAGAGCACCTGTACATTGTCTACAGTTTTAATTAATTTGCAGAACAGAAGAGAACTCTCTACACTGACGCTGCAGCCACCCTGTGATTAATGGAGTTTGATTTTGGGCTTAGGTGCCCTTAAACCTGAACAAACGAACAGATGCTGATTGAATTACAGTAACGACTTAATGCATCAACACTTATGTAAACTATAATTACTTTTTTTAAATCCACAATTGTTTAATTTATATTATAAAAAAAATATCACAGTTGCATCTGGCCATTATGATTAATCTCATCCCTCTTTCACAAAAGTGGTAATCTAATTATTTGAGAGAGGAACACTGATGCTAATTAACCTTGGGTGAGGTGAAGGAGGTGTGAGTCTGTGTTGTTTTAACTGGTGAACCAGTGTCTCTCATTGCAGTGATTAATTGGTCCAGGGCTCTGGTCTTCCAATAAACAAGAAAAAGGACACCTTGGGGTTCTACTGTTACTTGTAGTGCAGAGAGAGAGAGGGAGAGGGAGTGGGAGAGGGAGAGATGGGTGTGTTGAGAGGGCCAGACAATAGGAAGGAGGGAAGGAGAGATGTGTTTATGTATGTGAGAGTGTGTGTGTGTGTGGGGGGGGGGGGGAGGTGTTTGTGTGTGGCTGCTCATGCCCATGTATGTGAGGGCCAAACCACATTGGGAAAACAGGAGGGTATGTGTGTGTGTGTACCTTCTCTCCCCATGGGACTTTCTTCACCTTGCAGGCTACAGGGAATCCCATAAAATGTCATGCCAGGTTGTCTGAAGTATTAATTCAGACGCAAGGAGTAAATGAATCCCTGTGTTCCTCTGCAAAGTAATTACATGTTTTGCCATTATTCATATCAAGCTCCTTACTAAATAAAAAAATATTCAAAAGACCTCTATAGTGTACAACTGTTTAAAGACTAAGCCAATTCAGAACAGTATAACTCTTGACACAGTGAACCTAGCTAAACATGACAGGTTGTGTTTAGGTTAATAGTTCATGTCTTTTCCCCAGCTTTAACCGCCATCTAAGAGAATGTGAACAGATATTCCTTCCTAGTTGGCATCTCAGCTTGAGGTACTATATTGCTCGTAATTTTAAACTTTCAGTTCATAACGTTATAGTGGGAGACATATCTCAAACAACAAGATACATTTTGCTGCTGTGTGCTATTTGCATGGAAACAAGCTCATTATTTGTATCCGTTTCATAGAAATACAAATGGTGGGAGCTGAGTGTATGACTGCAGGGTAAAAAATGCCATCACTTAGTTTGTGTCTCTAATAAAGGTTCTCCACACGCTGTGTTCCTCTCTGTTTGTCTAACAAGTCCGTATGTTGTATCTCTTGGAGGACAGTTAAACAGTGCAGGACAAAAGGATAACAACTTTCAATCAAGCAAAGCTCACTGATCTGATGGCTGATCCACAATATTTCTCTGTCCTCTGTTAATGCTCATATGTATACAGTACATCTCAGGGCCGGGCCTAGGTTTTTGGGGGCCCTAAATAAAAATAGTTTGGGGGCCCTTTGTTGGCCCAAAAAAAGATTTTACAATTTTTTTTTACAAATTTAAAAAACAATCGCAGGGCCCTAAACAAATGTTTAGTTTGTTTATTGGGTTGGGCTGGCCCTGGCACATCTATATAAAATAGATAAAAAACACAAGAAAATGACAATACAAAACCCTTAAAGAACTGAAGATAACTCTCACTTGAGAGAGGAAGACGGGGAGGGGGTGGGGGGGTAATCCTCCTTTTCCCTCCATCTACACTGTACAACCAAAAAACAAACATAACATCTAGCCTGCTATTGGTGTAGATTATGTCTGAGGAAACTGGTCTTCTCTGTGAAGATAGAGCTGTAGTCTCATCCACTGTAATTCTGACCTAATCCCTGCAGATTAATGTTATTTTACTAGAAACGACAGCTGGAGGTTTCTGCAGCCTCAGGCTCCATCCCAGCCAGAGTCTCTGCCTCGACCTGTGGACCCGAGCACGCCACTTCAGGGACGCTTCGCAGCATTGTTTGTTGATGTAAATGTTAAATCTGGAGATCTGACATATGTTGCTCTCGAGGGTGTCATTAAAAGACAGACATATCCATAAGCCACTGAACCCAATATTGTTTAGTGTAGTTTTTAGCAATAGAACGGGTTATATTCACCAACTGAAACTCAAATGCAGTACAAAAGTATTATTTCAATCACATTGTATAGCCATTTCACAATATTCCACACACTTTCCTGCCTGAAAGTATTGTCTTTCCGTACAAAGGGCTTCACAGTTGCCCAAAGATCAACACCAATATCTTCATCTGAAACATTTTAAATATCCCATCCCCCTACTCCCACCCCTTAAAAAGGAATGGACATTTTAATTAACTGATCAAATCAACTCAAATGAAGTTCAGTCAAGACAATCACGTATTAGATTTGAGCATTTATTGTTACATGACATGGACATGTAGATTTAACTTTGGCGGAGTGGATGATCTAAGGGAAGCAATCCCTGCCTCCTCGATGCAACAAATACATACATGACATATGAGGCAGGAGAGCAATAGAGATATAATCCCTCTGAAGGATAGAACATACAGACAGCATGGGGGAGAAGGGGACTCCACTGATCATGCAACAAATGGGCTGAGTGGGTGCGTGTGTGTGCGTATACGCGCTGCCTTTTAATGCCGTCTTATCGGACGTGGCCCAATGGGCTTGTGCTGGCTAACACAGGTGTGGTAATGAGCAGATGACGCGCGCTGCCCGATTGCCCTGCCTGAACTAGCTGCGCTTATGAACTGTCTTCAGTAAACAAATATGCAGTGTTACCAGGTGTGACTTGAATTCGGCTCACACTTTTGGCCATGCTTAATCTCACGCTAGTACAGTGCGATCATGCTCATGCTGTATGACATCACACACCAGCAAGTAGGTCGAAGCCTGGATGTATGATTTGAGAATCTATGAATGCACCGTGGGGGCTCCATCATATTGTGTTTCACCAAGGTGATGATTGATCACCCAGTTACAGTCATTCACATTGTACTGTTCACAACACTCACCATTTCATTCCAGAGGTCAAGTGTCTGGGGTATTTTTTTCTGAGAGGTCCTTTGACTGTGGTAAAAAGGTTTTTGACCTTGAATGAAAAGTAGGCATGGGACTCGAGCAGCTTAGCACTAATCTAGAGATAAAAGAATGGACGAACGCCATATTGGCAAACTGTGTCTGTAACTTTGTGGAGAAAGTGTTTCAAGAGGGATGGCCTACTTAACCTTGGTGCTTGTGTGAAGTTTTGTTAGCAACACTTACATCCAGGGGATTTGGTTGGTAACATCAGTGACTTGGAAACATCGGACATCAAACATAAAAAGCCTGTGACTGAGAGAAGATGCTTGTGGAGAACAACAGAAATCCCTGAAGACAAGTAGTCAGAGGTTTATGTAAATTGTGAGAGGTTTAGTAACACATGACACATTGGGAATGAGAACAATTTTTTTGATTGCTGTCATCTTTTTAAAAATTGTACATAAGCTTCTGGATTGCACCTTGATTTGAACCCCTCATTGAGACATTCTTAACCGTGCTACGTTGTTAAGGCAGCTTTAAACCCCCAAAAATGTAGGTACAGTTTTAAAGTTTAAAAGTGAAAAGGATGTTTCGAGATTCCCTGGGGTGTGAATATTTCCCAGCATGTGTAACCTCCTGCAGAGGAAACTCATCACTAACATCAGTCTATTTGTCCTGGAGGTGAGTCATTACCTAGCATGTGGAATGTTGTCACCCTCACCTGGCCGCATCTCCGGCTTGTCTTCTGTCCTGTGAGGCCGGCCCCCGGTCATTTGCTTGGAGCCTGAGTGACAGTCCATCACTCTTTTAATCTCTCCCGACCCGGAGCCAGACAGGAGTTTCAAATGGGTGTCGCCGTTTCCAGCTTTATCAAGCATGACATCCTCTACAGCGCCTTAATACGCCACAGATGGCGTGTCTGGAGATGTCCCCGTTTGTCACTGAAAATACAAGAGTGACAAGGCAAAAAAACTCTGGTGGAATTCAAAGTGAGAGACTGAGTTTGGGTTTATCACATAGTATAAAAAGACAGCCACCTGTTTGAGGCTGATAAGTAGCTAAACACATACTAGTGGAGTTGTTGAGAATCTGGGTCACCAGCGGTAAGAACACCTTGACCTGGTAAGACAGAAATTAGGCCAAGCAGCAAACAACAGGGCATTCTCTGGCCCTGATGTTACACAATAAATGGAAATGGAATTGGAGCGAAACTAAGCTCAAAGTACATTTCTGTTGTCCATTTGTGCATTTATAATATTGTTGATACTGTTTGAAATTGTAAAGTACTTTAAGAGTATGTCTTTTCATCCGGTAATAAAAACAGTAACTCTGGCGAAAAAGATCACCAGGTAAAATCCAATGTTATCTGGACCAACAGACAAAAACGCATTCTCACTTTCTGATTGCATATAATCAATTTAAATATGGCTTTCCTTTTGATCTGCCTAATTCAATTTTTTTATTAATGCAGAGAACAAGTTATTTCACAGATTACTGAAGATAAAGAAACAGCATCTCATCCCCTCTTTAATCAAAGGGAAAGTTGCACGTCGGGGAACATATTCCCTTTTATCTCTGAGGGAGCTAAGGAGCGCGCGGCCTGTAACAGGCATAGCCCCAGCCTGTTTGTCTAAGTGTTGCAGATGTGTTACTTACTCATTTCACAGGCTCTGCTACCGGGCAAGTGCCTGAAAAATACTCCTCCATTGTTTTCATAATTATAATGAGGCTTTCTCCAAAGTGGATATTACTATTAATGAGCACAAACACCCTACAGCAGAGCTTCTGGGGTCCTCTGGCTGTTGGAACGTTCAAGCACCTGAATTTATGAACATGTTTAATATGATATATTATTCCTTTTCAATGTAGGGGAGAAATGTTTTCAGATGGTATTTTCCAGTCATTATTTAGAAACTACAAAAAGATGACTGAATGTGTGTAAGTTAGGACACCATACTGTATATGGAGTTTATCCAACTAAAAGCATTTGGAGAACATTTGGGTCACCTTGCCCTTGCACACACACGTACATGTACACACAACACGCACACACACACACACCTGAGAGGGCTTACGTACGTATACCCAAGTCTATTACAGCTGTTGCCAATACTCTGGTATTTTCAATGACAGAGTTGTGAAATATGAAGCCCTGGCTGGGCGGCACCCTGAGATTTGTGAGCCAGTAATTGAGCGCCGAGGTCAGAGTGTCACCTGCAAGTTAAACAGCTCCCAGGGCCCCATGCCTCACTAATGAAAGGTTTCACTCTCTCCCCCGACCACCTCTGTCCTCCATCGCACCAACGCTCTCTTTCCCGCTCTTCAATAGGAGAGTAGAGATATTAATGGCTGTTGAGATCACTCTACTGTGTAAAACAATCTAAGCCTGGTATGAACAGCCCTCAAAAAAGCTCTATACAAAATCATGTATTTGTTCCAAATGGATAATTACGGCGGCTATATCTGAATATTGTGCTGAGGCCATTTTTGTCCTTCACATTACAGTAGTTAGATCTGCTTCTCTCAGACAGCTGAGTTCAGCCAAGTCTCTGCTGACTGAGGAGCAGAAAGAGTAATTTCCATTTAAATGATATCATTCCACATAGTTTAGCAGAGACCAGACACAGAGACTGTCTACCCTCTAAGCAAGGTCAACTCACATTTGTGCTCACTGAGAAATGTAAACACAGAAATTGATTTCCCCCTGAGCATGGTCCTGGTGACTGTTAGAGCTCTCATTGCAATGTGTTTGTATTTCAATGAGGCTCACTTCACTGTCTTTTGCCCATGAAATGCAATTGCTTTGATCCACTAGGGATGTTAACATGGCAGCTGCTCTGACACACTCTAAACACTGGCACACAGAGACGGTGAATTAGATCACTTGCACATGCACACATACACATTAGCACACAAAGACACACACACACACATTAGCACAGGCACACACACACATCCGCATGCATAAACATTCACAAGCACACATACCCGCAAACACATACACACTGGCACATAACACGTAAATAAAGTTATTTGCCTGGATGGGACAGTGCGGTGTGTTGTTTCACTGTTGCCTGACAACATAAACCACAATGACGCACACATACACAGGATGCACACAACCTGGGGTGTTGCTGGCCTGTTCATGAGAACAATTAGTGGCCTGAACATCTGACTGTCATGTTACAGTTGGAAAACTATTACAGTAAACACACACTCGCACACACAAACATGCACATACACAAAGACACAAAGTAGAAATATTGTTATCCTGTATTCAACTGTTGTCAGCCACAATAAAACTTTAAAGAGTTTTTAACTTTGGCTGAGTCCTGTTTTGACAGAATGTAGAGGTAAACAGAGGACTATGTTTGTCATTTCTGTCTTCCCAGTAGTAATATTCACCTAAAGGTCAACGAGACAACACTTTCTCTGACTAATTAATATAATTGCTGTGACATCTTAAACATCTGTTTGTCCAACATTGAAGTTTATCCTTACACCCAGATTGGAGGCCATCTGTCTGCCTGTCAAAACCGGGGTTGATCCACATCTTGAAAAGACAACGAAACAATAAAAAAAACAGTAAGTTTTTGTATTTCCTGTCATTAACCTTCAAGAGATTCAAAGAGCCCTGATCTGACAAACTCTGCACCCACCAACAGCTCTCTCAGCTGAATCAACAATTGGCTCGCAACACAGTTACAGAGTCTGGTCAGTTTTATTGGCTCTTCTCTTCCCAAGAACTTCAAAGTATAACTGAGAGGCTCGTTTAATAATGCATGTTCCTCGTTTAAGAGACCATCCTCAAACTTACAGTAATTGTTTTTACACATGCGTTTTTATACTTTAGTCAGAGTTTATCAGCTGGGGCAGAGAGGGTATTCATCAAGTTCCGGTTCAGACTCGGTTCAGACTTCCTGATTTGATTTGAAATAAAAGTATATTTTTATCTTTTAACTGTGCACAGCCAGAGTTCTGCAGGAGTTCAAGTTGAAGAATGAGTACACTACATAGTGTATGCTATTGCAGAACAAACAAATAGTCTGTTTGATCTCTTTGCGGTCTGCAGCTTGTTAGAGGTAGTGGCTACATTTTCTTACTGGGCTCAAGACTAAAGTCAACATGCTAAATAAGGCTTTACTAGGCCAACACTTGCTTTGTGTTTCTTTGATTATGATTTGCAGACCAGGGTTACAAAACGGAAGTGCACATTTCTGGTTGGTTCGTCTTGTAATGAGGACTAAAACAATCAAAATCAAATCAAAACCCACTCACAGATTATGTATAATAATGAATATATTTAGTGCAACATTATTTTTATTCATATTTGAAACTGAACACTTTAAAGGCCTTAATTTCTTACTCATTTGATGCCAGATTAGACCTGTCAACTTCAGCATTTTCACATCTGATGGTGGAAAGGGATGGGAACAGGAAGTCACTTCACACTATTGAGGCACACCACTAGGCTGCCATTTAGCTGTTGTTCATTCAATATATTCAATAACCAGTCATTCATAAATCAACTGACAATAATATGTTACACCCTGCATCAAACCATATCTCACATCAAAGGAGGGATGCAGTACTGAGTACTCTGAGATATGCCATTCCAAAGTGATGCCTGCCTCAATCTGGTCCTCAAATAGATTTTTTATTTTTGCCACATAAGCAGTTCTCAGCTAAATTGCTTCAGGAAGTATACCCTTCTCGGTGTGAGCAAGCTCAGTGAACAATTTGTCACCGGTGTCATGGACTATAAGGACATTGTGTGTTTGTGTCTGTGTGTGGGTGGAAGGGTGTGTGTGTGTTTGTATGTTTGTATGTGCTCTACTCTTACTTCTCTGTGATGAGCTAATTGAACACCGTGGATCTGGCTTTCAAATGTAGCCACAAACCCTCTCTCTAGATGAACGCTGCATTTTCAGTTCCACCAGCCCCATTGTACTGGAGTGCTCAGTACAACGCGCCAAAGCCTATTTTATAATATGCATCAGCGATCTGAGCAGAGTGACTAATTGAAAAATCTAAGCAGCAAGGAAAGCAATTTATCCTGTTCAAAATGACTTCTTATCATAACAATACCATGATCCACTGGGTTAGACCAAGGCTTACTAATGCAGTCTATTTCATTTAACGTACAAAGGAGGAAAAAGTCAACTGTATGATTACTTTCATATATATGTTTGGATGAAGACAGACATTGTTGCTGTGTAATGTTAAAGACAAAAATTGGTATCCTATATTAAAAAAATATATTTTAAAAAATTCCACATCTTATAATTCTTTCTAAAAGTGCTTTAAATACATTTTCAGCATCTTAATGATTCTGGTACAAAGAAATGGAAGAAGGTTGAGTCGATTGGCCTTCCTAAAATCAACGGTGCTAGTTTAAAACAGCAGTGTTGCAGGCATAGACTCAGAGAGTGAGAAATGCAGTGAAATTATTGCATCATGAATTATCATAATGTACTCCGGGTTGAACTTTAGCAGCTCAGAAAAAAACTTTGGACCTTTGTCTATAGGCATGTTAGTCATCCAAGATTCACCCAGTTAAATTACTTAATCAGCTCAGTCCATTAACTATGTAATCTTGTTTACCAGATCCTGTAACTTTTAAGTAAGTTTAAGAATTAAGTAAATTGACTTACTGTAACAAGATGGCTGAATTTGTCTGTCTTCTCTGCTTCTCAGTGCAGAAAGGATGAAGTCCTTTTCCAGTTGTTTGACGAATCATCTCTGCAGACACTTATGGAGAAACAAATCATGTCTCCTGAGCTGTGCTGAGGCTTGAAGTGTTGTACTTATAATAATAATATTGTGCGAGGCACACCATTATTTTGAAGATTCTTCCAAACAGCACTGCCTGCCAAACATGTTCCTGCAGTTGACAAATTATATTATTCTGAATAAATTTATTCTGTGAACAAAAACAGGTTTTATCTCATCAGACGTTGACATGACTTTTACATCCATATGATCATATCTTTGATGGCGACACTTACTGGGGTAATACTGTTTATTCCTGTCCACATATTTTACCATTCCAGTAGCCTAGCAGTACAGTCCATAATGTTAAAATATAACAATTATAAACAATGTAATCATTTAGCAGATGCTTTTATCCCCCCAAAAATACAGGGAGGATTTTGAACTTTCATTCCCTTGATCTACTTATCAATATTCACTACATACACATCATGCATACACTTATACAAGAGACGTACACTACACACTAAGACCACCATGACTAATGTATTGTAGCGTCGGCTAGCAATCAAGAATGGAGAAGGAATATTGCTCTTGACTCTTTATTAACATACTCGGCCCTTCACATTGGACTGTTCGAACAGGAACTTTCCAAAACACAGATTAACACCTTATACACATCAAAACAGAATGAACACAACAATAGAACTGTAAACAATGCTTATGTAACCACGCTAAAACCTTATAATTCTTAGCGTTTCTGCCTGCCGCAGTGCATTCTGGGTGCCAAGAGCATGGTCGCTACATGGCCCCCTCTAGCGTGTTGCTTGTCCACAGCAACTAAACGCTAACTCAAAACAAAGTCAGTAAAGCGACGTGGAAGCTGTGCCCTCCGTCTTGGTGCCTGTGGAGTGACAGTCTGTTGCCCACCCCCAACAGTTGCCAAGTCAGGTAGGATGGGCAGGGTGTTAGGTGGTGGTGAAGCTGCGTCGGGTGAGCAGGGCTGGTCCCCAACAGTATGTCGTTCAGCCAGGGGGCGGTAAGGTGCCAACCGATCCCGATGCAACACCACTATCCGCTTCCTGATGTTCAGTTTCACCCGATACACTACATCTGAAATCTGCTCCAACACTTCACAGGGCCCCACCCACTGGCTCGTGAGCTTAGGAGAGACACCCTTCTTTCGTATTGGCTGGTAGACCCAGACCTTCTCTCCAGGTGAGAACGCGCGGCCTCGACAGCGGGTATCATACCCCCGCTTCTGCCGTACTCCCGCGTTGGCCTGGTGCTGTCGAGTGTAGTCGTGCGCCACGGCCAGGCGCTGTTGCAGGTCCCGCAGATATTCGTACCCAGGTATGGTGGGCAGTTCAGTGTTGGGGGGCGTTCCAAAAACCAGGTCTACCGGCGTCCGCAGCTCTCTCCCAAACATCAATGCAGCTGGTGTGCACCCAGTGCTCTCTTGTACTGCTGATCGGTATGCCCACAGGACCATCGGCAGGTGGTGGTCCCAGTCGCGTTGGTGTTGGGAGGTGACGATAGCTAGTTGTGCCACCAGCGTTCTATTAAAGCGTTCGACGAGCCCATCGCTCTGTGGGTGGAGGGGTGTTGTCCTGGTCTTTTTCACCCCCATCCGCTGACACACCTCTCCGAACACCTGTTCCTCGAAATTTCGCCCCTGATCGCTGTGAAGCTCTTGTGGAGCCCCAAACCGGCAGAACATCTCACACACCAGCTTCTCCGCTGTTGTAATGGCACTCTGGTCGGGGACTGCATATGCCTCAGGCCACTTGGTAAAGTAGTCCATTGCCACCAGGACGTACCGGTTTCCGGCATCAGTGGTAGGGAAAGGTCCAAGGAAGTCCACCCCAATCCGTTCCATGGGTGCCCCTACTTGGTACTGCTGCAGGGGAGCATGTGACCGCCCGGAAGGGCCTTTCCTGGCAGTGCAAGCATCACAACAATGCACAAACAGTTCAGTGTCCTGCCTGCACCCCGCCCAGTAGAACCGTTGCCGCAGGCGGTTCAGGCTCTTTGCCACTCCAAAGTGGCCTGCTCCCACGGAACCATGGACGGCTCTCAGCACCCACTGACGCCAGTTCTTGGGCACCAATAGCTGCCATGTGCTGCCCCCGAGACCCGGGGCCCGCCAAATCCGGTAGAGCAGCCCGTTTCGCCTGGCCAGGGAAGCCCACTGTGAGTAGTAAGCCTTGGCCTCAACAGATGCGGCGGAGACATCTTGCCAAGGAGGGCGCACTCCAGTGTCAACACAGCGTCCCACTGCAGCTAAGATGGGGTCGTCTGCTTGCGCTGCCTGCCACTCCGGGTCACTCACTGCTGACAGACACCCTTCTACTGTCTCATCCGTTCGAGTCATGGCCACCCGGGGAGCTTGGCGATCCCGTTCTTCTTGGCGCTGACAATGACGGCAGTCTGCTTCTTCACAGGGGCGGCGGGAGAGGGCGTCCGCATTGCTGTGCAGCCGTCCCGCCCGATGCTGCATCTCCATGTCGTAGCTCTGCAGTGCCTCGATCCACCTAGCTAACTGTCCTTCCGGTTCCTTGAAGTTGAGCAGCCAGGTCAGAGAGGCATGATCAGTTCGCAGCAGAAAGGACTGACCGTAGAGGTAGGGTCGAAAGTGATGAAGTGCCGAGACCACCGGCAGAAGTTCTCTCCGGGTAACACAGTAGTTACGTTCGGGGCGGCTCAAAGCCCGACTGTAGTAAGCCACGGCTCTCTCTCCGCCATCTCCCTCCTGGGAAAGCACTGCCCCAATCCCCACATCACTTGCGTCGGTATCGACGATGAATCGACGTTTGGGATCTGGCAGCGCTAAGACAGGGGCATCCGTCAAGGCGGCGCGAAGTTGAGTGAATGCCAGCGCACAATCATCGTCCCAGATGAATTCCCGCCCCTTGTCGGTGAGGCGGTGGAGGGGACTGGCGATGGATGCGAACCCTTGGACAAAGCGTCGATAGTACGAGGCGAGCCCCAGGAAGCTGCGTACCTCTCCGACGTTTCGAGGTACTGGCCAGTTTCTCACTGTTTCCACCTTTGCCGGGTCGGTGGCCACACCCACCTCCTTGACCACGTGGCCCAAAAACTTGACCTCTCGCCGCAATAGGTCACACTTCTTTGGGCTGAGGCGCAGTCCGGATCCCCGGATCTCTTTGAAGACCCGGTGGAGGTTCTCCAAGGCCTTCCCAAAGTCAGTGGCGTGGACCAGCAAGTCGTCGAGGTAGACCACACACTGGCTCCGGGGAACATCTGTCAGGACCCGCTCCATTAACCTCTCGAAGGTGGCAGGGGCATTGCAGAGGCCAAACGGCATAACCCGGAACTGCCAGAGCCCTTGGCCAATGGTGAATGCCGTCTTGGGCTTGTCCTCAGGTGCCAACTCTATCTGCCAATAACCGCTCCGGAGATCCAGTGAGCTGAACCACCGTGATCCAGCGATGCAGTCCAGAGCCTCGTCGATACGGGGTAGAGGGTAGGAATCTTTACGAGTCACGGCGTTCAATCTTCGATAATCGACGCAGAACCTCCACGTCTCATCCTTCTTCCGGACTAGGACAGCTGGGGCGGCCCAAGGGCTGTTGGAGGGCTCGATCACACCTGCTGCTGCCATCTCTTTGATTTTTAGCTCGGCTGCCTCACGCTTGGCTAGTGCCAGCCGATGAGGGCGGAGTCTAATTGGTGCGGCAGAACCAGTGTCTATCGAATGTTGTACCAGCCCTGTTCTTGTGCATTCCTCATCCCGTGCCGCAAAGATATCAGAAAAGTCCCGGAGCAGGGCTCCCAGCTGTTGACTCTGCTGTGGGTCCAGTCCTTCACTGCTGCGCCGCCACAGGTCCTGTACTGCCTGGATTGTGACGGCAGAAGGCCCCGGAGCCACTGACTCGGCAGATGTAGCTGTCAAAGTCATTGTTGGAAGCTGGTTAGGAACTGCCCGAGCATGTGGTCCGATTGGATTGGATGACTGATCCGAGTGGTGGTGTGTAGCTTCCGCCGCAGGTTCCCGGAGTGGCACGACAACCAGGGCCGCCGGCTGAGCTTGGTCATGCACGTCCTCTTCTCCCTGGCAATGCTGAAGAGCCACAGTCTCTGTGTTAAGGTGGATGACATTCTTCAGCACATCCACCCGGGCCTTCAAACTAATCAGGAGGTCCAACCCAATGATGCAGGGTTCCTGGATATCAGCCAACCAAAACTTATGGGTCACAGTGGTAGAGGTCCCAGTCTGCACCCTCAAAATTTGTTTACCCCGCATCCCTGCGAGCCCCCCTGTTACTGTCCGGATTTTACAATCAGTAGGGGTCCACCCTGGCAACTGTTGGCCATTCGTCTCCGGCAGCACTCCAGGGCGCACAAGGGAGATGGTGGCCCCGGTGTCCACCAGAGCCCGGCAGGGAAAACCATCGAGGGAACAGAAAGGTAAAGTCCATGAGCATGGCCCAATCTGCCAATTTGAGCAGTGCAGTTGTTGGGGACTAGAATTATTCCTGTGGGTGGCATTCTCCCCGCAGTGCCACCCCGCTCTAGTTTCCTGAGTGGGGAACGTTGAGTTGGCGTGGCGCCGGGGCAAGACATTCTCGTGCGATGTGTCCAGGTTCTCCACAGCGGTAGCAGGGCTCAGCCTGTCGACGCCTCTGGAACCGTTGTGGTGGTTGCTGTCGAGCCAGACAGGCAGTTTCACAGTCGCCCTCGTTGTCGCTGATATCCGCTTGGCGGATTCGAGGCTGGGGTAGAGGTGATGTGGACAGCACAGCCTCGACCCTTTCAGCTTCCTCCAACGCGGCGTTGAGGTTTGCAGGGGCCAGGATGCGGAGATGTTCTCTCAGCCGCTCGGGAGCAAGCCCTTGAATAAAGGCATTCAGTGCCAGCTCCTCCAGGGCTGCAAGGTCAAAACTGGGGTACCCACGCCGCGCATAAAATTGAATGTCAGCGGCATAAGCTCCCAGTGTCTCATCCTGCTGCCGGCGGCGTTGGGCGAGCTGGTTCCGCATACCCTGTGTCGAGGTTCGTTGCCCAAACCTTCGCTCTAGGGCTGTTGCCAAGGCCGTGAAGTTCCTCTGTTCAGCTGACGTCAGGTCCATCAGCACCTGCAGTGCCTTACCCTCTAGAGCCAGGGCTACGTGACCAGCCGTCTCTTCAGTGCTCCACCCATTATGTAGGGCGTCTAGTCTGACTTGGACGAGATAGGGCTCCGGAGAAGCTATGCCGGCATAACGCGGAAGCTTGAAACCCATTTTTGGCCGCGGGTTACTAGCTGCTGCTCCATCAGGAAGTGACTGGGCATGGTCTTCTGCCTCTCCGCTGAGGCTCGTTGAACAGCAGGGTAGACAATCTTTTCTGGCTTGTGTCCTCATGAAAGCCTCCACGTTGTAACGGGGAGCAGACTCTCCCGCCCCGGATCTTCTTCCGCTCTTCTCGTGCCGCGGCGGGCTGTTCCCGTCGTAGGGTTGGGCGGACTCTCCCGGCGCTACTGATGGGCCATCTTCTCCCGCCAGCTGGAGAGTTAGGAGCTCATTCCGCAGCCGCTGGACGTCTTCCTCCATCCTCCACAATTCTTCATCGAGTGTTCGTTTCGTTGTCATGGTCATCCCACTTCTGACACCAGTGTAGCGTCGGCTAGCAATTAAGAATGGAGAAGGAATATTGCTCTTGACTCTTTATTAACATACTCGGCCCTTCACATTGGACTGTTCGTATAGCCCTCAAACTAGCCAACATTCACCATCAGAGTTAGCACTCAACCTATCCAAAACACAGATTAACACCTTATACACATCAAAACAGAATGAACACAACAATAGAACTGTAAACAATGCTTATGTAACCACGCTAAAACCTTATAATTCTTAGCGTTTCTGCCTGCCGCAGTGCATTCTGGGTGCCAAGAGCATGGTCGCTACAGTATACACGCAAAATCCATAATACCTACACAAAAACTCTACGTTTTTCCTGGTCTGTGGCGGAATTGTTTTTCTGAAACTGCAAAATAGCACCAGGGAACGTTTGCATCAGAACACGCCTCCTTTTTTTGCTGAACCGACCCCGGGAGCTCAAGGTCATTCCCTAATTTAACGACGTGCGTCTGTGGAGGGAAAAGTCTGCTTTGCGTCGAGTGCAACCTAGGAATAATACTTGCGTCGTTGACAAAGTCAATTGCGCTGGGTGCAAGATAGGGCCCAATAGGTGTGTTCGACTTCATGCAGCACCGGCGGCTCCAACAGCCAGCTGCAGCTGTCTGACTTGAAGCAGTGAATGCCATTGGCTGCTTCAACTCAGCCGGCTGCAGACGGCTGTCGGCGCCGCTGGCGCGGCATGAAGTCGAACACACCTAATGGCGCATTATTCAGATGCTATTTTAAAGATCCTGTAAAGCAAATTCCATGATTTGCTTCTCAGTACATTATATACGTGTGAAATTAGTTTCTGAAAGCATGTGCAAAGCGCGAAAACATTGTCGCACTGAAATGTGGAGTTAGACCGTAGAACCGTAGACCGTTTCTCTTCCGTTTTAAGATCAGGTTTTAAGGGCAAGGCACTTCACCCTACTTGCTTCGGGGGGAAATGTCCCTGTACTTACTGTAAGTCGCTCTGGATAAGAGCGTCTGCTAAATGACTAAATGTAAATGTAAATGTAATGGGCGGAGCCAAAAAATGACCTATCTATGTCATTTTGACCCATCTACATCAGATCACTGAATTGCTCCTCCTGCTGTACTGTTATTGTAGCCTACATCAGCTAGCTAGCTAGCTTCAGGATGTCTCCCTCCACCTGCAACTGCATCTTCCCTGGATGCAAGAACTTCAGCTGCGCTGCAACGCTATTTAATTTCCCTATTGATGAGGAAAGGAAAATAGGTGGATTGATTTTGTAAAGAGCCACGCTAATGGAAAGCTTCAGATAAACTCCAATTCAGTCAAGACAATCACGTATTAGATTTAAGCATTTATTGTTACATGACATGGACATGTAGATTTAACTTTGGCGGAGTGGATGATTTAAAGGAAGCGCTCCCTGCCTCCTTGATGCAACACATCCATACTTGACATATGAGGCAGGGAGCAATAGAGATATAACCCCCTGGTGGAAAGAACATACAGACAGCATGGGGGAGAAGGGGATGGTGGAGGGTGGAAGCAGCACTGATCATACAACAACCGGGGTGAGTGTGTGCGTATCCGCGCGTCTTTTAAAGACGCCTTATCGGCCGTGGCCCAATGGATATGCGCTGCTAACCTGGGTGTGGTAGTGGGCGGAGGAAAGGAAGGTGGAGTAAGACGCCTTACGTGCCCGATGACTGACGCGCGCTGCCCGATTGCCCTGCCTGAACTAGCTGCGCTTATCAGCCGCCTCCAGGGCCGGAGTGGGGCCACTTTTCAGCCCGGGAGTTTCAGGCCCAAGACCGGCCCTTTTTTTTGTATACCAAACAGGGCCGGGTGCAGCCTGCTTTGACTGGGGGTGCAGTGAACCTTTCTGGGGGGTATCATGATTACAGAAAGGGATCGTATAATTTTTTATGTTGATTCAATTTTTGAGACTGCTTAACGATCCGAGTGTTAATCAGGCACGGAGCCAGACGCTGTAAACATTCGGAGCTTTGCCCCAACCTAGGACTTGACACATCACATCAAACTGGGTTTGATGTGATGCAAGATAGGGACTTCTACACTTACATGTAATGCGAGCACGCACTGCGCGCGAGCGAACATTTTTGGCCATTATTTGAGCGCAAAATAGTTTTTTGAGCTTTATGTAAAATCAACAGACGTTTTTCAATTGGTAAAACCTTGTCTAGTGATGCCATCACTCCGGCCCTGCTCCCATCCATCCTCCCTGACGCGTATCGTTACAGTAGCGCCGCCCGTCCCAGCTATCGGTAGCCGATCTGAGAAAACTTTTTGGAAAAGACGGGCTATGGACCCAACCAACTCGGGGAGAACTCCCTCACATGGCACAACCCATGCAGAGGCTGAGGTGTCAGAATGCAGAACGTGTGTAGCCTACTTTATAAGAGAAGATAGACTAACGTGACAAATGTCAACAACAAAAAAATCCTCGACCGGCCCAAAAGTGAAGCGGCCCACCGACCCAAAAGTGAAGCGGTCCACCGGGAACTCTCCCGATTCTCCCGATTACCCACCCCGGCCCTGGCCGCCTCTGTAGTGACCATTTCACGGTGGATAATTTTAACATGGACGGGGTTCAGGTATCTCTGCTATGAGTTAGTGCAAACCGCTAACTTGATATTAGGCTACTCGGTGTAGAATGATGGTATTTTGGTGAAATGGTAGCTAATGTGCTAGAAGTAGTATGATAGCTAACTGTCTGCTGTCTCTGGTGTCCATTTTTACTCCTGTGTTACAGCTCAGGGGAACATTTCATTTATATGCATCTGTATGTTTCACTCATTGAACAAATAAATTCTAATTCTATACTATTTTCTTCGGCTTGACGTAGCGTCAATTATCTGGGTCGTAGGTAGGCAGCGAGGGGCGGAGCTTCAGCTCCTTCAGGCGACACGCCCCCCAGTCTCAAGCAGAGAAGAGTGCTGATTTTCTCACAATTTCAAAGCCTAATTTAACATACTTGTCTGTGTTTTTTTTTCATTCGAATTTAATAAAGTTAATAACACATTGTTCTGTGGTGTGCTGAACTTAAAACTCGTTTTCAATTCCACTTTATAGGATCTTTAAGGGCGCATGCTTGTAGCCTGCCCTCCTACTGCCCTCCTACGTACTTCCGCTCAATTTTGATTTTGCTTCTGTACTAGGTCTGGGAATTCGGCACATAAGTCGGTTTTCTCAAATACATTTTTTGTAGGGCCAATCAGTGAACAGAGGGAGTGGCTGAGAACGATGACATTTAGTAATTTTTAGCAGACACTCTTATCCAGAGCGACTTACAGTAAGTACAGGGACATACCCCCCGAGGCAAGTAGGGTGAAGTGCCTTGCCCAAGGACACAACGTCATTTGTTACGGCCGGGAATCGAACTGGCAACCTTCTGATTACTAGCCCGCTTCCCTAACCGCCACCTGACTCCCCGACGTTGATATTGTGTGCTAATTTGAGTTGTAGTTCAGTAATGGCAGCAGAGAAAGATGTGAGCGAAGCCATTCATTCGGTCCGTTGTGGCAACGCTGCCGAATATCCAAAAGTTAAAGCCGGAGCAAGAACAATCTTTGCTAAGTTTTGTTAGTGGCCTTGATGTTGTGGCCCTCCTCCCCACGGGGTTCGGGAAAAGTTTGATTTTCCAGCTACGGCAGCTAAATCCGTTACAGTAGTGGTGAAGGAGTTGGCTAAGGCGAACGCTAGCGATTGGTTGTGGCACATCAGAGTGGTACCAGCCTTCAAGGAAGTTAATGCTTGTCAATGGAGCAATCCTATACCCTCTGTACAAATAAAATGTACTAGGCTCTGGTTAGGACCAGGCTAGGCAAATCCGCCGTTATAATAGCAATCCGCCAAGGAACAAGCGTGCCTGCTCTTAAAGGGAATGTGAGATGACGCTCTGATTGGTTTATTGCACGTTACGCCCAAACCACACCTATGAGTAATGTAGCTGCTTCAGACCAACCCATTTTTGATTTGCACCAGACGCAGAGTCATTTATCCCACCGGTATAATAGTAACAGCGCCGGAGTTCCGCCCACAAAGTTACTTGCGTTTCGCGTTTTGATACTTGCGTTTCAGATCGTTAAAATAGGGCCCTAAGTCTATATATACAAAGACCACCACATATATATACCCATTTTCGTTTTCCACACTGAAACATAATTATTGATCCTATCTAATCATTATACCCACAGGTGCTCCTTGTTGTTACAGGTCCAAGGCCTTGGTCTAGAGTTGATGAAACCCTCTGTTGGCCATGCGTAGAAAAGCCTGGTGGATGACCAGGGAGCCTCTGTCTATGTCAGTGTGCTGGAGCTAGATAGACATAGAGCTGTTGCATTTTCTGCAGTGTCATGAATCTTTGGGGTAAACAAGATCCGTTTCCCTGGTTCACTGACATCCGGGCAGGCTGGCCACTGATGCGCGTCAGACAGTTTTGGCACACAGCTTCCTGCCTAGCAAGGATTTTTGACTCGCCTCGTTGAAATTTACCTTTTTTTTGCAGACAGTCTAAGCATGAAGGAAGTCACCTCAACTGACAGGTCGGAGAGAGAGAGAGAGAGAGAGAGAGAGAGAGAGAGAGAGAGAGAGAGAGAGAGAGAGAGAGAGAGAGAGAGAGAGAGAGAGAGAGAGAGAAGAGTAGAGAGAGTGTGAGTAGATACAAGGAGAGAGGGAGAAAGAGAAAGAGAAGAAGTGTATGACCTTATCTAGATGTTTGAACAATTTAATAAACATTACATGTGCATTAAATAGAGTTTTTATTTGAATGGGGGGCCATCTAAATAATTACATCCAGTTATGGAACTCCACTAACATACAACCTTCTTCTAAGCTCTGAATATGATAGCAATTATAAAAGCCTTTGGGTGAATAAAAACAAACTTTAGATCTTCTCTATCCCATAGCGGGTGATATAATTGAATATGTCCCATAAAAATCCATCTCAGGTTTGCCATAAAGTCGTCTGGTGAGAAATAGATGTCTATGTTCTGAGACACTGTACACATGCAGAGGCCATGTTTATGGACTGGATATATGAGATGTGACAGAGAATGTGTAGACAGAGGCAGTATTCTGTACCTACAGTACAGCTAGGGGGAAACAGCAGTGCTCCATCATCAGTGCTATGCATCGAGACGGCGCAAATGTCAATCTTTATGACCCTCCATGATAGGGAAACAGTAGTACATGCAAATGTCATCTCCATAGAAAAGAGTCTGTCACACTGTTAATTATGCATGGCACCTTGCCTGCCGGTGCGCTGGGCAAATAGACTGTCTCCCTCACCAAGAGTATTTCTAACCTTTTACATAAACTGCAGAGCACAATGCTTTCAGGGCAACGTCAGAGCATCAACAAACAAACAACATAGAGCTTTCCAAGGTCCATGTGTGCTACACTGACTTCAAACAATTCATGTATGAAGGTACAGTACATTAATACATTAGGGTACAACATGTCCTCAATTAGCATTTTAGGCAGTGTGAGCAGGAATAAGTCTGTTTGCATGCCCATTCAAGACTATCTCCATCTTCAGCAAAGCATTTTTCCTATCTAGACAAGCGGAGAATAATTTAATTTTGAAGATCCAATACAGCAAGTCAATGAACTAATCTAGTCTTTCTACAGTCCATTAAGGAATTGCCCATCCATGTCCAAGGTAGCCCTCCCCCTAGACTTGTAAGCGAAACGTCAGCTACGAGAGGTGTGCTAACGTGTTCAATTTAGTGTACATTACCGCCAAGATAAATAAAAATAGATTTTTATGCCGCTTGGAATTGTATTGGCACTGGCTCTATTGACATGCAGAGCAAGATGTTAATCCACTGAATTTATTTTATATTGATTAATATAATTAATAAAATACAGGACTAAAATTATAATTGCAGCTAATAAATTAAGTTTAATTGATAGTGTTATGAAGACGTCAGGTTGGTTTTACAATCAATTTCACCAAAGTGCCTGCTGGGAACTGCTATTATTTCCTACTGTGCTAGTGTATCTGCAGTGCTCTCTATTTGGATTCCTTCCAGAAAACTGTGAGATTAGGTGGACTAGCAACAGTGGCAAGTGCTTTTCATTCTCTGATCCCCCCTGCCCAGCCAAACATATGTTATTGAAAGTTTGACAAGTTATTGCTATCCATTGTAAAAAATAAAATAAAAAATGTAATCACAGAACACCATCACATGATTTGACAAGATTTATTGCTCAATCTTTGGGAGAAATCACAAAGTTGGCTAGAACATAATAGTTCTTTATATAGCAAGCCACTTGTGCCAATGAGACCTCTGAGTTATTTTGGGGTCAGTCACTTTTAGCTTGTGTGAAATCCTCTCAGCAAACAGTGTTGGTTGGCAGGGGACAGAGAGAGAGAGGAGAGGGAGGAGAAAAAAGAGAGAAAGAGACATTGGAGAGAAAAAGAGACAAAGAGAGAAACAGACAGAGAAAAGAGGAGGAGAGAGGGTTAGAGAGAGAGAGAGAGAGAGAGAGAGAGAGAGAGAGAGAGAGAGAGAAAGAGAGAGAGAGGAGAGATACCAAGCAGGTGAAACCCCTTGTAGCAATATTATCTTATCTATTGTATATTATTTGTAATGTGTATGTAATATTAAATAAAATTATTGTATGTATTTAATAATTGATCATTTTTCTTTATACACATACATTTGACTTTAAATGTCATTGTCACATTTGTTTTTTTAACTTAATGTAATTAATTGATTTATTAATATTATTGCAGTTATTATTGCTATTATTTCGGAATTTAGATATGTTCAATCGTTTATGGCTTAGGCATCAATGCCCACTCATTCATTCCAATGAAGTAATATTGAATTGAAAGGAGAGAAGGAGAGGGAGAGAGCAACATATATACAGGAGAGTGTTGTTCAAGTGTTGTGGAGTTTAGAGAGTGTGATGCATTGTTAGACCCTGGTCAGATGATTAGATCATGTATGGTTAGATTGTAGCTGTATTCCCAGGCCCTCGTCCTGGTCCCAGAGATGATGAGCTTGGCCAGTGAGTGTGTCGTGTCAGCCAGCGAGTTCACCCTGTTCCCCCTGTATCTATCATATCTGCCAGCAGAGTCACCCAGTCAGCCTGGATCAGGGGAGGCACTCCAGTGTCCCCTCGACCCCTGGACACCCCCATGGGTCAGCTGGGTAGCACTGGGGAATCAGTCACAGATTGAATGAGGAGAAAGCTAGCAGAAAATTATCAGTGGTAGATAATGAATAGGACTAAAGGTCTAAAGGACAGGGATCTCTGGAATGAAAGCAGAGGGGAGAATATGTTTGCTCTTAGAAAGGCTACTGCTGTATCAACACAAAGGTAGCTGCGATTATGTGTGTCTGTATTGACATGACTGACCTAACATATATACATTCACACCACACTGTGTTTTTTATGCGTACAAACAACTCTTTCTGTGTGGAAGTAAGACACAACCAATTCGCATCTAAACTCCACTAAATCTAGTGGACATGAGACCAGGTCTCATGTTTAGACTCTGGCAATGAAGCATCACCTCAGTATTGTTGTGGAGGTGTTCTCCAGTAATTGGCTCCCTGTGTGTTGTTAGAGAGCATGGTTTCTGCACAGGAGCTTCATCTGGTTGCTTCCATTAGCCTAATGGTCTATTTGTTCCTGTGTTGTGCTGAGGTGAGCCCAGACGAGGTGAGCACACCTGAGTTTGGCTTGGAAGCAGTGACCACTGCAATTTAGGGCAGTCTCTGCCTTCCGTCTCCACCATCAAGCACTCCCCTCTTTCTCATCTAATTGTGTGAAATTAAAATGTGGCCTTCAAAGGCTTAAAAGCTACTTTTTTAATGTTGAGGATTTGCACATAATGTAGCATTCACTGAAGCGACCATGGGCATTCGGTATTCTAATCAGGCATATTTTCAGGGCTGAAACTGAAGTTGTCAAGCTTAAAACTGTGTTGAAAATAGCTGCAACACTGAAGCCAAGTAAGTTCTTGTAAATGTATTTATCTTTCAATATAATTGATCAATTCCAATACTGACTGACATTATACAATATGATGGGTCAGTAGTTTGGCAATTGCACGTAACAAAGGTGCCTGAGATTTATGTTTAGCTTTGTTTTATATAGCTATGGATTGGTTTCCAAACAACACACTGTTTACCATTTACATTCTTTCATTATTTATAAATAATTCACTTTTAAACATGACCTACATCCTGTTTGCTATGAAACTTAAATTAAGTAAATTTTTGCTCTTTTATCCAAAAATGTTGTTGTGAGGAAATTTCATGTATTTTCTCTACTCTTGACAAAATGCTGACATTTAAAAGAGTCATAATTTACCGTTGCCTTTTAGCTTTTGTCATAAGACAGCTTTTTTGCACACTTTGCAAACTTTTTTCACATTCCCCTGCAGATCCTCTTTGACGTTTCCAGAAACACCTTTAGATTAGGCTATTGCACATACACACATACACAAGTAGAACGCCTTAAAAAAGACTGCTACTATTCAGTTGTAGAAGTAGGTTACAGTACAGTGTAGTGAACAGAAGACCAGGATGGTGGCTTGTTCCTGTTTATTGTTTGTGTATGTGGAACAGGGCTTGCCTCCGGGGGCAGATTGCTAAACCAGGTTTGACTGTTACTGCAGTCAGTGGGCCATCATCTGGATTTGCTACAAGAACATCTGGAATGCTACAAACTTCCAGGGGACACTCCAGCTGTTGGAACACCTAAAAAGGGGGGGCGTGGTGGGGTATTGTCACACCTGGTAACCCTCCCACTTTCAACCAAGTTTTTACTCAAATCCTTGGATCTGACTTCGGTAGAGATGCACACTTGAGTTGTGTACACACATACATTATGTTAGAGTTAGTCTGTAGAGGTGAGATGTCCTTTTAAAGGCTTGCCCAATAAGACGTTTTCTTTTACTTTGACAAAAAACTACTAAACGTTCTTATGTGAGTCACTAAACGAGTGCCCATTTTTTATTTGCTTCAGTCAGAAATAAAGGCTGGAGATGGAGAATGACACAAGGCCCAACTCTTGTAGGACGCTGAGAGTTGACCAGTCCAATCACTATCATACAGCATGAATCACCTCAAAGCATCAATCACTCTCTCACTCAATTTTCTCTGAAACAATCCTCTCACAATGTGTGCATGAATGCTGATTAGTCCCTTCAGATTCTCTGAAAGACTCTTGAGAAGGGAGAAGAGCATGTTTCATGTTCAGAATGATAATAGTCCTTGGTACAATATAATTGCTAGCCTGGGTGTGGGCTCGTAGTCCAGAGAGACATGGTTGTGGGTTAGTGGTTTTCATAGCCGACTTAATCACTACAGAATCGGATGCTTGTCATGGCAGAGCATGCTTGTGCTCTATCATCCAATTCTTGTCTTTGAATACACTGTGGTAGATACCCATGAGAATGGGATCAGCTTTTCCCCCTTATTCGATTATTCCACACTGGAAAAGATCAGACTTTTTAATACAGTTGCTCTTGTTTAAGATTTTTGGGGTTATATTATTATAATTTTTGAAACACTGTCCCCATAAGCCCTGTTTTAGTTATGCAAGGGTGCGACAACACTCTCAGTTGATTAACAAGCATGTGTCATTCAGTGGTCAAGCTTGCGCTAACCCACCGGGTGATTCTGACTTGTTTGTGTCCAACCACAAAGACTCCCATCTCTCGGGTGTTATGACTGACAGTGATTCTCCCCACAGCGTTATCTGATCTCACGGTACCACATGCAACGCTGTGATGGACAGCCTGTCAGACGCATGCACAGATGAATAGAAGGGAAACCTGACCATCATGCTGTCGTCCAACAAGTGTCTGGAGATCTTCTATCTTAATCCTGTTCAGGCTCTCTTTGGAATGTCATTTTGAATCTGTGGTGTGTAAAGAAATTCAAAATAAAGCGAATTCCGTTCCCAGAGCTCCATTTTTATTATATAAACAATTTTTGTATCATGTTAATGAAATCTAACTTTATTTGAATATGGAATTGTACAAGCAATGTCACAAATGGCTACACAGTTAAAGATTCTGTAAAGCATATTGCATGATTTGCTTCTCAGTACATTAAATACGTGTGAAATGAGTTACTGAAAGCATGTGCAAAGCGCGAAAACTTTGTCGCATTGAAATGTGGAGTTAGACCGTTGAACAGTTTCTCACCCGTTTTCAGCTCAGGTTTTTATAGATGGGGCAAAACCCATCTATCTACGTCACAGCCACCTATCTACCATGTCTGATCATTGCATGGCTCCTCCTCTCACTTGCCGTAGCATCCATTGTCCGGGTCGTAGGTATTTGAGAGGGCGGCCCCTTCCACGCAGGGAGTTGAGCTTCAGTTCAATTTAAAGGCCTAATTTAACATACTTATCTGTGATTTTTTTCATTCGAATTTGGATGGGTAGTTAACAAAACATTCTTCTGTGGTGTGATGAACTTAAAACTAATTTTCAGTTCTGCTTTACAGCATCTTTAATATGTGGTGACAGATGTTGCTATATAATAAAACTGATGGTTTACTTCTGTACTTCATTACTAATATATATATGCAGTCATGTGACGTGGATAAAATGTCCATTCCAGAAGCATTGTCCCTATGCTTTTCGTTAAGTGTACTGTAGTCTATATCATGAAAGCGCCTGTCTCGCATTATGAAGAGACGGACAAAACACTTTCTTCATCACTAGCGATGGCAAACTCTGCAGCAGTAGAAATAAGAGAAAGCAATGCAAGGAATACATGCCAAGTATTTTGATGTGAAGTAAAAATACTTTAGTAAAAGTAAATGATCTCCAAGTAGCTAAAAGGTGACAATGATGTAATTCAGAGAGTTATCCGGTACGTAATTTCCTCTCTAGCCCCTCCCACTCCTTCAGTAATTTATCATCAGAAACAAATACAACCATAGTACATCCATCTAAAATACCTACATGATGTGTAGTTACCAGTGTTGTTGCTTGTCTTTGAACATCTGTATTTGTATGAGTTTGACAGCTTAGCAGATGGGTTTAGATGATGTTGGTTCTGTTGTCTGGGGAGAATTCCTCCACACCATTTAACAGAGAGAAGAACAATATAAGAGATGTTTCCCTGAGAGGGATTCTCATCAGATAAAGGTCAAGATCCAAATCAGGGGATTTTCTTCCAGCTAGGCATGTTTACATGTTTCTCACAGCAATGGGGCTGGTAATATGCCAAAATGATAAAGCGTGGTCACCATGGTAACCAGATTTTTAGATGGTTTTCAAATGCCCCTGCTGAAAGCCACGCTAAATGAAACTGTTTGTCAAGAAAAACGTGATTGGATAAAACCGGATAGAGGGATTTCTACACCTAACGGTTATATGTGCGTTCCAACAAGCAAGAAGAGCAGCTTTAAAGTGCTTACATCACATATTCATGGATCATCACTTTTTCCTTTTTGTCCATAACTTATTTAACTTTTCTCAGACATAATTGCAAAACAGTCATTACCTCTTAAACAATAAATGTGCAACAAGGTTGTTTATCAAACTAAAGCTGCACCTGGTGCTGCAGTTTCATCATAGTTACAACAAGAGACACAGCAATACATCTTACTGAGTATAAAATGATATTTCAGATACATTGTGCTACTGGTAGGGTTCCCACAAAGTACTCTGAATGTTCATTTTCTATTACTGCAATATTCTCCAAGTTTCAACTGTGAAAACCTCCATAATCTATGATGATCTTTTCAAAATGAGCTACTAATGAGTTCATACATCATAAAGACCAAGTAAGAAATCAGATCTTAACTTAGGTAGGATTATGAGAATTACCTGGAAGAAAAATCTAATAAAATGTGACAAAGCAATAGGATTTAATTGCTACAGTAATCTGAGATTCAAATGGATTATATAGGAAATGTGTCAGTATTCAAAGTTATGTTCTTCTTAAAAAATGCATAGCACTGGATCCAGCTGCATGGCAGTTTAAAGCTATTTAAGTTCGTACTCTCAACTGTATAGTTAATTGTCAGTTACATGATGTTACGCATGCAGGCTTCCCCTATATGCATTTGTGTTTTTTCCCTCCTATAGTTTCCCCAGGTGTTCCTTATGTTCCTGATTGTGCTCGTTGGTGTTTCCCACCTGGCCGGCATGAGTGCATTGCCTGACTGCTGAGGGACCAATCAGTGGACACCCACTCTAGTTGCACCGCCTGTTCCGTTTTCCATTACCCAATCGCATCACAAATCTCTGTTTTAAAAACCCAGTCAGTTGGTTCTCCTGGGGGAACCCTTTTGCTTCCCCCCAACATGGACAGACACTTTGTTCATGCATACCTCACTTAGTTTAGCATACCTCTCACTTTGTCCTGTTTCATGTGAGTATGTATTGCTGTGAGGTTTTGTTTGGTGTTGTCTAGTCAATTGTTTGCTGTTAGCTGTTTAGTCCCTGTACAACCTGTGTGTTTTGTTTATCCCTGTGTCCCTGGGACTTAGCAAGTCACCTTTGGGCATACACAACCCGTAGAAAACTTTGACTAAAAACTAAAAGTTAGAACTGAGCGGACCACCCACTGTATTTTTGTAAAGGTTAGTAGTCACCTAAGTGGTTCTTGAGGAAGGCAAGTTCAGTTTAGGGGTGTTTTGGACTATATCATTTCATTTCATAGCCTCTGTTGTCTGTGTTGATCTCACTGTGCCTTTACACTACACTAAGTTGCATGAGTTTTATGTTATGGGTCGCTGTACCATCCACCCTAGACTGCTAAAGCCACAGGGTTCGTAACACATGAACAACAGCATTATGTGCATGTTTTGTTTAGACCGCTGAGACATTGCTGTATGGAGCAAGAGAGGGAGAAGGATAGCAAGTGAGAGAAAGAGATGAACAAAGGGATTCACTAAGGGCCAGGCTATGCTGATGAATCTTTGATCCAGACAGGTTCAGACATAAGCAGGAGCACAAAATGGTTTCTCCCACATGGCTGTACATGGTGTACTGTAATGGTTGCCTCAAGTCATTTGAGTTGCGTTTGGTCCACTAGCCTGTAAAAACTATGCACTTCTGATCCTTGCCTTTCTGCTGTTGTTTATACACGTACAACAGCGTCTACAGAATTAATAGCATTTCATTAGACAACCTAAACAAGACAATCTTTCACCCAGGCACCCCTGGTCATCCTGCCCTGCACATCTGAGCGCAGAGGCTGTCTGATCCTCCAGGCCTGACAATAGGGGGGATCCAAGCACCATGCTGATTGAACTCCTAGGGAGGCAGTTGTCAAAACTGGTGCAGGGTGGGAGTGGCCAGGGAATCAGATGGATGTGCTCGTGTTTACTGGTCTAGTGATGCCAGGCTGGGAGGGAAACAATGTTGTTCTCCATCAGTTTGACCTGCAATGGAATAACATCATCCATCACAATGATATCTAACTGTATTAATCTGTGTTTTCTATAGTATGTAGTCTATACGAATGCATTGTTAATATTTGGAATTTCCATGATAAGGAATAAAGAAACTGTCACATTTTGCGTTACATGCACTTCACAACGGATCATTAGTTCTGTATATGTTGTAATAGATGATGGTTATTAGGGTACACTGGTTTTCAACCTGGTGGATATTAATAACACATTGCTTTCCTTAAATTGATCTAAAGATAAATTGATTTGAAAAACATTCCTATAGTTCACACCTTTCTAAATAGCAACAGTTTGTCACACTACAACATGACTTACTTATTGGTTGTGCAGGTGTCCTTAACACATCCAACTGTTTCCATCTGAAGAATGTGGAGGCAGGGACAGAACAGCTCTCAGAGGCGTGTGGACCAAATGCAACTTATGCTTCACATGACATGAGGCCACCATTACTGCAGACCATGCACAGCCATTCGGGAGAAGCCATTTTGTGCTCCTGCTTATATCTGAACCTGTCTGGATCAAAGATTCATCAGCATACCCTGGCCTTTTGTTCATCTCTCTCTTTATCTGTTTCTCTCTAACATTCCTCCTCCCTCTTGCTTTATACAACATAAAACGTCTCAGCAATCAAAACAACACGTACATAATACGCTGTTCTTCCCCTCTGATTGGCTGTGTTCCCCTCCACCACCGTCACACACCCGACGTCAAGGTGTTCCAAGCATGGTTGTTACTTTGTTTGGTTGATACATGACTCAGATTGTCCCTCACTATTCAGAGCACTCCCCCCAACCAACACTCCATCACACCTCCCTCCGTTCTGAGGGAACAGCTGGCCTGAAACCACTGAGGGAAGACGGATCACACTCGCACGCCATCCTGAATACATTTTGTCTCCGCGTCTCAGCAGTCTGGTTAAAGGTTATGGATGTGCAGTGGAATACCGGGAGGTGTTGTGGTATCAGAATGCTCCTTCAGAGGCCTACAGTGCTCCTTTTCTTTTAATCCGGATGTGGCTCTGCGCCAGTCAAGTAGAACAGGAGGAAGGAGGCATGTTCCAGTGATGACTGGAAGGGTTGCAGTGGAGCACTCACAGTACAGAAGGACCTTGGTTTGGATGGAAAGGATTCTGAATGGATCCACACATCAAGGGAGCCTTGTCCTTTCCGCCTTAATTTAAACTTGCATTCATGTACTACAAAAAGGGCTCTCACCTTACCTTTTGCGCCCACTGCCTCTTGCAGTCTGTGATATTTGTGACCTGACTGTTGAGGGGAGTTTATTATAAAGGCATATGTATTTGTGGTAGCATTTCTTATGTGGATTGGAGAAACAGGTGATCCCATTATCTGCCCATCTGTCATCATACCGCAAAAGGTAACTACGCCATACTCCACTCAGACAGGCTAACCACAGGCCCAGTTTTTTTCTTTTAGACTGTGTAACAGACGTGGCCACGCTCCGTCAGAGGTATACGGGCCGATGTTCGCCACCCGCTGGGCTCGAACACGCCACCTCTGACCTGCCATATACTTAAGGAGTGAGTTTCACCGATTCACACCGGTTGAATTCACCCCTCTAAACTCACTCCGGCAGGTCAGCTATAGCTAACCAAGTGATCTGGGTCACGGCACCATTGTAACAGCATTGTAAAAGATTTTCGTTTGCGTAGCTGGTAGTGGTCGCACTTGGCAGGTCAGAGGTGGCGTGTTCGAGCCCAGCGAGTGGCGAACATCGGCCCCTATACCTCTAACGGAGCGTGGCCACGCCTGTTACACATGCATACAGGTACATATCCTGTGTTGCTAACTGGGTGTTAATTGTATAGACACTGTTGCTCATTAGAAAGGATTGACATCATAATGTTGATTTATATAAAGTGTCATTTCAAAAATTATTTCTAATTCAAATCTGTATGATGGAATAAAAACCCAATTATTTAGATGTCAGTCTTATGGGTAGTTTGTGGGTATTTGGGGAGTCCAGTATTTTAACATTTAACATACAGTCAGGTACATGCCATATTGTTCATCAACATAGACTGTCCGTTTGTATGTGTCAGTACAGGTCAAGCAAGCTGGCTAGGTCAACTATTCCTTTTATAGAAGCAATGTTCTCTTCTGACTGTGTCCACATTTGTTTTCAGAGCCTGCTAAACCATACAGTAGATATAAACTCTTTCAAACTCTGCATTTTAATACTTGCAGCCTCTTAAACTGCAATTAAAGGCTCAACCAATGAGCTATACACACCCCTGTGCCTTACTTCCATTGTTAATACGTGTGTATTAATGGAGGGGTCAGTGAAGATAGACAATCTTTTACTCTTTGGATTATTTATAAACTTGAAATATATATTTCATATTTAGTGTGTGTCCTGAAACTCAACTCCAGCACAGCTGTTTGACAACAGTGTTTTATAAAAAGGTGTTGAGACTGGCAGCTTATACCAAACCACACTACATTTTTCTCTGCCAGAGAATCTGCAGCCTTCACAGCTTTCACATCAACGCACTGAGCACTGTCTCGCTCCACACAATGTATCCCACCTAACTAGGAAGGGGAGCAATGAGCTGGCCGCGCAGACAGACAGGATGTGGAAGCACCTGACATCTCTGGATCTGGCACTCTCTCACTGCTAAACTCGGAGCAGCATAACTGACATGAAACTGGAACGGCAGAATGATGGCAACTTTTCTACTCACAGCAGCTCGCTGCATTGGAAAAAGTCAGCTTTGCAGCTGTAGACGGCTTTGTCTGTTGTAATTTCTTCCCGCGAGTATAGACATGGAGAGGGAGAGAGGGGAGAGAGAGGTCAGTGCCAGACAGGGAGGAACATGACTTGTCTGGGCTGTCGGTGCTCACTCTCAGTTTCACTCCAGCAGGTAAAATATCCAGCTTAGTGTTTAAGCAGTCAGAGACGGGACTCATCACTTCTCACTGATTACACTGGTCACTTTACTGTTTGATTGTTTCAAGGTTGAAGCACAACATTGTTTCCTTTGTCCTCCTTCAGCCTCAGTGTCTAATGGAGGTAAGTGCCAAGAGCTACAGTGTGATAAATGGGATATATGACCCTAGCAGGAGAGACGAAAAGCAATTTTGTTAGATGACACACAATGGCAGCTTTGATTTGAGCAATATTTTAACACTGTGGTATAACAAGACTTCACAATTAGGGGATAAAACAATGTCACCAAGGGCAGGTGACCAATGCCCTCGATTTAATTGAATTTCTCTCGGCTTGCAAGACGAGGGGAATAGGCATATTATAGTTAAGAACACAAACTTTTCTTGTAGAAGCTGCATAGTACCAAATCTGCAAAGCTGTTGTGGCATTTAAAGTGTTTTTCCTTCCCGTGTTATCTTGTCAATTGATAGTATCAGTCATGCTCTAGTTTCAGATCAGTTTGAGTGGGGTAATGATGATGTATGGAAGGCTTCCATTCTAGATCCCCAGCAGTCCTCGATCCATGCAGCTCAATCTCAGGCCATCTTGTTGTTCTGTTCGTTTAATCGTACCTCAGGGAGATCACATGCCTGCACACAAGGCTTCTGCTTCTCTCAGCACATCTCCTGACTCACCCATTAACTTACAGAAGCAATTAAGCGAAAATGCTTTGGAGAAAATAATGAAATTAAAAGTAAGCAGCGTTTTAGAGGAAAAATCTCTCAGGTGAAGAATCTCGTCCACTTGTGTTGGTTCTGTCAAACAGTATTATGGATTGTGCACAGGAACATCTCTGTAGATTGTAGAATGGATTACCTGTGAAACAATCCCTTTTTTATGTTGCGTGCCTGATGAGAACTGTGCAGTGCTCAGTCCTACAAACACCAACCCAAGGGGCAAGAATTGCAAAACTCATGCATATTCCAGATTTGTGTTAAATCAAACGGGCCTTTCTCTCTGTTTGAGCTTCAGAGATGAGGCTGGAGACTGACCACAGAGCCGAGAGTGTGAGAGGCTCCCAGCATCAGAGACCGCAGAATGTCAGACTCACGCTGCTCTACAAGCAGCCGCAGGACAAGATGGCCTGTCCAGGCGTCACAACCCCCCCACCATTAGACCCCACCCCCCACAGCCATGTCTAGCTTACCTCTAATTTGAGGCCTCCTTCTTTGATCATGGTGTGTTCCCATCAAGGCTCTCTCAACCAACCTGATGGTCTAATGGGTTTTCCACCTCCCTGCGTTGTGAGTGGACGACCACTGACTCCTGCTTTGATTCATTCTTGTGAGACCTTCCAAATGGCAGAAAACAGATACAGTAGCTTCTTCACAGGGAGAGCCTCTTACAAGCTCCATCCTGGATTTATTTTTATTTTCCAATTATTATCAAATAATTCTGGTCACAGATCTACAGTTCTTACATGTTTAGGTGCCAATAATGTCTTCCATGGTTATTTTCCATGGGGGATTTTATCTATGGGTTCCTCAAAGCATTCCTCTAAATTATTGATCTGTTGTACGTGTATATTTATTCAATGTTATATTTCCAATGAGTCCCTTTCTTGATCTATTTTGATATTTCATTGCTGCTTTTGTGTTTTTTTATTGCATGTGTTACCACTGGTTTCACACATTCTGTAACTGTACACTGAGAGTTACCTTAATTTCCTTTGAGAATAATAAACGGAATGTAATTTAAATTAACTTAATTTAAATCATATGAACAGTATTTGTACCCAAACAATGAAACAATCAATTGATTCTAAAGAAACAATTTGACATTCGGCAGTTATGGAGGTCTTAATCAATTCTCATCAAAGGTTAAAACAATCTTAACACAAATGTCAGTGTTCTTCTGTATGAGATTACCTGCCATTAGTGAGTGTTTCATGATGGTTCCTGCAGGGTAAATTACACTGAAGAGCGAGAATTACATTAGCAGCTAATATAAAAGGTCATGGCCACATGGTGCCTACTTGGAAAAATCTCCTGAATCTTTAACTTTGCATGTACTCAGAGCACAGATCTGTCCTGGCTGTTTGATGTATGGAGCAACCAGGGATTGATGTTGTTGGGATGGAATTCCCAGTAATCAAGTATTGATCTGTTATACTGGATAAAGTCCTACTTTGGAATGAAAGGGTTAAGACGTGTGAATATACTGTAATTCAATTAAAGCCATCGCTCATTACAATATGGTAATTTGACACATCTGATAAATCAAAAAGGCTGTGGAGAGATTTCTGTAATTGTAATCATGCCATCCATGTCAGTGCAAACACACACACACCTCATTATTTCTCTTTTCTTGCTCTCTCTCTTTCTCTCTCAGTTTAATGTCTTGCCTTTTTCCACCTTTTTTTGTTAATTGTTTTACACTTCAACATAGAAATCATACACTGACATTGTTTAGAGCATATATATATTACCCCAGTCAGATCTTACAGATAATGAACAATGGAAGAGAGTATTTATTTCAATTTGGATAAATTAAAAACTTTTCATATTCCTGAGCTTGATCTTGTCTTTTAAATTTATTTTGTGTGTTGTTGTTGTTTTATCAAACCTCAATGTGAAAGCAATGTCAAAGGAAACCATCTTTAAGCAAAAATAAAATTTCTATATGCAAAGAAATGTTAAGAATCAGGGTTTGTAATAGTGTTACACCACATGGTATCACTGCATCATTTGAAAGAGTTACCAACCATCTCAACAGCAGCCTGTGGAGCTCCAGTGCTGTTGGCCGCAGAGGGGTGAATGGATCGTGTCATCACAGGGATCCTCAACTTCTCTCTGTTGAGCACTGCTTACAAACAATATCACCAGAAATGTCAAATGGATGTTTATTCCACATTAAATTAATATATTTTCCTTGTGCTATTCCAACAGTGAGATAGTGTGTTGTTGTTTTAAAAGTCCCAGTTTGAGACCACAGGTCAATGTCCTGGTGGTGGAGTACACCACAGATGGACTGCAGAGGTGAAGGTTCCCTTCACGCTGAAACTGGCCTCAGTGAGCACTTTCCAGTCCCATCTCTCCCCTGGCCAGATGCTCTGGTCAGAACAGAAGTCAGAATAAGGGCAGTTCAGTGGCAATTTTTCGGATTGATAGTCTCAGCGGTCAGTTGACACTATTTGTAGACCACTGAACTTCAGCCTGACATCCAAAACGTTTTAGGGTACAATTTGTTTGATGGAGAAGTATTTAATTAAATGCAATACAATATTGTAATTTTACCCAATGTACTTGAAATAGCTTCTACTGAGTATACTTTCCGATTTAGATATGTAAAGTAAAGCAATAAAAATGTGTTCTACAAATACTCCTCTCTTTCAATGGTTTTATACACATCCAGAATGTTCCACTGGTGTCCTCGATTTATCTTAGGTATTGTCCAAACTCTTGTAAAAAGACTGGGAAGCCCTTTCAGTCTTGAGTGCCTGGGCAGTGTGGGCACAGCCATTTATCTTGGGATAAAAATGACATAGTGCCCCGGTCATTTAATTTCTCCACAGATTTGCTGGCTGTACATATGAATTTTCAGAGCAAGGTCACCATTTAAATGACTCAATAATTTTGCTGTGGGAATATTTTATGACCAAGGCCACATGAATGCCTAGAAGGCATTTTCATCCATATTCATATGGTAGTTATAGCGATTCAATCTATTTTCTCTCATCTCCACCCCTCTGAGCAATTCTCAACACGGGCTAAGTAGAACTAAATATTTAAGTGAGGTAGATAGGTACTTTCTCTTCATGTGAACATTGGTGCAAAATGACCACTGTTAGCATTAGAACAAAGACACGTGGTATTGAAAGTGCCCTTTTATGTCCAAAAAGGATAAAATCCCCAAAGGCACTTTACCTTTTGGACATTTTTGAAACAAACTGCCCTAAAACATTCACACCAATCGGAGGTACAAAGCACTCCATCTCAATTAATTGAAAAAGCATTTATTACAGTTGCCAATCAATTAATATTAATGAAATATAATAAATGCCATGGAAAGTTCATGTAAAGTATAAAAAATTCTTAATTCAATATTTGCCCTATATAAATTATCCACTATTATAGAGTATTCTCAAATTAATTGAATGAGTTTCTTCAATGTTTACCTGTGAGAACTTGTTCCAAAGCTTTTAGTGAACAGCACTGTTGCACCTTCTCCCCTGTTTGTAAACTGGATTTTGGATGAGAGATTTACATTCTTCCTAACCCTCACCTGAGAGAGCCATGGGCAGGATTCTGATGGACAAGTTATGCCATTACATCACATTGCATAATTCTGGTTCATCCAAAACCTCTTTCAGTGCAAAATTCTCAAACTGACAGTAATTGGAGGTTTTCTGTCTAAACTAAAGACCAGACGGTTATTTCAGCAACTTCATCAAGTTTTCTATGAATGGATTAGAGTGTAATAAGAATTTGGAATTAGACTCTAATCTAATGAATATGTCTGGAGTCAGTGTTCATATTTTCCTTCACTCCTACTCTAGATGACTAGATGGAGAGCAGTCAGTTTTAAGATAATGCCTTAATGAGAAGTGATGAAGAAAGTGTTTTGTCCGTCTCTTCATAAACGGAGTGACTAAGTTCAGTTGAGTTCTGGATTTTAATAAGTATTTATCAATCTGCAGATTGGGAGAGAAAACCAGTCTTCTGACCATAAATGACAACACAACACCAAGCTTAGGTCTCAACCAGGTCTCTCTCAGCTCCGAAAGCCGGAGGACCATCTTTTATAGGGCACAAGAATGTAAACATAGATTGTGACAGTCAGGCAGTAATGATGTTTCAACAGTCTCAGAGAAAGAGATTCACTGCTCCCAACACATGACAACTCTCAGACTAGAGAGTTCATAGTTGGAGCTCTCCTTGTAGTCATGACAAGGAACGTTTAGCCAGTACTTTCTCCTGACCCCGAACATCTATTAACCCTGACACATAGACACAATATACTCTTATTAATAGCAAGCTTACATGAGAACGTACTAACTAGTATCCAATGACTAGTTCTATTGATTAGTGAATAATGTAAGCACACAGGAAATCCCAATTTCTTCCACAGAAGTGACATGTCATCACCTCTTGCATTTATGGCTGTCACTGTTGGAATCTGTTTGCTACTGCAGTCTTCCAGGACTCATTGCTTACTGGATGGTTTTCACACATTTACTAATGCAGTCATGACATAAGTATGTCTTCTCCAGCAAGCGAAGACAAAGCCATTGTTGATAAATGATCATAAACATTTCAGCTGAGCTATAGAGAAGAGCTTAGTTATGAGAGTCCTTATCTTCAGAAGAAGCACAGAAACTCCTGGCTGGTTGAACATTGTTGTGCTATCGAGACCGAGGCTGACTGGATGTAATCCACTGAAGGCTGAACAGGCAAGAACAGTTCCAGCACACATGAACACGTAGCTATACACACAGTTTCCTTTTTTTGCAAGTTTGTTTGGGAATTACTTAGTTTGGTGGGAGTGTTGGTGGGGTTGTCGAGAGGTTGTTGTTACTGGAGAAGAAGTAAAGCTTGTTCAGTCAGTTCAGTTGTAATGCAGATTAAGGAAACTCCTTGGAGCCATGTCAGTTTACATAATGTTTGTTGTCTCCTGCCGCTGTGAGCACAATCTACCTGTGGAGAAAGCTGAGATGTTTGCTCATCATCACAGCACCTTCAAAGCAACATGCAGAACAATTTAAGGATGTTCTCTAAGAATTCAAATCTGTTACAGATGGTAGCATTTTTCAGACAGCAGATGAAAGGCTATGGAATATTTGCTATGGCATGTTAAATCCAGGTTATTTCGTAGGGTTACTCCCATAATCGTGGCTGTTCCTGGAGCTTGGTAATACAGTCTGACATGAAGTGACTGTTATCAAAGCAGAGACAACAGTGGGAGCCTTCTCACAGTGTCCCCTTTGCGACCCAGGAGTCCTCAGAGTGACAGGGGTGCTTGGGAAAGTGTCAGCAATCGAATTCACACCATTGGTGTTGGATCTGCAGCATGAGACTGTTCCTTCCCTCTCTCTCTCACACATACTCACTTTCTTTTTCTCTCTCCCTTTCTTTTTTTCTTTTCTTTTTATTAGTTTCTGTTTACCTCTGTCTGTCCATCACTTTTTATATATCCCTATCTATTGTTTCCTTAATTCTCTTTCTCTCACTTTCTGTTTCTCTCGCTCTCTCTCACTCTGTTTCCTCCTCCTTTTTACAAAGACATTAAGATAGAGGAGGCAAAGAAGGCAGTACCCACCCTCTGTGTTGTGTTACGAAATCCCATGAACAATATGTATCATTTCATGAGATCCTGGGAATGTCTTTATTGTTGATATTGTATGTTGTTTGGAATTGTCCCACTAGGCTCATAGCAAGAGACAGGAATTTTAAACAAATAAAAAATGAAAGAAGCAATAGTAGGGCTTGGTCAGCACTTCCTTAAAAATCCAGAAATCTGATCGCTTATATCTGGTCGTTAATATATGACCACAGACAAAACATTTGAACATGGTCGTTTTTGAACCTATCTCCATAGCAGACAAGGTTCACTGGTATATCGGTGTGTGGTGTCTCTATACATCCTTCAAATCAGTACTTCTATGCTTCTAGTCCCTCTGGTAGCATTTTAATAGGGAACCAAAGCACACATGCTGTGGGATCTCTGTATGATGTACCCATAAGGCAAAACAAAGGGCCATGCTCTAGTGTAGGGCCACCATATTTCAGTCCTCATCTAAATCAAATAAAGGAGTTGTTTTATCTTCTTAATTCAACTGACAGAAGTCTTTTTGTTTTATTCAATGTCTGTAACTGTCCGTCTGTCTCTTTATCTTTCCATCTTTGCCTGTTTTTCTCTCTCTCTCTCTCTCTCTCTCTCTCTCTCTCTCTCTCTCTCTCTCTCTCTCTCTCTCTCTCTCTCTCTCTCTCTCTCGCTCTCTCTCTCTCTCGCTCTCGCTCTCTCTCTCTCTCGCTCTCTCTCTCTCTCGCTCCCTTTTTGTCTCTCTAACTCATTATCTCTCAAGCTCTGCAAAGTTTTAATTTGTTGTGCATCTTGCTTCGAGCCATTGGCATTTTAGTTGTAATCATAATCAAATGCCAAAGATTTTAAACCCACAACCATTACTGCTCCACCACTGAGCACGGAAGGGCAGGCTTGTTTTCTAAACACGTCTAGAGACCTTTCCTGACTTGAGTTAATGGTAGAACTATCGTTTTACACCTTTTGATCCAGCAGTATGTCAAAGAAGAGATGACAGTACTTTGAGGATAGAAAGACAATATATTGGTATACTGGATTACATTTGACCAGGAAACATTATTTAAAGCTCAGCCTCAATTTTACAGCATCAACCTTTCATTTGTGGAGTTCAGGCTATTTTTGGGCTGCAATTCTAAGCCTTGGCAAGCATCCTCTCATCTGTGCTGTACACATAGTATTTTATGTAAACTTTATTCAGTGACATCTTAGTAAATTAGCATTACGCACTTACCTTGTTATTGTTACATCTTTTGAAAGAGTTGATCTTGAAACAACTATGTGAACCTGAAAATAAAGAGAATCAGCCTGTTAAAAAGTCTTACTCATAAATCACATTCAGGTTTAAAAAACAAAAATGGCTCTACTTACTATCTGGATAGGCCAGCTGCCTTGGCAAGAGGGGCCTAAGTATTTTTGTCATGTGGCCAGGCAACACCGTCCCGGACATCAAAGTAGGAGTGAGATAAATGATTCATGAACAGCTGTCATTGTTTTCATTGTATTGTGTAACTGGGGGGTCAAGCAGTATTCTGTGTGCATCAACAATAATTGTGTCGTCCTCAACCAGACCACTGGGGCAGAGGGGGAAGTCATGGAGACCTTGACCTTGCTGAAAGCCCACTTAAAGAGTATGTAAAAACAACTGTCTAACTCATCGAACAATTGTCAAACATCCTGACCTTCCATTATTGTTGTTGGATTGTGTGAAGAGATCTGTATTGAATGTGGTTTTGATAGTTGATAGTAGTTTCAGTTACTGGTGGCCAATGCCAAAGCTTAAGTTTTAGGGAGAGTAACTGGCCTCATCTGTATGAAGTTCTATGTCCACTTGCCTGTCCATGAAGTAGCCATCCTGCTTGCTTAGCGCCTGCAGTGTTGCTGTCAACAGTCCTGAATAGGTGGAGTCACAACACAGCTGTCCAAGGTACTGAATCAGACCTTGGGTAACAGTGCTGGTCCTTATGCTGAGAAGATCCTTGATCTGATACTAAAACTTGATATGCTGAGTGTGTATGCTGTAGGGTACTAGATGCTGATTCGCTAAAAAGCAATTACATGTCATCAGCCACATGGTACTGGGCTCAACAGGAGAACAACATCCTTGAGGTTGTTTTCACTGCAGTCTTCCCCGGTCTCTGTATTATGATAGACAACATTATGAACGATATGAAGATATCATTCAATAAAAAAAGAAAATGGAAGTTAATTTCACATTCTCGACTTTGCAATTCTATCCAGAGTATCCCTGACATTTCTGATCTTGGAGCGTGACATTCATCTGTGTGGACTTAAAGGCATTTGGAGGTGAGGGAAGGGAAGTGGGGGGAGAGGGGAGGGAATGTGTCGCTTTGGAGCGAGGCTTCTTAACCTTTAGTTTCAATTTGTTTCTATTTCCAGAACGGGGCAGAGTGCCCTGCCAGAGAGAGCAGTGTGTTCCAGCTCCTCTTGCCGCCAGCAACTCTCTTCTATGCCTGAGCTCCAACTAGGTCTGTAATCAAACTTCCAATACAGCACGGCTGCTCCAATTCACAGTTGGATAATGTACTCCTTTATGACATATTGCTGCTCTTTAGTCACGCACCGTTAAAATATTTGGATTCACACAAGCCAAATGTATTCAATGCACACTACTATCACTTTGTATTTAACTTTTATCTTTACTGAACAACATATGTTGTTCAGTAAGTTATGTTCTTTCTCTGATGGTTTTGCACCTAGGTAGCTCCTGAAGGTAATTTTCAACTAACCTGTACAACCTATTTTAGATGTCAGCCCATCCTTCCATATGGCTTACCATTCATCTCTCTTTTCCAGATAATGGGCCATCTTGCTTTACCTCTGAAGTGAGGCTCGGAGCAATTTTTTTATTGTCGTAAAGGAAAACCAGGATGTGGTCGAAGGGAAGAACTGTGAATTGCTTTGAGAAGAACAGATGGAAAACATTTTCTGTCTAAATCTTTGAGAAGGATTTCACGCTGAGAATTAGAGGCCTGGTCTGCTTTGTGAATATTATGAAAGCATGACCCGTAAAAATAGAATGCAATGAACACTGACGGTTGGAGTCTCTTATTCAAAAAGAATGTATTCCGGCGTGTCTCACTAGAATTGAAAGGGCAGAGATTTCAGAATCCTTGTGTTTTCATTCTCAACCGTCTGAAATGGTTGCAAAGTTTTTAAATATATTGTTTGCACATATGAATGAAGATAAATTATTGTTGTTGTTAATACCATTATTGTGGATGTAAATTCTACTCTAGAAATATTTCATACTCTACCCATTACGTAACTGTAAAACCTTATTTTCTTGTATCCATAACGTCGTCAAAACATCTGACAAATGAAGCTTGCGCAAGTTCAGTCAGGCAAGACCGATCTCTGCACTCAGGCTTAATCGTAGTGTACACTTCTCACTCCCCCCGCTAAGAACGCCCTACCTTCCCCCCGTTCCCTGGTCGGGCGGTCACTAGGGTTCAGGTCGATTAGCGCTCCCGCTATCAATTAATGGTGTCACATGATCCGTGCCTTTAAATATGATTCTCTCCCTGTGTAGTTTGTCCATGCTATCAAGTGTGCGATTGCTATTGATGTGTCGTGTTGGCTGGACCTTCCCTTGTCTTGTTTTTTGGAGGCTATGTCGGATTTCGAGCTGGAGTTGTTCGAGGAGGTCGTCCCGGTTCCGGGTTCCGCCTCCCCTGCTGCTCGACGCAGTTCCCGGCTCGCGGCTCGTCGGGGCTCCGACGGGTCTGCGTTAGAGGCGGGTCTGCGCGCCGTGGGTGTCCTTCCAGCGCCCGGGTTGGGGCTTTCCCAGCTCCGCGCCCTGGCCGTCGGGGTGGACTGCGTGTCTCCTTGCCGAGTCCCGTCGCCCGAGGCTCCCCCTGTCTCCTCCGCTGCTCAAGGTCGGAAGCGTACAAGGAAGTCGCGCCGTCCGGAGGTGCTTGATTCGGACGCTGGGCCGTCTACCGGCCCTGCCGTCGCTCCTCTGTCTGTTCCCGTTTCCGATCGGCCCGGGGAAGCCCTCTCTTCTACCCTTCTGGTCCTGGCGTCTTCCCTTCAATCCATCGATGCCCGCCTGCGGTCTCTGGAGAACGCCGGGGCTTCCGCTCCCGTGGCTGTGCCGCTCCCAGCCTCGGCGCCCCTGGTGCCCATGGAGGAGCCACTGCACACCCTTGCTTCCGCAGTAGCTGTTCTGTCAGCAGGTAGGCCTTACATCCCTTCGGGGGCTGACATTACGCCCCGCTTAAGATCCCACATCCTGCAAGGCAGGAATATCAATTTGATTCGTCTGATCCTCCCCTCGCCCGAGTGTGACGCGAGCGTCTCCACCAGCGATCAGTACAGCACGGTGCTCCGTTCTGCTGACCCCAGGTTGGCAAGGGACCTGTCTATCGGGGAATTTCTGGTAGCTTTCGGGATCTTCCGCGATGTGGTGTGCTCCGTGTTTCCCCTTAGACGGCAGGAACTAGACGGCTACATGGCTCTGATTGGGGACCTGAATCTGCGCTACGGGAGAAACCTGTTCTACCAGTATCACAAAGAGTTTTCGAGCAAGGCTGCTCTCTACGTTTCCCGCTCGAACGTGTTGCTGGACTGGTCCGTGCTGGATACCGAGCTGTTGGTAATGCTGGTCGGGGGCTCCCAGGCCGTGTCTTGCGGCACGTGCGGCGGCTTGGGGCATGCTGCTCCTTTCTGTCCACTGGTTCCGTTTCTCCCGGGGGATCCCGGGGCCCAGCCTCGCGCTCGCGGGCTTGGTGCTGCCATCGGAAAGGCGAACGTGGACGTTCGTGGCCGCAAGGTGCACGTTGCTTCCAGGAGGGTCATCTGCAATAATTTCAATGAGAGTGTGTGCTCCTACGGCAATTGTAATTTCCTTCATGTTTGCAGCGGCTGTCAGGAAGCCCATCCGTGGTCGGTGTGTCCACGTCGGGGCCGCCCTCAGCGAGGGCGTCGTGGTGGTCCGAACTAACGGCCGAGCACCCATCCACTCCAATAAACGTGTCTGCACTGGCTTTCGAACTCTCGTCCCATCCCGATTCCGTGTTCGTTGATCATCTACTCACGGGGCTGACCCAAGAATTCAGGGTGGGGGTTTCATGTCCATTGTCGTCTTCACTTGTTTTGAGCAATCTCCAGTCAGCGGTGCGGGAGCCAGCTGTCGTTTCCCAGCTGCTGGCCAGAGAGTGCGGTAAACGCTACGTGATAGGCCCGTTCGACTCGTCCCCTTTTCCACAGTTTCGCAGCAGTCCCCTCGGCGTCGCTACGCGGAAGTATTCCGGTAAGAAACGTCTTATCCTGGACCTGTCTGCTCCGCGCTCCGGTCCGATTCCCGGCATTAACGGGCTTATTCCCCTCAAGCCTTTTTCGCTTCACTATGCCACCGTGGACCACGCCATTAAGCTCATAAAGCTGGCGGGGTCCGGTGCCTGGCTTTCCAAAGCAGACATCACTGACGCGTTCAAGATCGTCCCCGTTCACCCGTCCCAGTGGCACTTGCTCGGGATGAAATGGGATAACCGGTTCTATTTCGCCGTGCGTCTCCCGTTCGGGAGCAGGAGCAGCCCCTCCATTTTCAACCGGGTTTCCGTGGCCCTTTGTTGGATCCTGTTAAACCGGGTCCGGGTCCCCGCGTTGCTCCACCTCTTAGATGATTTTCTCTTGGTAGATCCTCCGTCCGATGCGTCCGGCGCTTCCCTGCTGCTGTTAAAAAATCTGTTCCGCGGACTGGGCATTCCCCTTTCTGACGAGAAAACTCTCGGGCCGGCCACTCGCCTGGAGTTTCTGGGCATCACGCTGGACACGGTAGAGATGAAGGCTTCCCTGCCGGTTGAGAAGCTCGAGCGAGCTTGCAGCATGGCCCGGTCGCTCGTGGCGTCTTCAGTCATGTCCAAGCGGCAGCTGCTGTCTCTCCTCGGGCACTTCAATTTCGCCATGCGCGTGATTCCCCAGGGCCGCTCGTTCATCTCCCGGTTGCTCGTTCTGGCGTCTTCCGTGTCTGGTTTGCTCGATCCAGTGTGCTTGGACGAAGGTTGCCGGTCCGACTTATCGTTCTGGTTGCAATTGCTCGAGGGTTGAAACGGCGTGTCGTTCTTTTACGACAACGTTGTTCGGTCTTCGGACTCTCTGCGGTTTTTCACCGACGCCGCGCCGTCTGTTGGTTTTGGGGGGTTCTATCAGGATCAGTGGTTCGCCACCCCGTGGCCCCATGACTTCGCTGCGCCCGGTGCCTCTTCCGCCCTGTACGAAATCTACCCCGTAGTGGTCGCTTGTTACCTGTGGGGCCAGTCGTGGCGTCGTAAGCGCATAGCTGTGTTGTGCGACAATCAGGCCGTGGTGAGCATCATAAATAAGGGGCGCTCTAACTGCCCACACATAATGTCATTCATGAGACGCAGCACTTGGCTCTCCGTTACTCATAATTTCATCCTCACAGCACGTCACGTGCCGGGCCACGATAATGTTATAGCTGATTCCCTGTCCCGTTTCAATTTTCAGGTGTTCAGGGATCTGTGCCCGTACGCCAGCCAGTGGCCCCTGGCCGTCCCCCCCCTCGTGTCACTGGTCCTAGATTAGAAGAGCACTCCTTGCAGGCATATTTAGAGGTAGCCAAGGGTTATATGAGGAAGGGGTTGGCTGCTTCTACCCTTAGATCGTACGATTTCGCCTGGAGAACGTACGCTATGTTCTGTCTGTCTTTGTCTGTCCCGCTGGTACCCGTGTGTGTTAACGTGATGTGTGCTTTTGTGTGTCACTGCACTGATGTTTGCCACTTCCAGCCACGCTATATTAAAGGTCTGGTTGCGGGTATTCAATTCAATGCCAGATGCCATGATCCTTCGTTCCCCAGCCTTTTCACTAATCCAGCAGTCAAACTCCTGTTCAAAGGCATAGGCAAAGCTTTCCCCGCTAAGGTAGACGATAGACTCCCATTCACTCTGTCTATTCTGCACGCCATGCTCTCGGTGCTCAGACGCGGTTGCTTTTCCCCCTACATCGATTCCCTCTTGGATTGCACGTTTTTAATGGCTTTCTATGGGTTCTTACGGTGCGGGGAATTCACAACTCGGGCAAACGTGTTCAATCCTGCCACTGATGTGTGTTTTTCTGACTTAACGTTTCACCCTGATTTCTTCATTCTGCTTCTCAAACATTCCAAAACCGGAGGCTCTTGCTCAATCATCATTGCTAACACGGGTGGTCCTTTCTGTCCTTTCTTATCTATGTAAAGAGGAGGTGCCCTTCTGATCCACTCTCCCCCCTCTTCTTAACCCCTAGCAATAATCCTATGTCACAATTCTGGTTCAGCACAGGTCGTAGCCAAATGCAACCTTCCCCCTGGACGGTATTCAGGCCATTCATTTAGAATAGGCGCTGCAACGTCCGCTGCTTTGCAAGGGGTGTCCACTGCGTCTCTGCAGCAGCTGGGCCGCTGGTCTTCATCAGCGTACTCTTCGTACGTTCGTCCAGATTCTGCTGCCATCATCGAGGCCCAAAGATCGCTACGGCCCTAACGGCTCTCTGTGAGTACTTGCAAACAACTGGTGGTCGGTGTTGTTACTGTGTCTCTCGTTAAACTGTCTCGTGTTTACAGGCTCGATGCTAACGTTGCCTGCGGATACAGCGACTTGGTTTCTGTATGCAAACAGAGGGTCCCTGGTTCCTGCCTCTCTTGCTAGCACAAGTCACGAGGGCGTCGGTCCTCCTACCAAAAAAGGCTCACGTGCACTCCAGCCGGCAAAGGCTGCTCACACACTCAAGGGTTTCGGCCCGGTAGCCTACATAGGGTCATCAGTACGCGGGGACGTCGGGCCTCCAGCCGGCACAGGCTGTTCACATAGACTCAAGGGCGTCAGCCCTATAGCACACTTAGACTCACGTACGCGGGGACGCCGGTCCCCCAGCCAGCGCACAGGCTGTCACATAGACTCAAGGGTGTCGGCCCCCTAGCCTACATAGGTCATGTACGCGGGGACGTCGGTCCTCCAGCCGGCTCAGGCTGTCCACATAGACCCAGGGCGTCGGCCCTCTAGCCGACCAAAGCCGCAAAGGCTATCACATTCACTCCTGAGGGCGTCGGGCCTCAGCCAGCCTAGGCAAACACCGACAGCATGAGGGGGTCGGCCCTCTAGCACATAACTCATTCATGCACTAGCATACAATACCGCCTACAATCATTGCTTCTCTTTCCTTTGGGTTCTCGGTATAGGAACATGTCTACGGATCTGTCCGTGCATGGCTTGCCATCTCCTGCAGGTTCCTGCCCGGGTATGTATGCTTTTAGCCTAGGTCCTTCTGTACGCCTTCGTACTGATCACGGTCGCTCCGATCGGTGCGGTGCACCCATGTCGGTCGCTTTCCGTGTCGTGTTTGTGTTGCTTATTCCCCAGCGGTTCATGGTTCCTTCCTGTTGGTGAGTATGTTTTCTTTTTGTTCTGGTCTTAACTTCCTACCTTTTTACTTTTGGGGTATTCTTCTTCGGGCGTTGGGCAGGCGCCCTTTGATCTATATAATTCCCCGTGGGGTTCAAGCTCCAAACACCATAGTACATTTATTAGTCTGTAATAAACATCTTTCACTCATCCCAGGTCTCTCCTGATTGAAATGCATTTATACGTGACGTTCCTGCATTCTTGTGGACTGAGATCCTCAATTGGGAATAACTTGAATGCACTGAACATAATCTAATCTCAGGAAGACTTCAGAGCATTTAATACTTTTACTGTTGTCTAAGCTCAGATCCCAGAATAGAAAATGCATCGGCTTCCTATTTTTCATAAATCTGGCTGTACTGTGTCAGCTTCATGACTGATTCCCCTTGGAGCATGTGAAGCCTCAGGGGACTGACAGAAATAACTAAAAGCTCTCTTGATCTCTGTTGCATTTAATTACACCAGAGTTGTTATTTACAGTTTGAAAAGCATGTTAATTAAAATAACTAGGAGGCCTGAAACGTCAAATCAAGACAACCTGCCTTTTTTAGTGTTCTAGTCTATTGGGTTTAGGTTTAAGTACTTGGTCCAAACATGACTTAGTTTAGACAAAGACGTACATAATTTACAAGCATTTGTAACGTTAACATATATAGCATGAAAGCAAAAATACTGAATGTATAAGGCATCATCTTTAATTTGACTGAGAATCTGATTATTAATGTATGGAAAAATGCAAGGTATTTTGGCCTCCTTGTAAAGTTCTTTGTTGAGCATGCCTTAAAAAGTGGGCCATCCTCATGGAAAAGTTTCTCAAGCAGGTTTGGAAGCAACTTCTCTGCTTACTTTTATTCGACACATAAATAAAATGAGAAACATGCAAAAATAAGGTGGAATGTGAAGATGGGCTAGTGAAACATCAACAAATACGAGCCTGAAGCAAACCCTCAGAGGGGAACAGGAAGTAGCAGGATTGATGTCTATTTTCTCTTCAAGCAGTGCCTTCGTTCGCATCCCTGTGGAGGACTGTGCCTCCGCCCTCCTCCCAAGAACATGTCTCACTTTCCTTCTCTTTTTTTTAAAAGACGTAGTTCTGACTTGTTTTCTACTTGGACGCTTGCGATGGTGTGGTGCAATTACAGACAATCATTTAGCTGAACCAAACATCACAGAAAAGCAAAGGTGGTGTCATCCTGTTAATAAGAGGTGTTGGAAAGCAATTAGCAACACTTGTACACCATCACATATGCCTTGTCTGTGTGAAGTAATTATCCAGTTAACTGCAAGTTGGAGGAGAAAAAGCAGCTCCAATGTGCATACCTAGATTTGGAACATGAATTCGTTTTCTCCTCTTAGCTAGCTTTACGAATGCAGGATGCAGATCTCTGGCATGCACGTATTACACAAATCCTTTCTAAATATTATACTGTGAATAAGCATTAGACTAGGTATTATCTAACGTCTGGACCATTTTGAATTGATTTTTCTATGGTGTACTAAGGATATTTGACTAACAGACCCCAATCTGTTAAGTTAGAACACGTATCCTCGTGCACTATCACCCTGAACATTGGTGTGTCACAAGGCTGCAAAGTGAACCCTCTACTCCTTTTCCAGCCTTGACTGTGCTCCTGTTTTTGGGTCCAACACCATGATCAAGTTCACAGATGACACCACGGTGGTAGGCCTGATCAGAGACAATGTTGAGACTGCTTTACAGGGAGGAGGTCCAGCACCTGGCTAAGTGGTGCACTGACAACAACCTGACAATCAACACCAACAAGACCAAGAAAATCATTGTGAACTTCAGACAAGCTAGGAGCATCACACACATCTTCATCCATATCAATGGAGAGGTAGTGTATCTAGCTTCAAATTCATTGGCATCCACATCTCTGATGATCTTACCTGGTCCCTAGACTGCAGACTTGCATATTTTGCACACTGTTCATACTGTCATATTGCACATACTGTACATACTCTTCTACTGTAAATAATGACCATACTATCTCTAATGTCATTATATCTCTATACATACTGTAATTTATAGCCTTAAGTTTGCATTACTGTACATAAATTATTATTTTTCACTTCTGGTTAGATGCTTACTGCATTTTATTGGCTTTGTACCTGTACTCTACACAATGACAATGAAGTTGAATCTAATCTTTAGAATTGTTACAGCCTTTAGATTCCAATAATTACTAAAGTATTGTAATGGGTAGTACATTATTTTGCTTTAGGTTTGAGCAGCTTTGATCCCTATAAGTGCAAAACTAACCTAAATGTTACAAATATCGAATTTCACCTATACTCTCAGGTTAGGGCTCAAGATCTCATGTATGGATGGATAGATATGTTGTTTTAATTAAAGGGGTTAAGATCCCATCACAAAGTCATTAAAACTAAATTGGGAAGTGAAGGATTCATATATCTATGTGTCTATTCCAATATGTAATGATAGTATTCAATGACACAAATCTGTGTTCTAGAAAGAGTGGTCTGGAGTCGCAGAGGTCCCATAATATCAGCTTTAATGCAGCAGTTGGAAATCAACAAATACAGAGCTCTGGGGTTGTCTACGTTTCCCTACCCGCAACAGAGTTTGGGCTGGTTCACAAAGTCCAACTGGCTATCTTTCCCTGCCCCAGCATATCATATACAATACAATTGAAAACACAAGTATCAAAAAAGGGTTGAGCTTGTTCTCTCGTGCATCAGGGAGTTGTTCTTGCCTACGCGTCCCACCTGCTCGGGTGCCATCTCCACCCAGTTTCAAGGTTGTTTCTGAAAATGAAGAGATAGAGACACAAAGAACAGCCTGCTTCCCACACTCAGTGTGAGACCCAATGTTTAAGCCTGAGCACACTTCTAAATTCATAACTTTAATAAGCACAATGCATAACTTTAATAAGCACAATATATTCTTTAGAAGCACCAAACCAAAACTAACTGTTTAAGTCAAACTCACTAGTTTTTTTTCAAAAGAATATGTCACTTATTTAACACACTATCATATCTCTATAAAACCTCAGTTATCTCTTTCCCACACAGCATATTCATAGGATTACAGTTTAATGCTGTATTCACTGGCACATCAGAATCAACTGTGTCCAGTTTGTCATGAACTTACATGATAATTCTCCTCCACTGCAGATGGCATAAAAAAGAAATAATAGTTTCAAAAGATTTCTGACAGCTGAATGGAGTTGGGCTGCTTTTGTTCCATGAGATTTCTCAGCCAGAAGACCCCACTATTGTGCTTCTGTTCACTGTTCTATGGACATAATTTGCACATTTACAGGAGTAGATGAAAGCATAAAAACGTTGTGTCTTATATAACCTTGTATGCCATACAAAAAATACTGTTTGAAGATAAATGGTCATTACCAAAGGCAAATCCTGAAAACTGGAAAGTTCAATTTTTTAGTTCACGCATTTTATCTTCAAACTGTATTTTTTGTCAGGCTGCAACTATAATGTGTGATATGAATATTGCATTTGTTGTTATTATTTTTTGTTAATTGATTATTCAGGTGGATCCCTTGCCTGTTGCACAAATTCATTTCAGTAACCTAAGCCAGGACACATTCCCACTGATGCTAGGCATGATTTAAAATTCCCTTCCATGACAAGTTATGGCACTCCAAACAACCTGTTGTTTGGAGTGAAAATGATGAGAAAGTTATTCTTTACAGCAGCAACCCAGTCATCCTATTGTCCCGTTTTTATGGGAAATGTACAAGCAGTTTCAACTTAGGCTGAATCTAACAACGCTTACCACAGGAGAAACAGCTTACGTTTTTATACAGTAACTGAACATGACAATATTCAACACTGAGAATAGCTCAATGGGCTGGGATGGTGACCTGGAAAGTATAAGGTCGTAGGTTGGAATCCAGCCATAGTCTTTTGGCCTGTCATAATTTTGATTATCTGTTTAGTTCAACAGGATGACATCTTTCTGAAGTACCACAAACTATTTCACCTTGGTATGTCAAAATATTATTGAATTAAAGCTGTTTCAACGTTGGCTGAATCTAACAACGCTTACCACAGGAGAAACACCTTACTTTTTTTATACAGTAACTGAACATGACAATATTCAACACTGAGAGTAGCTCAATGGGCTGGCATGGTGACCTGTAAAGTATAAGGTAGTTGGTTGGAATCCAGCCATTATCTTTTGGCCTGTCATAATTTTGATTATCTGTTTAGTTAAACAGGATGACATCATTCTGAAATACCATGCACAATTTCATGCAATTTCACCTTGAAATGTCAACCGTTTCTTAACCTTTGTCCCAAAGCTGACCAAAGATAATACTTTGCCCTTTCTATTCATACAATCTCAACAGTTGGTGTGTAGCAGAGGATAGAGAGACTGACTTGTAACCTTATGCTCATGAGTTCAAATCCCCATTCAGCCTGTTGTTGGCCAAACATTAAGTAGTTTTGCTCCCTTGTTGTCCAACTCTCCATCTTCTACAGTGTACATGTTTATAATATTTTGCCATTTTGCGGAGGAACCCGCATCGCTGCTTGCAGCTATATTTTTTAAGTGTAATTGTGTTAGGTTGTGAATTGACTGGATTCAATGTATGGACAAGCTACAAACAAACTGTCATTTATTTTTTAGACATGCAGCGCCCTAATCCTAAACTCTAAAAACATCTAGCAGCAAATTTGCATTTCAAAAGTGACACTGATGCTGTGTATATGTTGCTAATTGAGAACCCGCTAGCATCAAAGTGTGTGTGAGTGTGGTTTAAGATGTATTTGATCTGTGAAACCTCATCAAAACATTACTCAGAATTCCAGATCTGGTTGATTTTTTTTAATTTTATGCTGCACATTCCCAGGAACATTATTGGAGAACATAACACTGTTAGATTTTTTTTTTTGCATTGATTCAGTTTTTATTTCACTGTCCTCACTTGATGTCTTCAGAAAGTGTAATAACGTTGTTACTACTGTTTTGAACTATCTTCCCCAGTGTGAATCCATTGAGAAATGTAATTTATTGATATCACAGATATGTCTGTGCACTATTCAGCAGTCTTAAGCCATACAATACACTTGGCCCTATGCATAAAAGGTAGCATAAAACATTACATTTGTTATTTTCATTTGATAAGAAAAATACCTTTGTTGCCTTTAGGGGTTTTATTGCCCTTGCAGAATGCAAGATATTAGAGACCAAACCCAATCTCTTCAGTGGCAAGAAAAACACAGACTGAGCACTGCGTCCACAAGCTGGAGCTTCTCCGTGACTCCAGAGCCAAACGGGGATTCGCTTCTCAAACACATCGCCTGCAGCTGTAAATCACAGCAACCCTTCTGTTTTCCCCAAAATACCTTACTTTCACTGGAAACATCAAAGTCTCGTTTGTCCTCCTTGTAGATCATGGGAAGAAGAAACTGATTTTACTGAATCGCTTCACACCAGCAAGTTCCAAAGTGGGAGCATCGACATGGGAAGCCTCCCTTGAAAATACTTTTTTTAAAGGTTCCCAAGGTACTGACACAAGGTAGTGGTACTCAATGGTAAATACAATAATAAAATACAGACTCTTTCAGCAACAATTGCCAACAAATGAAAACTGTTTTAAGTGTTTAAGATATGCTTTGAATGACACCGAATGTTTCGGTCATTACTGAATGTTTGATTTAAGCTTTGATTGCATGTTGCATATATTTGGCATCAACTTTAGCATATCTCATTGGAAAACTGTACACAAATGAAGAGGAATGATTAGAATTTTTTAAAGGCATTTTCAAATGCCATTAGAAGAAGTAGCTGCTCTCCCCCGCTAATGAGAGTCTTGACCTTTTAGTGGACCATTCAGTCAGAGTTCAGATACATAAGGCTTTAATGTCACCATTAAAAGGCTACTGAATGTAAAATGACCCACGTGAAGACAGAGCAGGCTTGTTAGTAAAACGAGACCTCAGTCGTCTGGGGTGACTCGCTTTGTAAATTTGAGTTGTTGCTGGTTCCACCGCCTTGGGGTTACATTAGTGGAAACGCTTCATTTACGATGCTAATGGTCTAAGCGGTGTCATGACATCTGCAGATCTAGCACTGCATTATCAAGGTTTCTATCTCAGAAATTGGAATGGCTCAGATGTGAATTGTGCTATTAGCAACATTAGCAACCTTGTTTTATTGCTTCTCTAATACACCATCGTCTAACTATCAGTTCAATACAGAAAACATTTGTATATATTTCTGTTCCTCAGCTATACTGTGCGTCTGTATAGGCTGTTGGTTTAGTTTCATTTTAGCTAAAAGATTAACATGTATTACTATTATTCTCCTCTATTATGAAAGAAAAAACTCTCAAACTCTTACAATCAAAATGAATCAATACCTAGTATTTCACTCTTGTGACAGTATGTATGAACAATGTATTTTATATAAATACAAATAAAGTAACTTATTATTGGTATAATTGGTTTTTATGGTCATGAACTACTGCACTTGGTTGGTTGGTTTTGTGATTCTGTCCCTGTGGCAGATGTCTGGGATCCGTCTGCATCTTCTACTGGAGAGCGGGGACCTGATCCATCTCTGGGGCCCAGTCCACTCACAGATGTGGCACAACGTGGGGGTGTTCAGCAGCTGGGGGAGGAACCTACTGGGACACCCTCCCACACAGTGTCCCCAGGACATCCATAGCTCCAGCTGTGGCTCAGCCAGGGACACACAGCCTCAGAATAAACAACAGCAGTGTTGCAGCATGGTGCTCTAATAGTTTCCTGAGGGCGAACCCACAAGGAAAGACCAAAACACTGCAAATCCCTCTGTACCACAAAGTCCCTGTCAATGCCGAGGTGGATTGTTTCGTAACTGTGTTTTGTATTCTGTACTCTGACATCAATGTTAAATATCTTCATGAAATAGTAAATCAGGAAAGAGGATTTTGACATTGCTTCATTTTCAATGTAGAAAGGAATCTGAAGATCCTCTTACAGGACCTTACTTTTTTTTTTACGTCAAGATGTATTTTACATTTAAGGATGTGTCCTTTCAGTTCCTGTTGGTCATGAGACTTGCAGTTAACTGGAAAATCAATGGCCTTCGGTGGTACTGAGGAGAGGAGGTGTTAGGTAATTGGCATGAATAGCGGATGGGACAAAAAGCATGACACGCATTACTTTATATTCTGTTAATGAATTGAAATTACACGGATAGGATGGACTATAGAGTCTCTATTCCGATGCTGAATGCTTTTGAGAGGTCTGTGGTATGTCTAGATCCCTCAAAGCATTTGGTAGTCAGCGAGGCAAAGAGGCCTTCAGTATATAGATTGAATGAAACAACGTGTTCTCTTTTTTTGTTGAGTTTTGTTGAATTTTAGAAAGTTCAAATAATCTCAATCGATTCAATCAAAACATTTCTAAAAGAACTCCAATCATCAGAAAATATCCCAACATCAGCAGTCATCCGCAATATTCATTACATGCAGTGTTTCAGATCAGGGTGCAATGGCCCATGAATGAGTCTCACGTCATGCCAAGATAATATTTGAGTGTCCCTCCCGACCATGAGTTTGGACTCCCAGGGGTGTGTCAGCTTTAGTTCACATCACAACCTCCACCAGTCTACCAGTTGCTGAATATCTTCCATAACATAAACATGTGTAGCCTGTGCACCAGGCTAGGACTGGGTTCCTTTAGTCTCTCTCTTTCTCTCTCTCCTCTGTGCGCTCTTTTCCAGTGCCAATGACGTCACTAATTGGGAGTGGAGTGGGCGTCTAGTGGGCCACTTAATTACCGTAGAGGTAGGCGTATATAAATAGACACCTGGGGTCCTTACACCGGTAGGGTGTCACTCTGCTGCTGGCACTGGTGTGATGTAAGCCATGATCTGGGTGCTGTCTTAAAATACGAAGTGTGTGTGTGGAGGTGCAGACGCTGACCAAACCGTGGTGTACCAGTGGTTGCGTGACTGTCCGTAGACAAGCACCCGCTGGGTATTGTGGCTGCCAAACGCTACAAACGTAGCGCTCCTCGCAAATTGTGACGTAGGCGGCAGACTTGTTCAACTGCAGCCGGCATTGTTGGTTGCTGTTCTCTACACGCATGATTGTGGTGTTGCTCATAGCCTAACTAGTGTATTGATTTGCTTTATTTGTTTTACCTGTTGATCAACCAAACCAACACCTCTATACTAATAAAGACTGTATTTTTATACTTTTCTAAGAACCTGTGTCTGTACAGATTATTAGTTCAGAGTTCCCCTTGCTCTGGCATTAGCACAGACAAGTTTAGCACAAGGGGTGGCGTAGTCTGCTGTACACTAGGGGGCGCTACACATGTATGGGGAAACACAGCTGTCTTGTTACGAACAGTTCTTCATTAGCAATGGCTTGACTAAGCACTTGCCAGATGTGAATCTAAGAACGCTCGATTCTATTTACAACTATAGCTATCAAACACAACAACATTTTGGTACCCGATGTTAGAGATGGCCCTATAATTTTGTTGAGAGTACATTTACATTTTGTCATTTAGCAGACGCTCTTACCCAGAGCGACTTACAGTAAGTACAGGGACATTCCCCCGAGGCAAGTAGGGTGAAGTGTCTTGCCCAAGGACACAACGTCTTTTAGCACGGCCGGGAATCGAACCAGCAACCTTCGGATTACTAGCCCGATTCCCTAACCGCTCAGCCACCTGACTCCCACAGTAAGCACATTGTGTAGTAATGAAAGGTTCCAGTCAGGAATACTGAGAAGCGCCATCTGTCTTTCTTGGCCGCAGTGCATGTGAAACTTTTGTGAAGACTTCCAATGAAATGTGGGCGGTAATTTGGTGAGGACTTTATAACCACTTGTGAAAACCATGTTATTCTCCAACATATGAGTCACGCTTTATCTAACAACTATTGTTTAAAACTCTTGTGACCCTTACATGCAAAATGACTGGGTTACTGCATGACCTCTCAATCTCTCTGAAGTTTTCATTTCACCCTGTGTTTGTCCCATGTTTAGACATATCATGTAGCAAATGACAATAAGTCCAGTTGTTTGTTTAAAACAACAAATAAAAAATGAGCTGACCATGTTTGTTGTAGGAAACTATTTAGGAATGTTTCCAAATAGAGTATAATGGATGATTAAAAAAAGAGCTAAATTCCCCAATCATAATTGATAATTACAATGTATTTTAAGAATGATTGTGTTTACAGTGATATGGAATTCTGCATGATTCATCAATTATCTAGTGCTCCTGATAGATAAATATAAAAGTCACATAAGTAAATAAATTGGTTGTGTGTGGAGCAAACGTAAGTACTAAAATACAGTAAGTAAAAATGCCTTTATGATGTGACAAATTGTGCAGTACTATCACTCAGGAAGTAAAGTGTTGACGTGTCATGTAATGGATTCCCATGGGGCATCCATAGCCTGGGGGACACCCTTGGAATCATCTAGAAGGCAGGGGTCCAGCAACAACCTGTATAAACAGGACCTGCCTTTGCCTGGGGCAGCTACCGCACACATGCTTCAGGGAATTGGTGGAAGACCTTGGACTTTTTACTGTAGACATACGGTATGTAATGTCTTTCTTTGCTCTAAAACAGAAAGCTTTTGTCACTTTGCATGAAGTGACTGTGTTCACGTACTTACGATTGAACGGTCGATAATATTGTACTTTCACTCATTGATGTGGGAAACATAGATTGAACCATGACAGGATGGCCAGAGAGAGGGATGTGAGACAAGCTTTGTTCTTTTCTACTACAGCATTTGGATTAAGAAACCCTCAGCTCTCCGTCGAGGATTCAGACTTTATCTTTCGTTCTCACACTCTCCGTCTGTTGTCAACCTCAGACTCCCCCCATAATAGGAAAGGACATGTTTGTTGACACAATGTTATTGGATGGTGCACTCCGTCCCCCTGGTTATTGGCAGTATTCTCAGTCTCAGCAGTTCCTCTTATGACAGATATGCCAGGTGGCAGCGTCCATCCTCCCAGTGCTGAGGTTTCTGCTACTCCATCACTTTGTGCGACCTTACTTTTCTTATTGCGTCGCCAGTCTTCCAAGTTCCTCCGCTCACACACACTGTGTTTATTTCACTGCCGTTTTCTTCACTATGAAATGATAATGCCTACTTTAACTTGAGGTTATTTATAATTCACCACATGATTTGATCTGGCTTCTACCTTCCGAACCCTGGATAGGAAGAATGTGTGGACTGTTGGAGCTTTGAGGGGTGTGGTACAGAAAAATAAGTTTTTCCTTGCACTGTGGCTACTTGTTTTATTAAAAAAAAAATTGTTCATAGAGGTTATGATGCATACAATGTTGTTGTAAATTGAGTATACCCTGTGTATAAAGTTTATTTTTATGTGACACTGAATGACACTTAACTTCAGACAAGTTACATAAATTCAGTTCTGCATATTTAATTGGTCACTATAATGCCATACTGTCTCCTAGAAACAGGTCTACACATACTGTTGTATGACTGCATATGTTTCACTCTCTTTGTTACATACTGAGAATGGCAGAAGACCGTGGGTGAGTGTGGGTGATAATTGCGGCCGTGGGAACAGACAGTTCTGTAAGGAACCCAGCAGAGTTCCAGAATCTGTGATGAATGAGTGCAAGACTGTGGGTTTCAGCCAATCATGTGGGCTTGCTTGCTCTCTGCCCAGCATTGTTGTAGGCCTGTATGGAAAGGGAGTGGACAGCAGGCTGACAGGGTAGATTTCGTAGGTGTCCAATGACTTATTGATTACACTCTGTGCTTTTCAAAGTCGTTAAAAGTCACTCCTCTCCATGTCTGACGAGGCCAGTGAGTAATTGTGAAAAAGAATCAGTCGTTGGTAATTGAACGTCTGTGGTTGGAAACAGATGGCTGCAGACAGGACAGAGAAAGAGAGAGAGAGAGAGAGAGAGAGAGAGAGAGAGAGAGAGAGAGAGAGGGAGGGAGGGAGGGAGGGAGGGAGGGAGGGAGGGAGGGAGGGAGGGAGGGAGGGAGGGAGGGAGGGAGGGAGGGGGAAAAATGGGAAAGACACAAAGAATGGGGGCTCTGACGATGGAAAAATTTGTATGAATTGTAAATAATGTAAACATGTAAATCAAGACAATAAATTTGCCTTTCGGAATGTCCCATTTTGCTGTACTGTGCTCTCTAAACACACCTCATGGGAAAAATGTGTGACATCACATTCAATTGCTATCATAATGTAGTTGCCATTATCAAAGCCTCCTCTGAAATATGTATTTGCCAATCATAGTTCCTTAAAAAAAAGTTATTAAAGTAAAAACTTTCAAGTCATACTTATTTGTGTACATGTACATATTAATTACTTTCAAAAATGGGATAAAGACAATTAGTGTAACCCTGCTGTTCTTTCTGCTTGCACTAATGAGCTGTCAGTTAGTTTTTCATGCTAAGGTACTTTAGTTTCCTTTGTATGTTTCAGTCTGTATTTTCCAAGTCATTAACTGTGGCTTTATTGGGAAGCGCTATAACAATAGTAAAGGACCCTGTGTCTGCAGTTAACATGACTTATTATATTAACGACAGATACGGTTATTGAAGTGTGGCGGTTCAAATTATAGAAACACCCTGGAACATTAAACAGTCTTTAATTAAGTGAACCAGTGAACCGATCCCAGAGAATTATACCCTTGTTTTCAAATTGTTTCAAACTCTACTTTCATAACTGAGGTTTCATTTTCTGACAGATACTCTGCTGTGGTTTTACTTGAAACTCAATAAGAGCTTTCAAGCAACTTTCTCATCTCTGAAGCCTGTTCCTCTTAGCTCTCTTAGCTGGCCGGCATTCAGTGTCCTGGTCCAATCAGATCAAGCCCTGTTTTATTCTCCCAGGAAAAGAGTGGCAGTGAAAGAGACGACATTCACTGCATTAGCCAACACAGGGTGACGGTGATTCTCCCCAACGCATCCATTTTCCTCATGACCGCGGACGTAATGGAGACTGATGGCGGAGAGAGAGGTTTGTCCTACAGGCTGGACCCTTAATCCTGGGTCCTAGCTCACAGCATTCATTAGAAGTCCCTTGGCGGCCATTGAGTAACGACATGACAGAACCCTAACACTGGTCACCTTATCACATCCCAGCTAATCGTTATATAAACTCCTTTTATCCCTTTCCCATGTAGAATATTTGTAAAATGAACAAAATACGATGCATTATGTGGGTAAATGAAGACATACCGACTAAATTACATCATTTACAACCAGGAGTGAGACATTCAGAGGCATTGGCTTTTAGGGTTATTTTAGTTTGGCACCAAGCTTGTTCTGGCATTGTAGACATAGTTTGGCCTTTAATACCGCATTATAAACTTTATGCCCTCCCCTTACCTGCCGTCTGAAGACTGTTCGGTGTATGTTGTCTGACCTGATTTAACTTTGCTCCAAGATTGGCTTTAGACGCTCAATACTGACTCCACTGTCCATTCCAAGACACCTTTCATTTTCTCGGAATTAACCTGCTCTGGTCTCACATCAGCAACTTCAGGGACCTGAAAACCTTTTTTATTCTCGGCTGTATTTCTGACTCACATAGCTGTCACAGGCTGTCAAAGGTAGGGCTAGCACATCCCAGCGCTTTCATGTACCTATTGATCCAGTGCTGAATATAATACCATACAATTTTCTTCGGTTCATTTATTGTACAACATTAAAGCACAAAATCTTCCATTCATGACAACTGCTGAAGGATAGTTGCCTTCCTTTCTCACTTTATTATTCAAATTCAAGAAGAGCCCCTCAGCAAATATACAAGCAGTGACGTGTCCAAGTCTTCCTTTTTCAGACCAGGTTTTATTCACCTTAAATATGACAACTGATGTGATAGTCGTAATAGTACATTAGCGCAAGTCGTCATTAACTTTATATCAGACTTCAGTACAGCTTGCAAAGCCGTTAACATCTTACCTTTTTGACAGTCCATTGGAGAAGCCCTGGCAGGCCGGATCAGTGAAGAAGCATGTCTTTCTCTGTCCCAGCATGAGAAAATGCTTTCGTCTTTCTACTGCCTGGAGTGATATTATGCAGAGTGAGTCACAGAGGATCCAAAATAAACAAATCAGTGAAGCTTCCAGTCTTGTCTCAATGACACAAACCCTCGGGTCCAAAGAACTTTTAATGATTAAAAGATATCCACAACCACAACACAATTTCATCAGTGTCCAAACTAATAACTTTAAATAGGCAGGTTGTGCTGACATTACATTGTGTCGGATATCTCTCGTCTAAATGTGAAATATCTACAGCAGTCCCCACAGTCAAATATATGCCCTGCATGAAACTCTCCATAAAAGAATTGTTCATGTAAAAATATTATTTCTGGTCAGGACTGGTTGGTGTTTTTATTCTATCAATGGAGCAATGCTTTCTTTATGTCTGTCTGACATGTCAATACTGTTGGTCTTGAACCATGGCATGTTGCGAATTATCCTCAACAAACCTACCCTTGGCCTTCTCCATCTTTCATGAATCACATTTGAACTCCCACTTGTGTTTTCTATACGGTGTCGGGTCTCTACGTGCATGGCTGCAGAATTATATAGAGGAACAATGAAGAAGAACGCTGTAGAATGTTGTAAGTGTAGCCTGATGGTTCATTATGGAGCTTCAGCTGTCTCTCCAACTGTACATGGTTTGGTACTTATTCTCTTTAAGGTGGGAAATACTGTTGAGTACCTGGTTGGGTGGCAGAAAAAGCCTCCTGCATCTTACATAAATAATCTTTTCTTGCACAGTGTTTGTGTAGAGGAAAATGACTCAAGACCAGAAAGATGTTATTGTAATGTAATTCTTTTTTAACAGCCCTTCAGATAATGATAGCTCACCACCATGATACACCATACAGTAACGCAAAGTATATCTGTAATCTGATGAATCGCACTTGTAATTAGGTGTATTGTTATTTTTCCCAGGGCGAAGCTATTACTTTTGCTACAGCACAGTAGGCATTGGTCTATTGTACTTCAAACACCAACTGTACATCATGAAACATCACATTGTGTTTTGGTAGAGATATGCTTCAGAATATTACATTTCCTTTCTAGTGAGGATTTTCACAGGCCATAACTCAACAAGAAAATCTTTTGTAGTTTTTTTGTAGTTCTTTTGTTTAGTTAGTAACTTGTTTAATTGACTAAAAGGTAATGAAAATGTGAGGAGATCATTATGATCTGTCAAATTATATTTGACTTTAAGAGATTACAGGTGCACAACACCAAACAAAACCCTACACTGTTGCTACTTTCTGGGTGTTTCTTACAGCAGAAGAGGCTGAGCTTGCAGGTGAGCTACATGCAGATGCCAGGTTTCTCCTCAGGCAGAATGGCATCTGGAACTTTCTCCCATCCAGCTGTTGTCAGGGGCGACCAGATGCTGACCCCACCCTCTCCATCCCCTTGTTTCTGAATGAATTGGTATGTCATCCAGGGTTGTTATTTAACAAGACTTTGCCTGGAGGATATGAAATAAAAATGTACACAAGCCATCTCTTTGACAACTAGAATTGAGATAATCCAACTGAAAGCAAACTAAATCAATCATGCTCATGAATGACAACGTCCGTGCTCCCAGTTTTCTTATTTTCATGCAACCTCATTGGCATGGCTGGATGCCCTCCTCCCTCTCTCTCTCCCCTTCTCTCTCTGTCTCCCTATCTCACTCCCTCTACCTGTACCTCTGGCTCAGGACTTTATCATTCCAGAGTCACGCTCACCTCAGCACTCATCGGGAACAAATGGTACATTACGCTAATGGAAGCAAGCAGACAAAGCACATGTTCAGCTCCCAACCTCCCAATAGCACACAGGGAGCCAATTATCGCATAACACCCCCTCTGCCATGGACAATCAATGCTTTACTTTTAGTGTCTGGTTGTTAGCCAGTGATAAAGTATAACACATTTATAGGCTTTTTTATTAATGTTCTATTTTTTACCTGCACTCTAAATCCAATCTTTTTGACCCTTGTCAGTCCTCACAACTGTTCATTCTCCCTTCAAGTGCAAGAAAGTTGTAGTGACATGAGAACATTGAGAACTATGATTGCACTTTATAACACCTATACTTAATACAATTAACATAGTAACGTAATCGTTCTCAGGATTTGAATGTACCTAAAGTTAAGGCACTTAACGTGGGTACCTAGCCATTTTTGAGACTTGAACATAACAAACCTATGTCATTAAATCCACAATGAATAATTTTGCCTTTATAGTGAGCTGTACTGTGGGACCAAATGCCTTCAATGGTCAGTTCAAGGTAGAGACAGTGGAACAGTGGAAACATTTAAATGTTCAATAAAGCGGATATCATTCTTATTATCCCCCAGGATGTGCTACAGTAGGCATGGATGGGCAATTCCTTAATGGACTATAGGAAGACTAGATTAGCTCATTGGCTGGCAGTATTGGATCTCCTGAGTGAAATTAGCCAGCCTGCCTGTCTGGATAAGAGTGAGGAAAGGCTTTGGATGGATGAGAGAAGGGGTGTGTGAAGACAGAGAGAGGGAGATTGAGAGAGACGGAAGGGGTGGGGGGGGGGGGGTTAAAATGCAAAAGAGAGAGGTAGAGAAAATGAAACGAGAGGAGATTGAAAGTAAAAGAGGCCCCATGAAGACATGCTCTTGGCCATGGTGTTCTCTTTATGTGTCTCTGATCTGCCTCTTCATGTTGATTTTGAAGTAAACTGTGTTATGTTCTTTTATTTAGACCATTCTAATCTGTAAATCCATTCTGGCCACATCTGATTCATCACACCAAAACAACTCAAGTAAACATTTTGCCCATTTCATTTTCCAAAATGGTGTTAATTGAGTTTCTGATGTGGTTAAAACGTTTGTTGGTACCCTGGCAATCTAGGTCCATCTCTGAGCAGCATGCATTCCTCATGCAGTGTAGTTCCTTTCAAATTGAACCAGACATCTTAAATGCACCGTATAGCTTATCGGCTAATCATGGAAAACAAACCAAAAACTAAAGCTGGTTGGAGCTGAGACTCAGAAAGCTGCAAGGCCAAGGACTGATGTTGCATTCATATACAAATCTTGGCTGTGTAGAATAAGTCTGCATCGCTATCTGGTAGTCCAGATATTAGAGAGTACTTTCCTCACTAGCACCGCTGTTACCAAGTTCTCATTAGCATTCAATATGACAATATTTGTGAAATTGATTGTTTGTGGAAATAAATTGTTGCTCTTGGCTTGTTTCAGTCCTGAGAAGCATGGTTCATAAGACCATGTTTCACCTTCCTCACAGCATATGCCATCGCCTGTGATAAGCTTGCTTTATTACTGTCCATGCCTCCTCAAAAATAAAACACACAATCATTCATCAACAACGACAATCATCGACAATCATCACCATGGAAAACAATTAGTACCATTCTATACAGTGAACAACTAATGGATAACAATGACATAACCGGTAAGCATTGAATAACAAATATCTTCAACAACAAGCAGGAAAGATAACCAGAAAACACAGCCCATTTCCACAGGAGAGACCCTGTTACAATGCACCAGTGTGAGAAATTGTTCCTCCACAGCCAGGTCATATGAACCAGCAGAAAGCCAGCATTCGGTTAAGGTTTTGATAAAGTGTGAGCCGAGGATATGAAGATTTTTATGCTGCTCAGTCAGTACCTGACCGCTCTCACAGCCTGCTGGAGTCAGCAGTAACTACACCCACAGCCCTACACATCAACATACTCCAAGCTCCTCCTGTGGAAACAGCCACGGTGTAATTCATGGGGAGACGGTATGAGACTTGTCTCCATTCACACATTCCATACTGTGTGGAGGGTCTCACGCATCCTTGTGGAGCCTTTTAGAAGACCCTGATTGTGGGCTTTGCCTTCTTACTGTACTGTATTGTGCTTTCCAACGGGGTGTCAGCATTCATGAATGTGACGCTGAAACACATCACTGTTTTCTTGTTTCGTTTGCAAAGGCTGTGACAAGATATTATGATGAGATATATTAGGATCCGATTCTATGATCTTAAAGTATGATCAGATATTATGGTCTGCACCTGTATTTTCAGACCAGAATGTAAATGGATTCTGGATACAAAGGGTGGGACCAGATCAAGACAAAGGCCCCTGACAACACAGGGGAATGGATCTGGCCGAGCCGGGTATTATGACAAATCTCCTTCAGAATGAGAGCTCACGGCTCAATGCATCACAGGGGGAGATTAGTGGGGCACTTCAAGTCTGAGTTTCATTCAAGTTACAAAGGAGTATTTTCTTTCTCTCTCAAGTTTCGGAAAAAGATGAAATGCCAAACAGTAGCAAAGAGAACATTAAACACCCGCGTGCGTCTTCTGGATGAAACAGTGTCATTGAGGTTATATCTCCAAGGCAAGCAGAGGCCTTAAGGAAGAACTTACTTTTTTTGCAGTTCTTTACATTTATAACTCCTTGATGTGTAAATGCGGGATTTGTTTTACAATTTTGTGTTGCTTTAATAGCTTTAAAGGTTACTTTAAAAAAGTATATAAGGGAATTTTTGTATACATGTATTTGTTACTGTGGTGAATCCATCTCTAAACCTCTCTCTTCATTTGACATAAAGATACAACTGCACTGTCACCCTTCTTATAGGCTCTGACAGGTCACATGACTTGTTTATCAAATAACTGCCTGAATCCTCCCCTGAAATGACACAGGCTCTATGTCATTTGATTGACAGATGTATTACAATGTGTGGGAGACCATTGCCTTGGTCGTCGGTACCTGTGCGTCCCCAGAAGCACATAGACTCCACAAACATGAATACATCACACATGTCATGGGGATTTCAATGAGCAGAATACAATGTAGCTGGATGATGCTGAATATTTGGGATTTGCAGTGTGGCTCGATAGTATCTCCAGATAAGCATACTTTTTTTCTTGGAAGCTCGGCTCAAACCTAGAGCTCTAAAACCCACAACACTGATTGTTGAATGGTTAAATATTGATGTAGCCCTGCTGGCTGGGACAGAAAATAAATATAGTTGCCGCAGTTAAACAGATTAATGCAGGTAGACTGGATGGAAAATACTGTTCAAAAATCATTTTCTTACTTTCCTGTTTACCCTGTGCTGGCAGATTGTAGATTGCTACATATCCCAGAAGTTCCAACAATTCACACAGAATTATTTAATCTCAAGATTGGGACATTTCTTTGCTGCATCGCTCATTCCGTCAGTGTGGTCGTCTTCCCCAGGGTCTGTGGATGTCCCCCAGGGTTGGGAGGACAAGGCACCCATGGCTTGGCAACTAGGCTCAGGTTTAGAGAGGGGTGAGGATCCCCTGCTGTGAACTGGATGAATATTCATCATATTTACCCTGTGGAAGACGGGTGGTGAAATGTGATCCCCCTAGTCTCCCTAGCTCAGCTCTCTGCATTCCTCCCCATCCATCAAATGCAGCTCCTGCTTCTCCCCAGGGCTGTCCAACGCACTCTGCTGGCCTCTCCCTTCAGGCCTCGCATCCACACTGCCTCTGTGAAATGAGCCAGAGGGTGATGTGAGCTTTGCTCACACTGTGGGCTTTAATTTATCTGTCTTTGCTTAAAACGCTGCTCCACATTGCCTCTCCCTGAGCACCTGTGAGCAAGCTGCATTCAGGAGCAGATTCTTCACAATGGGAAAAAGGGGTAGATCAAAAAATATATATATCTTGAAAAGCTTTGTTGCTGAATCTCAGAGCTCATTGTAGGTGGCTGGGTGCAGCCTCTTCAAGAGAGAAGGTCCCCATCTTCCCCCACTTAAAATCAGGAACTCTATGAATTTTTACACAGCTGTTGTTTTTTTTCAAAGCATTGTTCAACAATGAGGGTTCACGTCTACAGACATCAGGCCTTCCAGGCATCATTGTGCTGCTTCCAACTGTCGTCATTCAGCACCTCAATTGCCTCAGCTGGGTAATTAAGACAGGGCTGCTGCCAAACCGTGTCACCTGGTTGCCTGCTATATTTACCCTCTTCAGCTCCAATGATAGAGGAGATGAGTGGTCCTCCAGGGGTGAATCAGCCAATCAGAGACAGGTGAATTCCGGAAGCCAGTCACGTCCCACTGATTGGGTCCTACAGTATAGAATCATCTGGGCTGTTTTTCTAACATTGCTCGCAGAGTGCAGCACATGCGATGGTGTCTTGTGTGTTATTATGTACAATGACACCTCAATCTAAGGATATGTTCTAGGCTCCAGGTGCATGGACGGCCTGATAATAACCTTTACTGTGGTGGTAGGGTGCTTTAGTTTTGTATTACCACTACGAAAGATGAATGATTTGAAAGTAAAACATTGTGAAAATAGGCTTCTGTCTGACCGCACAGTTAGCAAGCTCCTTCGGATTCACATACGAACGTCCATATTATACTTGCTAATGTGCACCAGCACTATCGATGTGGGAGACCTGTAATGTTCCATTAGTGAGAGGGAGCTTCAGCCACCAGCCTGTCCTGTCCTGTCCAACCCCCTTCCTCAACCCCCCTCCCCCCCCCCACACTCTCACACACACACAAAGCTCACCACTCACCCTGCCCCAATCCTCCCCACCACCACCCCTCCCTTTCCCAGTTCCTCCTCAGACCACTGCAGACAGCGTGTAGGCTACATCAGCCATTACAGCTCTAATCCTTCAGTGTGATGACTCAGCGTATTCAAGCAGCCTGCCGGGGTGATCGGGAGTTCCCACATCGGTGACTGTTAGTGCCTCTCATGTCTAAACTCCATAATATCTCCTTCATCCTCATTGGCTCCCTAGAGACGCGGTGTCAGGGTTTATTACCTCCTCAATCGTGCCTCTATTGTTCCACCCAAGAGGTTTTAAAGTGAACTTTTGGGCAACCTCCTCCCTTCCTCTCCCTCCCTTCCCCCAGTCAGCCTTGGTTAGCGGTGCCAATGGCAGCTATTACAGGATTGGCCTGGATATGCTGTTAGCTTGTCTGCAAGGAGAAACACCATCTCCCTGGAGAGGCAGTGTGGGTCCAGGTAGAGGAAAGGCTGCCTCCTTCATCACTGTGTTTTTATGGTAGCCTTTCCTTTGGCGAGAGTGTGAATATAACTAGAACCCCTTGAGTGTCCTCTCCAGGGACAAAGTGTTTTCACTGAGGCCACAGATCATTTCTGGATCGATACATTTACAAAAAAACAAACATTTACAGCACACACAGTGGCAAGACTAATTTTAAACTGAAGATTTACACGCCAGGCTTTGGCTCTTCCACATTTGAGTGTTTGCCCAAATGGTGGCCACGGTGTCATTTCAAGGGGAACCAGATCTGCCAGGAAGGAGGTGTATCCTTTCTCTGTGTGACCCTGTTATCACCTCCTCACCGACTGGGCATCAACGCTGTGAGACGATTCAATACCCGTCAAGTGTCTCCCTGACTCTCTGTCTGTCCCCATCAGAGCCAAGGGACGGGCGCAGAGGAGATGAGAGGAATACAGAAGAGGCTGAGGCTTCTGCAGACTTCAGCAGGTGAAGACAGACAGGGTTCCTCTGGCAACAAAAGAGACATACCCTACACTGGCACGCCTGAAAGATTTCCCGGACCGCTGTGTATAGTAAGTCATGTGTTGAACACAATTTACAGTGTTGCAAGGTTTTTTTTCTTTCCTGGAGGTGTTTTGCGCAGACATACTGCAGCTTCACGCTGTAGATCACAGTATTCCACAGTGACTGATTGAAAGATGGTCAATAGAGAAGACAGACCAATAGAGGTGTGAGAAGATGGATTGGGAGGAGAGAGTGGGCTCCTTGTCCCAACACAAGCTCCAGGCACAGCCGGTGAAGGACACTATCACACGTTTATATACACACACACACACTGACAGACAGACAGACCCACACACACTAGCAGACACACGCCAACAGACACACAAACACACACAATTGCACGCACACATACAAAAACACACACTCTTCCACACTTCCCCGTGGGCCCAAGGTGATACATCAGAGGAGATGAGGCGTGCCATTAAACCTGCAATAAAACGTCCCCCTCCTTATTCAATAAGATAACCCATTCATTTCTCCCTCTGCCCTTCAGCGAAGCACACACATCAGCATGCTTCACAATGAGGAAATCTGGCAAGGACTTCTTTTGATCAATTTCTGCAGAGATGGTTGAAAATCTCAGTCTGATTAATTAAATGCGACACTATGCCCAGTCACACAGTTCCGGAGTGAGGTGTCAAGTTAAACAGCAACTCATAAAGTCAAGGATCCTCATGAAACGTGTACGGTTTAACGCACACACATTTTCTATGCCCCCCTAACAGGTGGATCCTTCTGACTTTCAGACGTATGAGGATTCTGAAGTCACAGGATTTAAGTGGATGCAAGAAAAATTGAGAAGACAGTCAAGAGGAAGTAGAACCCGTGGGTGTGGAGATGCTCCCCCAGGGACAGCTCATCCACCTTGCCAGTGAGTGGTGAGAAGTCCTCGTGGTGTAGGAGTTTAGATGGAGAACAGTTCTATGTAGATACTTCACAAGTTCACTCAAATAAACAGCCCATAGGAAGAATGCATGCTTGTTTTCTGAGAGGTCTATCCCATCTCAGTGTAATATTGACCGTTGCATAAGTGCAATACTAAGTGATGTGATGACAGTAAGAAAAGAAAAAAAAGACAGAACAGCCAGGTGGCAGACAAGAGATAGGACAGTCGCTTTGGATAAAAGCGTCTGCTAAATGAATACATGTAAATGTAAATGTAATGTTGGATATAATAAAAAAATAAACACTGTCTATATACTGTTGAAAAAGGGTAGGTATAGTATATATCAGTGGTAGACCACACAAGGTCACATGTTTAAAACCCTTCCTTGGATAAAACATTTTTACCAAAAATATGCATTACATTAAAAATGTTGGCTTGACACGTGTCATTCTGCTGTCTGACCAAGATACTTACATTTTGTTGGGTGCAGTAAAGGAGTTGTGTGGTTTGGCTTCGGAGCAGGCTGTAACAAAGAAGCAATAGAACAATAAGAAAGGGTTACATATACTTCAAGACTCTTCCAAGTTACTGTCTGACTTGTTATCTCATCTGATCCAAGTTTGCTGTGTTTGCTTTGAAGCATGGCTCGACAAAAAACCAGCACCATGGAAACTTACAACCACCATGAGATCTGTCACTTATTGCTTTTGTAAGAATATTACTTCAGCCGAGGGAGGAAAAAAAAACACAGGAGCTAATATGAAAAGGCTAATGCAGCTGTGATTAAATGAGGAATCTGCCCTCTGTCTCTGGATAATACAAAACAGATATCTCATATTGCCTTCCTATCACTGCAAATATATATCTAACGGGGGAAAAATGAAAGGTTACTGTCACTGGATTTTTAAACCGGACGGCTAATATAACACTCAAAGAACTCGGAGCCTTAGATATTTTGCTCCATATTTGTTTTTGTCTGGCACTCTGCAATTCACCGCTGGTAAATATAATCAAGATCAAACGAGGATGCATGCAGAGACTGCAACAATATGAAACATAGACACTTGATCTATCTTCCGGAGATAGGGCTGAGCTGTGACCGGAGGCTTGGAAGAGCCTTCTGGAAGCATTAGGTACAATACAAAGCTCTTTTCTTCTGCTGCTAAAGTTTTATCTAATGACAGAGGGTTTACGGTTGGAGAACGCTCAAGGGCGTCATCAGCAGAGACTGCTTGGCCCTGGGTGGGAGAGTTCTTTGCATCTGAAAGCTCCAGCTCATCCATCATCCATATGATGAAACTCTCAGCAGCTTCTCCGTTTCCCAAATTAAATTCTCCACAGTGGCTGCATCTCGGTATGTTCTCACGTGAGTAATGTGCCAGAGAGGAGATCCTGAGAAGGCAGAAATCACAGAGGTGTCTGACACTCAGGTGAAATGTGACTCCTAGATGGAAATTTCTTTTTGAAGCAGAGGTGTTTCTCTGATTATGCCATTTCTTTAACACAAGACAAAACTGAATGTCTTTTTTATGCAACTGTCTTTTCAAGTCTTCCAGGCTTGAGGTCCTGAATGAACTGTCACACCTAGGCACTCAGAGCAGCCTGCTAGGAGGCTGCACTCTGCTTCCCCTGAGTTTTGAGTTAATTGGTTTCACCTGTTGCTTGTTTGCCCCTTTTTGTTTGCTATTTAAACCCCTGTGTTCCCTAGTTTTGTTGTGAAGTCTTACTTTTTATTAAAGTTTGTCTGAGCACTTTTCCATTGAGTCTTATCTGGTCAGTGTTACTGACAATTTTGCCTGCCTTTTGACAACTCCTATTGGATTCTCTACTTTGCCCCGTTTGCCTATATTACAACCTTCTGCCTGTTTTCGGATTACCATTTTGGATTGCCTCTATTGTCCTGCCTGAATACCGATCTGTGCCTGTTCCTTGACTAACCTGTTTCGTAATAAACCCTCTGCACTTAGATCCTTCCTGAGAATGGTCTGCTTACAGGAATTAAAATGCAATGGTGGTATACTAAAAAGGAACACTAAACCAGAATGTGGATTAACAATTATCTGTCCGATAATAAGTAGGAATATTAAATTACAGAATTAAAATAAATTAACCCCAAAAAATACAGATACAGTAGGTGTCTCAGGATGTCACCTTCTATAATTTGTTGATGCTCTCACTTTCATGATCTCATCAGTATACCTAGCCAATGAGTATTTGAGATTCTTCATCCAAAATCAATTATTTTTACTCCAGTTTTTACTCAAGTGTTGAGGCTAGCGTTTCCTGCTTAGTTTCTGCTCTATGAAAAATAATACCCCATGGAGAGATTTCTTTTAGGCAATGTACCTAGAAATAAGAGAAAAATTCCATTCTTATACAACAATAACTGCTCAATTATTGATCCAGAGTAATATTTCCTTATAGTTTAGTTTTGTTCCATCTGCTTTTTTTTCTTTATCCTTTCTTCTCATAAAAAATTCAACAGCCCAATCTACTCTTCCACATTTTCATTATCTGCAGATTTCGTCAAGTGGATGCATTAGTGACGTTTAACGTTACACCTTTCCAACAATCCAGGCGCAAGGTCTGGGAAGTAGCCTGTATGGGTTAAGGAGCAAAACCTTGACGATCAACCTCCTTTTGCACTGGGTAGCAAGTCTTCAAAAACACCAATAATGATGATGGCTAAAGGAAATGCTTGTGTGCTTATACAGGGGCGGTAAACCATGAATCTGAGTTTGGTTATGTGAGATGTAATGTTGAAAGTATCAATAATTCAACATCTTAACATATGGAATGGAATTTAAGATACCTTGAGTTACAGGAAGCACTTTCTATCCTTGCTAGAATCAGTCTAGATACTAAATGTAAAGTTGGACAATGTCAATGCAAGCCAGGGTCAAAGAAACTGAACAGCACATTGAAAATGGAAACCCTTGGAGGAAACCATGCTCCTGAACTGCACCTCAGCACCTTCCATAGCCAAAGAAAGTATCATCAACACACAACCTAATCAGTAACATCACCATACGAAGTAAACAACCATCCTCAGCTGACAGACGGGCATCAACACTCATTCTACCAACCATGGGAACAGCAGAACACTATTTACAGGCCAACACACTTGTTGTACGTGTCTGTTGTACTGCATCCATCCTGATGTGAGGTGGTAGACAGAGGAATGGTGAAGTGCCGTAGGAAGGGTGTGAGAGCACAGGTGGAGGAACAGCTGTTCCCAGTGTGTACAAAGACATCACCAACCACGGCCAGATGGAGCCTCTCGACACCTTGAAAAACACCCTCTGCTTCAAACAAAAGGCCAAAAATGACGAATTGCTTTATTAATGTGCTGGTATTGTGAAGATCTAATTAAATCACATCTGCATCTATATGATTACTTGGTCAGCACTCTGAGTGCTGTTTCCATAGATGGTGGGTGAAATTATTCCATTGATAGACCTCTTCTCACTATTTCTACAACATGACAGCCATTGACTGAACATAAAGTAACATCAGCTGCCATTGGAAACAGTAAGGGCCATTGACCATGAACCAACCATTCTGTCAGTCTGTCAGGCAGTCAATGGGTGTCAGAATGCTAGTGGGACCATTGCTTGTCTGAAATACTTTAGAATACCTGAATTTTTTCAAAAACGTAGGAAATCATTAGCATGGTGTTGTTGGAAAATTATAAGTTTGTGATTTCACAAACACCAGAATTCAATTCCAGGTGTGTTTTTCAGTGAAACCAAAAAACCAAGGCATGTGCTTCATGGTTTTTGGATACAAGTAATCCTTTATTCTGCCTCTTTAAATATTCAATTTACCGCAACCCTTGAGACCTTAAGAGAAAGTATCCATTTTTCATGAGGCACTTGTCAAGCGAAAATGGTGTTGAACTAGGCACCATATTTGTAGGCCGGAGATAGGTGTCAAATATGGCCCTGTAATTTAATAGCACTTTAGTGTAGGCCTCATATCTTGACACTTGACAGGAACCCCAGGGTTTTGTATGAAGGAATGCCTCCACAGAGCTGTTAGATAAATGAATGTTGCATGCACTTATGCTAATGGGATATGTACTGCCTGAGCATTCACTGGGGTGTATGCAGACAGATGAAAGCAGGTGATGAAGGTTATGTATGGCAAATTACTCAGGAATGGGTGTTTTTTATTATACAAAGGACATGAATGTATCATAACAAACAGTGGTTGTGAGAGAAATTGACTGTTTTTGTCAGAAAGGGGACAGGTCTAAATAGTGGTGAGCAGGCTTGCAAAGGAGGTAATGGATGAAATGAGCACTGGTGGCCTGTGAACACTCACTGATATCATCAAATGAAGACAAAGGCACAATCTTGTTGATGCTAAACCATGAGACAACAAAAATATGGAGATATATTGTAAAGATCTAAACACGGACATATTTATAATAACTAGACTACAGGCAAGCCATACGTTTGCTGAAATAGGCAGATGGTATCCCCCTAAGTGTAAGAGGTAGCCTATTATATATTATTTACTAAATATGTTGTTATACTCGGAGTAGTATTAAATCTACATTTTGTTCTGATTTTACTAAAACTGCTGCAACAAGATCTAGCCCCAGTTTGTTTTTGTTTTTTTGTAATTGTCTTTAACTTGAGAATTTAAAGTCACACCTGCACTGCCGTTTTCCTCCGCTGTTAGCCTGGTGACCGCCTGAAGGCAATGATTGAGGGCTGAAACAAACAGGAGAGATAGCACAACGTTGGGTTCCAAACATGCTGAATATACAGCCTCGGGCACAGCTTCCGCAGGGAACAACTGCTTTCTGAGAAAATCACATGCAAGTACAGCCTATACGGTGTGAAAGTGAAACACAACATTTTCTTAAGCAGTCGGTACTGCTATTAGATCTGTCTCTCTGTCTGATATTTAGTGTTGTCAAAAGCAATGTTACAGTTGTAAACGTTCCTTTTGTTGCGCAACGCATGTGGTTATCCGACGCAGTGGTGCTGAAATTGTATTTTACTCCCGGTTTTTCGGGAATTTACCCTACGCGTCCTTCAACACTTTGTAGGCTTACTAGGCTACCAGTGATTCTAGTCAGTGTACAAAACTAAAATATAATTCTGACTCCTACTGTACTTTTGGCAAATCATGCAACAACTAGGAAAAGGGTATACTGATTGTGGGTATTTGTCGCGCGAGAGAGCATGTAAGATAGTGAGGGGTGGATGTGTGTGTGAGATGTGTGTGTGTGTGTGTGTGTGTGTGTGTGTGTGTGTGTGTGTGTGTGTGTGTGTGTGGGTGTGTGTGTGTGTGTGTGTGTGTGTGTGTGTGCGGGGGGGAGGGGGGGTGGAGGAGAGAGAGAGCGAGAGTGAGTGAGCGTGTGAGAGACAGAGAAATAGAGAGTGTGTGAGACGGAGCCAGGTAGAACAGTAAACAGTGAGCAGATCATGTTGTGAGCGCGCGCTTACTGTCCTGCTTCTTCATGGTTCTAAGGTGAAGTACAACGGCTGGAATTTTACCTCGGCACCGGAGCTATTTTCTCTCTTAGACAGGATATACTGTACCAGCTCCTTGGATATCTGGTCGGTTGCGAGCAAGGTGGAAATGTCATCTTTGGCCATCGCCGTCAGTCTCACCGTGCTCTGCGTCGTTGGTACCGGGCTGGCGGGTAGTCACTGTGAGTAACTCACCTTATATGCCACATATGTTAAGTGTTTATAAGTGATGGCATTCGTAGCAGTTGTTATTTGTCGTAAATCAGTAGACTCGGGAGTATGCCAAATTGTATTTCAACGCTATCACCATCAGAAACGATTGACTGACTCACCGGCTAAAGCAGGGTTCAAAGGAATATCGTCACATTCACTGACGATTAATAATATTAATCATGTGTTCAGCGGACATGTAGCAGGGGCAGTATAAATAATGGACTCGCGCTTCACAACAGAATCATTCACACTGCTGTTGAAAAAACAATAAATCCACCCATCCGTTGAAAAGATGCGCACATTTGAAACCCCTCTTCCACCGGCAAGCGGTAGGGTAAATTGTCTAGTGTTTGGTCGAATGTTTGTTCTAATTAATTTCGGAGTCCACGCAGTCACTAGAGGTCAGAAGCAGACAGAGTAGATGGAGGTCAATGAGAGGAGCTGACAACATTATTGAACACTTGGAAGAGAGGCAGAGACATATCCTAATGGATTATGATCTGAATAGGTTAATCCTAACTATAAAACAAGCTGAGACACATGTAGATACACCTCCATAAGTAGAACTGTTGGATGGACACAGTTGCAGATTAAAAAGTAATTGAAAATTTGAGTAATATATTCAAATTAAATATATGTGGAACTGAATATGGTTGCCCTCCAACATGTGAGATATGGCTGTGTGTGTGTGTCTAGATGTGTGTGTGCGCAAATCTGGATGTGTATTGTGTGTGTGCATGTGTGAGTGTGTGTGTGTGTGTCGTATTGGTTGTTGTAATACCTTGATTACAACAGATATGGTTTTAGTAACATTGAATGTCCTTATTTTGCTTTCTTGACAATAAATCGCCTCTCCTTGTGTTGCTGTTGCAATATGCGTTGTGGACTAGCCTGAAGAATCATTGAGGTTTGTTTGTGTCTACCAGTCTGAGCCAACTGCTCTCTTTCAGGATCACTGTCTCAACAAGTCAAGCTCCTGCTTCATGAGCCCTGTCAGACCTCTGTTCATTCACCATCATCCCCCACACAAGGAACGTTTCCAAACCTGAAACTGGAGTAGTTTGAGGTGACATGAACTTGTTTGTGACTCGGTGGTTGACGATGTCAGATGTTGTAGAGATAAACAAGAGGACTTTTGCAGCCAATGAAAGCATCTATTCAAATGTTTTAACCACATCTTTGAAGACAATTCATTAATTTAAAATCCACAAAAGGGCTGTGATGGATGTTCTTGTGGTACACTCCACACAAAGTGTCGCTCTCAAAGCGTTCTGCATATTTAAAGCTGTTTAAATTATAGAAATGCCAGTGTAACTGTAGTTTCCCCCGCTGTGAATTTGAACAGTGTTTTCGCTCCAGCAGTTCAAAGCCGGCACCTGACCTCTGCTCCTCCTCATTCTAAACATGATGATATGTACTCGGAGTGTGTATGACTCAAGATGGATGGAATGTACAACTACAGCAGGTTCCCATTGTCTTCAGCAACATCCACCATTAAGCATCAATCACAACCCTGCCTACTTAGATTTGAACAGGGTGGCCTTGTTGTCACTCCTTTTGCCTACTCTGAGAGAAACATCAAAACACAAGGGTGGATCAATCATGGCAGCAGTTCTCAAATGTATCCAATGATCAGGATTGACACAGTGCTCTAGAGATGAAACGTCTAGATTCTCCTTGAGGACAAGCAAATGGCTGTTCTCATATTTACTTTTGAGAAACTAAAGGAGAGGCCAGAGATCCATCATGGCTGGTTTGTGTGGCCCCTGTGTCAGGTGACAGAGATAATGGCAGCCACATCCTCTCAGAGGACATGTCCTCAGTCGCCCCACCACCCTATCCTCTCTCTCTTTCTCCCTCTGTCTCCCCTCCTTCCTCTGCCTCTTAGTTGAGTGACCCTATGCTACTGCATGTGGGTTGAGAGTTGGCATGCTTTAGGGTAAAATATGCAATATTCTATCTTGGGTCAGTGATGGTGAGAATCAATATCCCTTAGTGGCTAGTATCTTGCAGGGCTTTCTGCTGGGTGGGGGTGTTGACTGGGTGAGCAGGACTCTGTTCTTCAGGCTGGTCTGCTCCAGACTGAGTGGTGCTGCCGCATGTCTACCCCCTGAATGTCTCAATAAAGAGAAGCAGAGAATTGTCCTCCTTCGTTCTCCTTCTGCCCCCCTTCCCTCTCTCTCTCTCTCTCTCTCTCTCTCTCTCTCTCTCTCTCTCTCTCTCTCTCTCTCTCTCTCTCTCTCTCTCTCTCTCTCTCTCTCTCTCTCTATCTCTCTATCTATCTATCTCTCTCTCTTTCTCACTTTCCACCCCTTCTCTCTGTCACGCCCTCTAACTCCCCACTCCAAGAGTCGTAGCTCTGGATTATAACCCACTGTATGTGGAGGCAACTTTGTTATTGTTGGTAATGGGATTATAATAGACTCGGTATAAACTGGGGAATGTTGAGTAGGGGCAATTTCACTCTTTGGTCCAATCTTATTTAGCAGAGCCACAAAAACAGGCAGCAGTTTGTGCAAGTTGGTTGCTTGCTTCATCCAACCATAGTAGACGAAGATGATGGTACACACATTACAGTCTCAACACCTATATCTGAAAAAAGAGAACTTCACATTTAAAGGGAGTGCCAAAACAGTTCTGAGGTGCCAGGAATGGCAGTAAGACAGCTGGGTAGATACTATATCTTTGGAACGCCAAGAGTGGATTTGAACATGTGAGGATGTACAACTGGACCGGATTAAATGTGAAAACACAGGATAAACAGGACGATTGTTTAAGGAGCCGAAATCGGAGGTTCCACCTGTCAGGAGCCCTGCATTACGGCTGCTGACAGGTGGATCTACATAAAGCAGTCCTACATTTGCATCTTCATATCTTCCCCTCCCTTTTTAACAGAATATTTTATTTCAGGTCCGGCAGACCTGCCTAATTTCACATTCCTAATACATTCCCAACTCTGTGGGGGATTGTGGACTTTTGACCAGAGCATTAGTGTGATAAAGTCTTTTACTTCAACTTTTTTATGAGGTCAAGCATGCAAAGCGTTTTAAATGGTGAGTGCCTGCTGGGAGGGAGAGTGTGAATTTGAAGGTTGCCTTGGGCAGGAAACAGTAGGGGGTTTCCATTACAAAAGCTCCCAGTGAAAGCAGAACCGGTGACATACTTCCCCTGGGCCTGGCTTTAACATATTGTTCCAGATCCTGTCAATGCCACAGGGAAAAGGGTCTTGACAACGCACACTCTAGTTGAAAAGGGATTTTCAAAAACAAGAAGGATACACAGACACGCAATTCACACTTATGGACACATGCACACACACACATACACACACCAGAATAGTCTGATATTGCCTGTCAACCTTTGAAGCCCTATTAAATGTAAATTAATATCTTCGTCGTAGATTGAACATTTCACACTGTGGGCACTTTGAGCAGAACTGACCTTGAAAGGTGTGAGGAGGAAAGTGGAAAATACATGACAATAATTTCTTTCACCCCATACACTGATGTCTTCAAAGACTTTCCACCAGCCTAATTTAGGCTATGGAGTGGGCTCGATTCACCAGTGGACATATCTAGTAACTTTCCTAAGACTCTAACTGCCCTCCAGAAAATGCAATTTTGCCCCTGGTCTATTTCCCCATAAGTTAAGACTGATGAGATCAATTAAAGTGCTGGAGGATGTTGACGAGTTGACAGAGTGTCACCATAATTTATTTAGAATGACATCTCAGAGGTGTTTGGTAATTACAAATGAGCACCCGCCCCACCTACACCACCCAATTCCCCCTTCCTCCCCCTCAAAACCATCAACAAGGCATTTCAGCATTTGACCTGCTCTTGAGGAGGACATTGTGATAAAGTTATCACTTCTTGGATCGGGAAAGTCTTCACGGGCATAGCCGCCCCTCTGCCAAGATCAGAGATAGTACAGATTATAATACGCCCCGGTCAGGCTCAGGGGGTATCAAAATGTTTGCATTGGCAAGAAGCTGAGGACAGGGCAGCGATACAGCTGGCAATGAAAAAGGAGCTGTCTTTATCCAAAGGGTTTGATCTAAATCCTATACAAACACAAATGTGGTGGATACAACCTGTACAGCCTCGTTCCTGCTGGATTCATGGTTTTCCTTCCCAGACAGCTCCTTGTCTGAGTGCTTCTGTTTCTGACAGGACGTCTTAAGTAAATGCTGTTTGGCTCTTCTTTTGTGTGGTTGATTATGGCTATTGGCTTGAAAGAAAGCCCTACAACAGCAGTGAAATGGCATTTTAATTCAAAGGCATTCCTTTGGATCAAATCTGGAACAAATTTAGCTTTGTTGACGCTGTGCTGTTGTTTCTTTACTAAGACAGCTTATGGCTCAATGCTTTGAATCCATTGCAATCAGCACTGGACTCCACTTCAGCAGAATATAAATAATTTGAGTTAACCGAGTTTGACTGAAGCCACAGATGTGAAGGAGTTCTGCATCCAAACTGTGGGCAGCCACAAATAATAATAAACCATAGTCCAGAATTATCAGTCCAAACATCCCTGTGGTAAATCTTTTTCTTTTTCCCCTCAATAACCCTCCGTCTCCATTTCTGTGGGGTTGTCTGGTGTCTATAGTAAAGAGAGGAAACCACATCATCTTATTTGCCGCAAACAAGGCCTAAGGCCAGTGCAGTTCAAGGCACCCTAGGTCTCTGTTTTCTCATTAGTCCTGTTTCCTCATCTGATAACCTATTATGAGGAAATCATGGTGGCCTGTGAAGGAAACAACTTGCTTTCATCAACTTCAGAGCTGTGCGTGCAGTTGACAGTAATTACCACACACAAACACATCCCTCTCCTTTGATGTGAGAAATTAATTTCTTTTAAAGAAAATCTCATTTAAATTTTATTAAAGAGGGTCAAAATGCCACATAAAAAAACACACGCACATGCACACAGACAAAGCTCTGTAACACGCAAATACAAACACACCCACACATACACAGCCACACACACACACCCACTCACAAACAAAGCTCTGGAAATATGATCTGAAGCAATTAATTTAGAGAGACGATGTCGCTAGTGCAAAAATGAAAATCTATTTGACTATGTGGCGCCAGTGGAGACTGTGGCATTTACATTCTAAAAGATCAGACACTGACGGCAAGCTAATATTGATGCTCAGAGTGCTGTGTATACAGTAGACCTTAGATAACATTGTGCACATTTGCCCAAAAGTGCACTTTATTTAACAATGGAATTGTGTAAAGAAGTCTTGATAGCATTGGCATGCATCAGACAACAAGTGTACTCAATTTAAACAAATTGTTGTTTGCCTCCCCAGTAGGGGTCCCCCTCCAGTCTAATGTGTACTGAAGGACAAGCTAACGGGCTAGTCACCAAGGCAAACTCACTTCCTGTTAGTCTATAAGCTAAAACAACCAATTGGAATCCATTGTCAATCTCTAAAGGAGCTTCTTAGTCCATGTGAGAAAGGAGTTCCTGCAGTGTCAAATATGATTAGAACCATCACTTTGGATTTTTACTCGTTATGCCTGGCAGGGGATGGAGAAGGAAAAGGTATATGAACAGAAATTTTACATATCCTTCCCAGTCAAGAAATGTATGTTTGGATTCACTCAAACACAAAGATGAGTTCCATAGACAGACAAAGGTGTTTGAAGTAAGAGTTGAATGTGCCTCAGTCCAAGGAGACAACATAAGAAATCTATTGGAATATAGGGCGATTTGTTAGCATAAACGAGTCTGGTGTCATTGTAGGGCAACGCTTGTTTGTTTGGTGTCTGAGATACTTGCTAATTAGCAGTATGGCCTGCCAATCTGCAGAGAGGCACTCTCAAAAGATATGGCACATTTTGTCAGAGTGAGTTCTTTGTTAGGGGTTCTACATTTCCAGAATCTGGTTTCTGAACCATAAAATTATCAAATATAAATCATAAATGAGTCAGCATATTTAAAATGTTCTATAAAAGTAAAGAAATAAATAAACGTATTGGGCTCATTTCTTTTAGATTCTAATAGTAGATAGTGTGTGCATGTCTCTAAAATACATGTATTTGGTTTAAGATCTTTACGGAAATATTGACTTCAAACTGTACATATAAATCCCACATACATATAGTTTGAAAAATATTTACTCCATTGTATGGGCAGGAACACAGAATGCCTATCCCTGCTTTGTCTTATTGATGCAGCTGTTGTACCATGTACATTTCTAGAATGCATCCCCCATGAATCCAATAGCCAGGTTAGAACATAAGAAACAATAATTGTTTCCCTTTTCCCTCTACCAGCAGAAACCTAGCAAGAGAGGAAGGTAGAGAATCCTTTGACTCCCCCTCAGCAGTAATATGCTAGTGTACCTTCATGATTTATGGAGTTGTTGCTGATTTTGTTGCTGTTTGATATTCAGCACACATCTCCAAAGCCTCAGCCTTCATGCCCTTCACTTTGGGTCGACTTTATCATGGGGAGATCCAAACCCAACACCTGAACTGAGAAGAGCCCTTGTCTTGACACAGTCCTCTCTAAGCTTATTTTAGGATGAGAGCCTTCAGGATTTATCAGTACATATCTCGGAGACAGAAATACCATGTGCTCGCATCTTAGGAGACGGCACTTGATTTGAGTATGCACCCATCCTCTTACCTGTCAGGGTGAAAAGTGCTTACATGCAAAGTGTGTCACATTTCAGTGGATAATTCTCTAACACTTTGGGAGAAAATCTCCCTCAGTCACCCACCTGTCTTGTCAGTGTGTTGTAAGCGATTATGTCACCCCAGTCCCCCTACTCCCCCACTCTGATAATTTTGCTCACTAGTCTGTATCCAATAAGGAAAGGTAAGGCACTTTTAGTTTAAGTTTTTTTTTTTGCACTATACTCATCTGTAAACTGGTCTTTAACAGCAGTTGGAGAAGACACAAAAAATGAGAGACAGAAAGCTGTAGAGAGAGACAGAGAGAAAGATTTAGAGACTAATACATAGAAAGAAAGATAGATAAATAGAGAAAGAGAGAAGCACAGAGAGAATAGAGAGAGAAGGACAGAGAGAAAGACAGGGAGAGCTCCGGTACCTAAAATCTTCCCTCATGGCTTGGTGCCGCTAGCGCCAGCAGCATCAGTCCTAACGTGCTGACCACAGGGAAATGTAATTATACGACCACCAACTGTTTTACGCTGAGTCACGGCTCCAGTCGGGGCCTCCTCTATTCCAGCCCGATGACTTGCGCCACAGGGGTGGAACTGAAGTGTTTAAACATGTTCCTGCACACATGTTGAGCTGGCTGATATGAAAATGTTCAAGCTGTGTTCGTAACATGTTATCACCCACTGATAAATAAAAGTGGAAAGATAGCATGTTTGGATCCATTGGGCGTACATTCAATAATTGACTTCAAGTCATATACTGTATGATGTGTAACCTAATTGTAGGGAAAGTCTACTTATCTGTTTTTAGATTTGGAGGTATTTATCAGGGGAGAGGTCAAACATTTGCTATCTCTCGGTCTCTCTCTGTCTATCTCTAAGAGTAGGGAGGAAGAAGTTCTGGCTGCAAGAAAAAGAGAGGGAGAGAGAGAGAAGTGAGATAAGAAGGGAGGAAGAGCAAACAGCCTGCAGCGCAGACTGAAGAGAGAGAGTCCACATCAAATCCCTTCAGAGTAAATTTGCTCTAGAGCTGTGATGTATGTAATGTACATTGGCAGATATCTCACTTCCCGTCCTTATTTGGGTCTTAGATAACAGCTTGAACCACTCGACAGAAGAGACATCTGCTGGCGAGCGATCTGAGTGCAGTCAAATCAGGTCAGAGGAGATCCAGTAGGCCAAAAACAAGCCATCATTCTTCAACATGGCGTACCGTGGCAGAATGTCTAGCAGACAGCTAGTTAGTTTTTGTGAAGGGGAATGTTATCAGCAGGCCTCCAACTGAGAGAAGATCATATCCATAAAACATGAAGCCTCTTGTAACAAATAAGACTGAATGGATCCCTAATGGAGAGAGTACAGTAGTCATTGTAATCAAACTGCTGGCAGTTCCTATTATGTCCTCATTGTCCTTAGTTGCTTTTCACAAACACACACATACATGTACATGCACATACACTTTGCCGCGCACACTCACACACACAGCTCTGCTCAATGGCATCAACAAAGCCTGCTCCTGCAGTAAGTGGAGGAGCTCCACCCCACCTCACTGCTCTTCTTGTCCTGGCAGGGCTGGATCAGGGGAAGAGGAGTCTGACACGCTCAGATCACTGGCCTCTTAATCTCCTCCTGCCTGTTGGAAGTGCTCTAATCTCACACTGCTGGATTTAAACATGTGTGTGTACATGCATGTACGTGTGTGTGCTTGTGTGTGTGTGTGTGGGGGGGGGGGGGGGGTATGAGTAAGAGTACAGGTATGCTACTTTGGGCCTGCAAACAAAATGCATTGTGTTTTTCCATTTGGCATGCCCTTACCACACATAGTCTACATTTTCAGTGAATTATAACTTGTATTTATTTTCTATGATCGTACAATAATCCCTATCCATGATAAAGACTACATTTTTTATGGAGTCTTGTTGGTAGAGCTTTAATGAGCTCTTTTACCATGAACAACTCATTACCCTTTTTTAAGGTGTTAATCCCTAGCTGTTTTTCATGCCTCAGAAAACAGGTAATAGGCTAATGAAAGCCTGTGGGCGATTTGATGAAACAGTCAAGAAAATCTATCTCAGGATTTAAGTGGTGTAGATATAGTTTGATTGGATTTAAGCTCTCATTGACTCAGGACAGGGTACGATACCCAGCAGATGCACTATTGTGACTGGTTGGTAAATAACATTGCAGATAGTGTTTAGGCTCTTGGAATATAAAATTACATGTGTACAGTATAGAGCATAATGAACTGTATGATGTCAAATTGTCAAGAAGCTGTTTACTTATCTATTCATATATCTTCATATCAAAATATATGTTGAGATGGGTTGTTTTTTTGAGTGAGTAGATCCCATGATACAAGGGTGAAAAAGGGGGGGAATGTTTAGGTATATTAAAATGGAAATTAGTTTCATTACATACAGTCAGAAATGGCCTGCATGACCGAGAATTCCCCAGTGTCAATATTGATGTTCAATTATCTTTATCATTTTTGTGTTTTCGCTTTCAAGGCCATCGATTCTTGTGAGAGGTACAAATGCAGTGGTTGAAGAGAATAAGATATCTGAATAAGAATGTGTTGTCAGAAAGGCCAGGAAATGTCATCTTCAATCCCCAGCCAGAAGCGTTTCATCTACTATGTAAATAACATATGATCAGAAAACTAATGCATTGAAAACAAAATTGCGAACACACACACAGTAGTGGAGATAAAAGAAACTCTGGAGTTGGCTTTAAAATATATTTTTTTCAGCTCTATCAAAAGCTGTCAAAAACGATGTCAGCGAATTCCTGTGTGTTTTCTGCTAAAGAGTCACTGTTCAGCAGAAGCCAAGACCTTGGGAGGAAAGGTCTACAAAGTAGGTCTAGGATTTCAAACAAGGCTGATGGTCTTCCAAGTGTCAGCTTTCTTCAGAGGAGCTCCGTGGTGATCTCCCTTTTTCAACCATCACAAAGTAGATTTTCTCTTCTTTTCTTTTTACATTTCTTTGACTAATGATTCATATTACCTGGTAGTGGGAGTAAAGTTAGAAGTCTATTCTTAAAGAAAGGAAAAAGTAACTATACACAGCAATTTTTTCATGAACATCTTATTTTTTCATGTTTGTTCCTAGTAATAGGACTTATATAATTTCTTATAGGCCCATGCTCTAGTTATTGGTTTGTGTAGAATGGGTGTTTGCACCCTCACATACAGAGGCACACCTCTATCCAATAACAAACAAGATGACATTGTAACCAATGGATTTAAAATGAGCATGTTTAATTTAGTTTAGACTTGGAAACACAACAATTTCATTGTTGTAGATTTGTTTTATCCCAGTGCATTGTGGCACCACACATGTGGCAGGTGGGGCTTTTTAATTACCATAGGTCTGTACCTGATGCTACTGTGAGAGGTGACAATTAGTCATTTTTATTGTGGTGATGAAAGTGAAAGACTGCCTGGGTGGGACGCGCGAGGACAGGTTGAATGCTGACCAGAAGAAGAGGAGGGAGACTGGATGTGTTGATGAGAGGGAACATGATTTATACATTCAGTGGGTGTCACCGTATGATTGACTTTTGCTTTTACGTTTTTGGAATTTTCACATAAAAAAAAATATTAACGAATAAAACAAAATGTGTGATGCAAAAAGTCCCCGTTGTGTAGGCTACTGTTAAAACTGTAGACTTGATGCTGATGGCTTTTGCCAAAGGTTTATGGTCCAGGACACCTCCGTCAGAATCATCCGACAGTAGTAGTGATGACAAGCTATAATAAGACCAAATGAACCAGAATGAGAGAGAAGGTGGATGTTGTCTCTTCCTTTATTTACCCCTAGATCTTGTCTTAGCTCTAACCTCAACCTTAACCAGCTTTAGTCCTGACTCTAAACTTGTGTATTTCGAAACAGTCTTCTTTCTTTTCCTGCCACAAACTGCTTTACTGTTATATTTTTTACTATTGCAGTTTGCATAGACAGAGCCATTACGTTAGAAAATGGGACAACATTACATTAAAGGCCTGTTTGAGCACATACTTGTGTAGAAATTGGTTGAAGGATGGACTGCATCTGGCTTGTGAGCAGTCTCAGCACAATATGAAGATAAAAACACCTACTACTTAGATTCATTGAACTTCATTTAAAGCTCTACTTTCTTTCAAGGACTGAGTAGTCCAGTTAAACTTGATACAAACCTAGATGCATGCATATCCATCACCAAGGGCAGTTTTTGAAATCCAGAAGGACAAGAACCAATGGAGATGATGCTGTAAACAAAACAAAAGAAAGAGGAAAGACAGCTTCTTCAATCTTTACAGACGTCTTTGTGTTTCTTCCCTCTGTGTGAAAGGTTGAAAGTTTCTGTCTCAAAAAACGCTAAGAGCTTAAGGACACATCCAAGTGATTCAACATCCTGTATGTTTCTGAGCGGATTTCAGCCTTCTTGCTGTCCATTCCTTTAGGTACTTAGTGCCCCCATAGTAAGATTAAGGCAGGGTATCATATAATTCTCTGTCCAGCACCGCCTCAGAGCTTAGAGTCCAAACCTCACTTTCAACCTGTTTTTCTTATCCTTTTTGTACAGAAAATGTAAAGCCATCTTCCAGGGTTAGAACTTGTCTCGACTGGTGTCTGAACGGTATCCCTTCTGATGTGCCTCGGAAACACTCACACTGAGAAATAACTAGAGATCTCCACAGGCTACAGACATCTCTCCACCTCCTGCCCTTTCCACCTTCTACCCTTTTCTTACCTCTTTCATCGCCATCCCCCCTTCTCCCAGCTGTCACTCTGTGTCGGTAGAGATCGATTCATAAACCCCTGGCCATCGTTTTCTGATGTCAGGCTCACTGAACAGCTTCTAAAAGGTTAATTAGCTGAATAATCAGCTTAAGGCGGGGAAACTAAAACTAGCGCCCATTGGGAATGTAGGCATGCTCATTTTCCTTAGCCTGTTCTGCTATGTATTTAACCACACCAGTCACAGCGACGGGCGTAGCCACGGGGCGGACATCTGGGGAATCACGTCGGCCTTAATTTCAGAGCACTGTTTCCCATGTGCTCTTGCTTGTCAAATCATTCAGTAAAAATGCATGCAGGGGTGAGGCCAGGGTGAGGCTAGCCTCTCAGCGGACGCTGGGAACGCCACTGTTCACCTGCAGATGCCCTGTGGGATGTGTCCAGGACTGTCAAGAGGAAGAGAGGGAGGAGGGGTCAGTGACAGGTCTGCAGTTTAGAGCTCGTTCTCTGTCCAGCTGACGAGGGAGAAAGCTGTCACACAGCGCCGGAGATGAGGAGGAAGTGCTCTCTAATGAGGAGGGGAGAGAGACATTGAGGTGGAGGCGGGCAAGTGTGGAGAAACAGCATCAGGGGGAGAGAGAGAAGAAAAAATATCAAGAAGCTCAGACGTGAGTGGGAGGGAGGAATAGAGTGCCAGGGAGAGTCTAAGGTTATGAAATAGAAATTATGCATATGTAGGAACAGGAACCTTCTTCTATTGAGAATGAGAATTGGGAAATACTTTTTTACACCATTTCCAATACTTACCCAGTGAGACCTGGGCTGACCACAGAAAATGCATGGGACTGGACTCTAGCACTGAAATAATGAAAACTTTTGACAGACAGCACAAGAAAACTATGTGTGATATGTGCCTGAGAAAATCCCTTTAGCAAAACAAGTGAATGCAACACAGATGCTTTGAAGCCGCAATTGAATAATACAGCATACTAATGGATTGTCCCTTGGGTTTTCTTGACACTGCTCCAAGTAGATAAATAAATGTGTCAAGTGACGAGTAAGGGCAAACTGCAAGCAGCAAATGAAGAAAAACTATTTGTGGTCTTTTATCCGAACAACGATTGCTTGTTGTTTTGTTTAGAACTGAAAATGACTCTGTCCCACAATGGCAGATTAAAGAGACGGGTATCCCCTTTGGACACAGACGGATCGCTTCAAACACTTGCAGAGCAGTTTGTTGTCGGTCATTTCAAGGGCTCTGGTTCTGCATAACCCAATCCTTAGAGTAGAACATTCCTCTGGAGATGAACCATGCCGTAATATACTGCAGAGCACAATCAGAATCTTCAAAATTCTATATTATCTGGTTCAAATCGATGATGTATGACACGCATGACTAATCTCTGAGATGAGTTTATTTCCTTTCATTGCTGTCACATAGACGATGAGAGTGAGAAAACGAACTTTTACTGCGGTGCTCCATCATAAAAGTCACATTTGACTGATTACAAAGTAGGTAATTAGACCACATATCCCACTGCACAAAGAATAGCCTGGCTTGATAAAACCTGAAGAAAAGGTTACAAGAGGGAGTATTCCATCGGCACATGCATGACTTTGAGAGGCTGTGTCCAGGTTCATCCCTGACTCCCACCCATTTATCTACACTGTTTCCGGTGTCATTGCAGTGTAATGAGTTGGCTTCCACATTTGTCCCCACACTATGATGTCATTTGTCAGGTATTGCAGGCAGTAAAATCTCACTAGATAGTCATCGATCATTTGCGGGAGGCAGAGTATGATACTCAAGGGGATTACACAAAATAAGATTAACACATTGGGATATCAGTATTGCATGATGGATACGTGGTATATCATACATTAGTCACTTACAGGATTTCTAAATGTTTTTTTGGAGTTTAATGACATATTAAATATATAGTAATAACTAGTCATCTCACAAATACAGGAAATTGCATTTAAATGTAATTAATTTAGCAGATACTTTTATTCAAAGCAACTCAAGTGTATGTTAAACAATTAGGCCCCTACGTGCTGCAGATAATCAAGGACCAGAAGTGCACAGTTCTAACAGTAGATTATACCTCAGTGGTTAGAGCCAAGGAATGAGCTGTATTTGTACACAGTAACATTATCTCAACTACAATATTGCATAACTCTGCTCATAGGACAGTGCAAAAATACTGTAAGATTCAATGAACACTTAAGGTAAACTGAGCCCAGAGGAAGTCGCTAACCTGATGCTGGTGCTGTTTTGTTCCCTCCAGATAACTGTGACAGCCCGTTGGTGTCCACGTTGCCTCCATCGTCCTTTCAGAGCTCCACCCAGTCCTCTCTCAGCACCGGCCCTCAGTACGCCAAGCTTAACAGGCGAGATGGTAAGTACAGTTAGACACAACACTCTCTCGGCTGTTGTTATCAACAACAGCCGAGAGGCCATCATTGTTGCATTATCTTCACATGCAGTTGACTGTAGATTACCTGTGTTTGGTTATGTGAAATCTTGAGGCTTCCACCTTGGTTTCCAGAGATGTCCGAAGAGGAAAACTAGTAGGTTTTTCAACTTACTAGCAAAACTGGGTCATGTGACTTGGGACATTCAGTTAATGGTGAAGACATTAATCAGTGTCCTATCATATTTTGCTACCAATCGGAATGTGCTACCAGTACTGCTGGGTTAGCTACAGTCGCAAAGTCTGGCCGAACACCAGTCCTAGCTTTATGTTCGCTCCCAGAGGAAACATCAAGACTTTAGCTCTGTCAATGAGCTTCCAAATCTCACTCAGAACTGTTCAATACTCAGATATAGGTATTTAAAAATATATGTGTTCCTTAATCCATACCAATCAACCACACATGTTTGATCAAAAGATGGTAAACATTAAAATGGTGTCATTCAAGTTCATGATTTGACTTTGTCGTAAAAAGGTGTTGCCACCTGTTTTAGCTAGAATTTAACACCTGTTTTTGATTACACACTTGCTGTGAATCTTGTGTTGGTTTTCCGAATGTTTTTTTAATATGGACTGACGGAAAATGTTTTTAGACTAGTTGATTTATGAGTGTGTCCACCTGTGACATCTTCATAAATATGCAACAATCAAATATAAACATTCTCATACATATTTTATATGCCACAAACACATTTTGCAAGTCTATCATACCCTAACTGTATCTCAGGTTATTCTTAGCGGTGGCCAACCTCCGCTATGTGTGCCTGTAACAACAGCACGATGCTGCTCCCTGGGGGGCTCCGTAAACGATGCTTCCTCCGTGGTGGAGACTCTGGTTTGATATTCTGCACTCATCTGCTCCCATGGTGTTGTGTCCCAGCCCACAGCGGCTGAGTAATGAACCTTCCTGCCAGAGCTGACCTGTTTCTCCAGCCTGATAGCTGTGGAGCTTGTGGGGTTATACACATATCTTCATGGAGCACATGATACATTATGTCTCAATATCTACACTCTGTTTCTTCCATGTCGCCTTGCATGATCTGCAGAAATCTAACATGAGATCATGACAGTGTGTTGAGGAACATGATTAAGTGCATGCAATGTAACACACCAACACTACCGACCATTAATCTTTGTCTTTCGGCATGTCTGCCTCGGCAAGTTTATCTTGGAAGCAAAGTCAATAGGCTATAGGTTATCAGGACAACACCCCAACTGTATTTTCTCCTAAAATATTTCTATATAACAGCTTGAATAGCAGCTTGAATGTCAGACCAGAATAAAAGCAGTTTTTTTGTTTCATTCTGTTAGCTTTTAATACACTTGACCAACAGAAGATATCTAAAACGTGAAAGATAATCCATGTGTGGATAACAGATAAAGAGATCATACATAGAAAGTACAGACAGGCAAGACCAGACTGAGGGAGCAGATGAACAGACACCATCACTGACGACTTATTGTGTCCTCAGACTCAAAGTCAAGTTTGGAGAAAAGTCTTTTTTTACTAATTATGTTGACTTATGATGGATAAAAAGTTCACAGAACATGTAAAGATGCCCTTCTGCAGACTTTGGCAAGAAAGGTCAGTTCAATTTAGGGAACCATCACAATAAATCCACTATAATCCCATCCAGCCCAGATATAGAAAACTGATTTATAAACCATTTTATTTATTTATAAACTGATTTATTTATAAACCTCAATGTAAACAGCGCAGTTCAATTCCCCATGCTATTTCAGAGTTCATCCATGGTATCCCCATGTAGCCAAGTCACTGTACAGCATAACCATCTCTGTGATCAAACACAGCCGTCCTCACTCTCTGTATTCTCCTCACCCTCTAGTCTTATAGCACAAGCTGAAAGTACTGTTCGCCATCTGTTAGTGGTGCGCGTGTAGCCTTCTGTATTTTCATGTCGAGTGACACCTATGACAGCTCAGTCAGCAAGTTTGGCTTTCTCGCTCACTATCTTTCTCTTTCTTGGTCACTCTTTTTCTTTCTCTCCTCCCGACTCTCTCTCGGTCTCTCTCTTACTACTTCTATCTTCTTTCCTCTCTCTCTCTCCTTCTCACCTATTCTCTCTCCTCTCAACCTTTCTGTCCAATGACTCTCCCTTGTGTGCTCTCCCCAGGAGCGGGAGGCTGGTCTCCCCTGGTGCTGGACAGGCAGCCCTGGCTGCAGGTGGATCTGAGAGACAGGATGGAGGTGACGGCCGTGGCCACACAAGGGCGCTACGGCAGCTCTGACTGGCTCAGCAGCTTCCTGCTTCTCTACAGTGACACGGGCCGGGCTTGGCAGCAGTACCGGCAGGACCACGGAGTTGGGGTGAGTCTTGTTTGGGGGGATCGGTGTCAACGGTATGGTGCTGCTACGTGCTGCATGATCATGGACCGTAATACAAGCTCAGATTTCCCAGATTTCATTTAGGTTTTAACCTGTAACAATATCACACAGTAGTCTGAACACGTCTGATATCAATGCAGAATAGCATTTAAAGTTATTAACTAGTAGAAGAAACGCTCTGTCAGTTATGTTAATCCCCCAAAGTACATACATCAACCAAGCTTCATAAACACTTATTTCAGAAGCTGACAGGAAAATAATGATGGGCATCTTTAGGGACAGACTTCTCTTCCTGCCTGTCAGCGCCCACCTTCTAAATGCTGAATGTGATGTTTAGCTGTACTAAAGATCTGAATCAAGCTGGAAAATGACATTGCTAAATAAGACCTCTTTGCCTCTCAGCTCTATCTCCCCTCGGCAGTTTGAAGCAGTGCTTTCAAGTCTTCTCTTCTTTTCAGAGATACTGTTGGGGAGAGATAGGAGATGATCAAGAATTTTGAATTCTTGCACTTTCTTTGCTATATCTTTTAGAAATTCCTTCAGATGAGGGGTTTTAGCTAAGAGCCTTTTATTCATGACTCTAACACATTGTGGATCACATGATAATCATGGTAATCATCTTCATACAGTATTTCTTTAAAAACTTGTAGTATAGGATAGACTATGGAAACAATGGTATTTATTTCAAGTTGTGAAGTGCTGAGAGCAATGCCAAAGCTCATCTCTGAATGGCAACATATGCTGTGACTGACTCACACAAACATAAAGTAATCCAGTAACAAAATATAATCTGTGAATGGACACACATTCTATGCACGGACAAATATCGGTCCTGCTCCTGATCATTCCTCAGCCAAACAGTCCACTAAATGGAAGACCACAGAGGCAACAGCTGCATATTGCTACACATAGCTGGAAGGTTTGTCTTTAAGTGCACTCCACTTAAAGGGCCTGACTGACTGAAAGCCCTGCTGCAGTGAACAGCCATCCCAGTATTCCTTACTGCATTGATGGAGGTGGAGCCACCATTGGATCCAGCGTGGTGGTCTTTGTTCTGTCAGACTCCAGTAACCCTGACGCTGACTTCAGTCCTCACCTCTCACTTGTTACTTAGCGCCAGGCCAACCTCGATACTCTTTTGAGTGGTCTGCAAAGTGCACAAGACGTTTTGAGTGCTTTCAGCCCAGTTATTACCTTACCCCAAATATATGGATGTTGGACAATCGGAAGATTTGAAAGATGTCGTGTCAATGGTTCATGTTCAAGGACATGTTCTGCTTGTAGCTGCTCTTGGCTCTGTAGGACTTGTGTCTAATTTATGTTAGACTTATTGTGCTGAAAGAACAGTAGGGAAGCCATGGAGGAATTGAGAAATTTTAACATGCATCAAAAACCTATTGTTCGGCTTATGTTTGGGACTTGAACTAGTAAGTGACAAGGAGTAACATACTGATCCACCTGGAGAAATCTAAAAGATTGACATTTAAAACTGACCTGTTAATAAATTATATTACTTGAATTTGATAACCATATGCTTTGCTAATGCACACAATATAATTAATGGTTATAACATATTATGTAGAGAAAGCATTCAATGTAGAAATTCATGAAAAGGATTTCCAGTAAAAATCATAATCATAATAATCTTAACGTTAGACATTGTGAGAAGGATATCGACCAATATCTCAGTTGCTCGAGTGGTCAGTTATTTCCATTAAACAGTTTCCCCCAGGAGTCTCTGGGGCTTTTTGTCTTCATACAGCGACTTTGTCCTTGATAAGAAAAGAATGTCACTGTGGTTCAAACTCTTGTGCTGCTGAGGTTTCAGAAGTTCAACCGCATCATAATTCCCCATGAAAGGTGTCAGAAAAAAAACATATTTTGATGTAGGCGCACAAGGTACTTTTTAGAAGAAGAAAAAAGTTTTTGTTTCTTTAATCAGAGATGGGAGTTGAGAGAAAGAGCTCTGAAAGAGACGGATGGAGACAGAAACAGACAGCTGAAAAGAGAGGCTGAGGATGAGAATAACAACAGAAAGAAAGAAAGAAAGAAAGAAAGAAAGACAGAAAAAAAAGAAAGAAAGATAAAAAGAAAGAAAGTCACACAGACAGAGCACCTTTTAAAAGAATTGTATTCATTGACATGCTGCTGGTAATTTTCTCCAAGTCCCAGGATCAAAGACATTGAAAGACCAGTGCAGCTGCAGCAGATACGTCCCTGCATACAAATTGGGGTGAAGCTAAAACAGCAGGATTCATTAGCCCTGTGTGCTTCTGTCATCTTCCTGGTGACAGTGTGGGCGTCACACTGCCTTAGGCTGGAAGGAAACACAAGCAAACACACCTTTCATTAGTTCCTGGAGACCAGCTCCAAGGTCCTGTTCATTTTGGTGGATCACATGACCAGAAGTCTGATCATGTGTACTCTCTCCCTCCTATTCATCCCTTGATTCCAGCACCATAATCTACCATTACATGGTGGCCTGGGCGGCCTGTAGGTAATCAATATGGAGTCTATTCTCATTTGAGGATTGGGTGGCTTAGACCTTATGGTCCGATGCTCAATGGAGATCTTCCATGGGTTTAATTGATATTGAGTATGTGACTCATTTAGCTGTTCAGGAAACGGACAAAGGGTGTTGAGTTTGTAATTGTTCATGGATCTTCTGAGGACCAAACCCAAGCATTTGTTTTCTTTAGTGATCAATATGGGCCCTTAACGGAAGGATCTCAGTGGTTTCAATATCTATCTGATGTCTTGAATCAGTTCTGAGGAAAAGAGAGAAATACTTTTATTAGGATTTTAGAATTGAGCTTCAGTCTAGCTTCAGAGTACAACATGGAATAAGGCTTTGACTGTATGATTATAAGAAGGTACAATCTATTGGCGATTTGGCTATTTTTTTGTTTGTATTTGACACTATTTGACTGAAATACTGTATGTCTCTGAGCAGCTATGAATCAACAGTGTTTCTGCAATGTGAAGATAGTTTACTTTTATCATTCATATTTTATTCAGAGAAAAACAGCAGCTCTTGACAAGATTTCTAGAAAACCTTCTATGTAGAGGTTAGAGCTAGCTTCAATATATTACTTCCCTCTCTGCTCTCATGAATGAGTCATATATTTTCACTAAAAGTAAAATGAAAAACTACAAAAGAACTTAAAGCTAATGGTTTTAATTGTATTTGTATACAATTAAGATATGTATTATTTAAATCACTAATGAAATTGTGTGAGTGCAGGTTAGCATTATTTTGTCAATCATCTTTCATGTTTTATATTCCTACTTGGGTAACACTTTATCCAACGCTTTTTTTGAAATTTACAAAGTGTTAAGATAATAAACTAACTTATTATGTTTAATAAGGCATAGATAGTTCTCACTTTAGATTAGATCATGCAAATAACCTTCACTAACAGTTAGTACATTCTTTAGAACTTGCATTACTAATCACAAGTTGCATCGTTAATATGTGGTTAAAAAATAGTTGTTAACACATCTGCTCAGTATTAGTGTGTATCATGTATTTAACTTGGCCATAAGTATAGAATATGTTGTTAGTTATTTACTCATGCTTTACTCAGGTTATGTAAATAGTTAACACTATTTGCTAATGCTTTCTATAAGAGCTCATGAACCATTAACTGCTTATGTTACTGCTGGTTTGAAACTATGTTAACAAGCTGCATAAAGTATGGCAATGCAGTAATCAAATACCTTATAAATTGTATTATGAATCAAATAAATAATTTTTAACAGTGTTTATTAATGATTAGCATAGTGGTTAATAATAGCTTAGCTAATTATTTAATAATGTATTGTTAATGTTTTATGAAGGATGAACTAACTATTAGCTAACACTTTGTAAATGCCAAAAAGTGTTGACTTATTATAAAGTGTTACCAATACTTGTATTAAATTAAAAATCATGATTATATTTCAATTTCCTTTTACCACACATCAACAGAGCAGCAGCAGATCACCAGATGTGATGACATCATCTCCCATCTCAAGTCTCATCCCAGGTGCTATTCTGTGTTTTCCCTCTCATTGAACAGAGTAAATAATAGATTTTCCTCAGATGTTTGCCTATGTGCAACTGTACCGGAAAATCTGATGCAGTGGAGGAAAGTAGCACTCCCTTGCCTCCTCCATAGTTCTTCCCCCTGCCTCCCTCTCCTGCTCCCCCCTCCCCCTCCCACCCCTGCCCCTTCCACCGCTGCCCTATCCTCTCTTCCCTCCCCCTCCCCAATGGGAGAGCTTTGCTGTCTTAGCCTCTCTAATAAGCCTGGTAACCATGGCACTCAGGTTTTCTCTGTATTTGACACGTAAACAGTTGTCGGGGTTAGGGGGGGGATTAGAAATAACAAACATCCGGTCATTTCCTCCCGAATGCCCTTCATATTTAACCCTGTGTCATTTCTTTATTAAAGTACTCCTCTATTCTACACTGTTCTACCCTGCTGTACTCTACGTTTCCCTGCTCTTTTATACTCTACACTGCTCTATCCCGCTCTGCTCTGCTCTACCCTGCTCTACTTTTCTCTGTTACTCTTTGCTCTTATGAAGAGTGTCTGTCTTACTCTCATTGGAGAGTTGGAGACTGTCAGTCTCCAACTCTGTATCTGTAGATACTTTCCTGTAAGTTTCCAACACTAATCTAGCATCCTGATTTTAACAATTAATGGTTGTTGTGTTGAATCTAGTTACATTACAACTAGGGTTGGATCAATAACCTACTGGAAGGTAGCTCTGCAACATGATGAGTTTCTTCTAGTGTGTTTGGCTTGATTATGTCTCCAGCAGTAGCAATGCAGCACACGCATGCAGCTACAGTAGCAGCAGAGCGCTCTGCTTCACCCAGGGACAGGCAGTCATTCAGCTGATGTCAGTGACTCGAGAGAGGACCACACGGGAGAGGGGCAGTAAAGACCTCTAATGACAGAGGAGGGAGGATTCAGGAGTTGATACAGGAATAGAAATAATGAAGTCAGGGCGAGGTTGGGAGCTGTTCATGTGGACAGTGACTAACCTGAGCCCTGGGTTCATCTGGGAGCTGGGAGCCCCCTCGGGCCTGAGTCCTCAGACTCAGGCATCACATCCGCACACTAATTACCAGGATGTATTGTCACAACTTTTTTTTCCGATATGGAATAACAAGGAGCATTCTGGGACATGGTTTGTCGTCTTTACGCGATAGACTCCATGTCTCTGGAGGGAGTGAGGCAACATGATGCAAGACAACTGGGAAGGGGGGGTTAGTGTGTTAAGCTTCTTGCTCGCAGGTTTCCTCCCACCTGAGTGAGGTTGTTGTACATCAAGTTGTCAGGGTCACGGATCTTGGTCCCTCAGGTTCATATGTTAAGTGACGCATGTGAAAGTTGTGTTTCCAGTGATGCAATTACCATGGACACATGTAGGATGTTTTTGACCATGTTTGAATCCAAGGTTTTTTATTTATCTGACATATTTATGATGTTGTGTAATATATGGAAAAAATAAATAATAAACGGCATTATTACCTGTTACAGTACAGTTGAGTTACAATTGAAGTGAATGCTGTCCCCTGGAACACATCGCACCACTTAGCACGGTTCAGTTAAGCACAAACATGTAGACTGAATCTCCAGTCGATAGATGTCAATCTGAAGTCCCCTGGTTCCTTTCGCTTGTTCTCAAGGAGCGTAAGGAGAAAATATCTGGTCCCAGTGACTCTGCGACACTCACAGACTTTATCATATCGATCCAAATGTTCAGATCAATACACTGCCAACACAGAAGACATCATCTTAATGAGGATGCATCAGCATTGTCCAAATACAACATCAACAGCATGGCTGCGGAGGTAGTTACATCATTGCCAGGCTACGTGCTAAATGGCCACCCCATAATGACTTTCTGTTTATAAACAATCCATAATAAGCCCATTTATTTCACTTGTGTTTTTCAAGTAAGCTGGCTTGATTGTGTTGGAGAGCTAGTTTTGGCTATAAAGCTTAATTCGACGAAAACAAGACATGTCTGATGCGGCCGGCTAAGTAAGAAAACGAGAGGATGTTTCTGATAGAACAACTGTTCCAGGTGTATAATTGAAACATAGAAAAAAATAAGAAAAAACCATGAGGGCCAGTGAGGTGATTCTGACACAAGCAGGGAAGGAAATAAACAGAGAAACAATAGAGAAATTGCATCATGTAAATGGTTCCAGGGCATTCTAATTCAAACAGCATGCTAAATAGCTCATGCTAAGGAAAAAAATTGAAATGGATTCAGCCATGCTATTTATACTGTAATAACACAGCACTTTGACCAGGGCTGTGCTATTCATACTGTAATAACACAGCACTTTGAACAGGGCTGTGCTATTCATACTGTAATAACACAGGACTTCAATGAGGACTTCATTGTACACTGATGACTGCAGTGGGACAATATGACGAATATTTATGGATGTGTGGGTATGTTTGTGTGTGTTTGTGTGTGTGTGTGTGTGTGTGTGTGTACAGCATTTACAGTATGCATAGATGCAATTTCTCATTTGATGTACTGTACTTCGATATTTCACAAACCTCAGACATAAACATAAAACATATAGGTAACACTTTAGAATAATGGTCCGTTGTTAACGAGTAGCTATGCAGGAAGTAATAGGTAGTTCTGCATTAACACCGAATTTAATACTATTAACTAATATGGAACCAAGATTAACTAAGCAGTAAGTAATAGCTAATTTATGACAAAGGTAGTTCCTTGGTAGGTATTTGATTATTACTAAATAAATATATCCTCATTGAGAACTACTTGTGAACTATGACCAATTAAGAAAGAATAACCAATGAATTACTAATCACAAAAGTAATGTCTAAAAAGTGAACAATTGTGGGGGTTTTTTACTCTTAACATGGTCATAACATTTCAGAAGCTTGTGCCTCAAATTAGTTCTTTGTGGAAACCAGTTTATGAATATTAACGTTATAACACGTCCCCCCCAATAATATGACTGCTATTACGTCTTTCTGCAGCTCAGAAAATATCAAATCCCGGCCGGTACATTTTCCAAATCCAGTCGATTTAGCTTACCGAAACCTATTTGTCCTGAAATTCATGTCATTTTTTCCCTAAACCTATACTCTGGTGCAACTTCAATGAGTGAGTTTGGAGCGCGAAATCCTTTGGCACATTTTTATGGATGGTAAATATCCAGTATTTGGCTAACATAATCCCTTAGATAACGACTAGGTGAATTTCACTAGAATTTCGAATTGTAGAATTAGTGCGAATTTCGAATTGTAGAATTAGTGCGAATTTCGACTGCAATACTATACAGTTTGTATGAATGGGACTTTTTACAAACTAGCCGACAGCTGTACTAGCGTTTTGGGCCATGTCCCTGTTCTCTGAATTGGGTTATCTAGCAAGTTATTTTACAGTCCTGCCATTTGTTCTTTCATCCTTCATCATTTTCATCCCTTTGGAATTGCGTTGCTGTTGTATTTCGCAGTAGTGGCCAATGCTAGACTCATTATAGAGTGAGTAGGCCTATACGTTAATTTGGGTTAGGGTTAGCCATGTACTATTACTTGTTTAGCCATTATGTTTGATTCAGTTTCTCATCACAGTTTGTTGAATGTGTATGTTTCATTCCAAAATACAGCATTTTTTGTTTAAATGCTAGGTTTCATCATTGTGCCAAACAAAAAATGTTTCATTCAGACATATTTTACAAAATTATTTATATTGCATGCCCATGTGCATTTTTGCATTATGTAGGATTTTCTTTTACGATTTCATGGAAAACTTCCAGTGCATATAATTAAAAAAAATGTTATCACTGCAGTTGTTTTATGTAGTAGATCTTGCGAGGTGACATGTTAGTGAGGTGTTAACATGTTTTTCACTTTGAAATAATGGTCCAGATTACAGTTACTGCAGGATGACAGGGTAACGCTTGAGTAATTAGTGAGGAGTTAACATGTTTGTCACTTTAAAATAATGGTCCACATCACAAGTAGTTCCTGCAGGATGACAAGGTAACGCTTGAGTAATTAATGAGGAGTTAACATGTTTGGCACTTTCAAATAATGGTCCCCATCACAAGTAGTTCCTGCAGGATGACAAGGTAACGCTTGAGTAATTAGTGAGGAGTTAACATGTTTGTCACTTTAAAATAATGGTCCACATCACAAGTAGTTCCTGCAGGATGACAAGGTAACGCATGAGTAATTAGTGAGGAGTTATACTGGTTTTCACAAGTTATATAATAAGTCTAATTTTATATTTGACACATACGGTACAGGCATACATTTCTGTGAGGCACTAGTGATATTCTAACAAACATTGTAATCTGGAAGATGTGGTTTTACGCTTATCGCAACATAAATGCAGGATGCAAATTGTTTTTGACAAGAGAACATAAATGTTTATATTCATATCCTAAAGAGAAGTCCTCCTCAGGCGGCTACTGTAACACAAAGGTAGGTCTTTGGAGTCTGAGACATATTGAACTGACACTTAAGAGCTCATAATAGTAAACTAATCCAATCATGAGCGTGTCAGCATCACTTCCTAATTATTAAAAATGTTAAACAAGTTATCATTATTTGTATTATACCATGTTTAAGTTTGAAATAAACAGAGAACATACGTCCATCCTTTGGTAAGAGTAGTCACAATCTCAACCTGTAGCTAATGTATTTGGGGGGGATTTAATATTCATAAACTGGTTTCCACAAAGAACCCATTTGACGCACAAGCTTCTGAAAAGTTATGACCATGTTAAGAGTAAAACAACCAAATTGTTCACTTTTTAGACATGTTACTTTTGTGATTAGTAATTAATTGGTTATTCTTTCTTAATTGGTTATAGTTCACAAGTAGTTCTCAAGAGGATATATTTATTTCGTAATAACCAAATACCTACCAAGGAACTTCCTTTGTCATAAATTAGTTATTACTTACTGCTTAGTTAATCTTGGTTCCATATTAGTTAATAGTATTAAATTCGGTGTTAATGCAGAACTACCAATTACTTCCTGCATAGCTACTTGTTAACAACGGACCATTATTCTAAAGTGTTACCAACATATCCGTAAACATAAAACACATCCATATACATCATCTTGATGCACACACTTTAGGCAATAAAGCTGCATTGCACTTTTCTTTGTCTCTCAATGTCCTTTTAAGAGAAATGCAGAGACCATACATTAGAGACCATACTGTAGTCCAAACTCTTCACACTTAACCAACACTAATCTCTCTTCATCCTGCTCTCTCCTGTATCTGCAGAGGTTTGTGGGGAACATGAACGCTGACGGTGTCGTCCTCCACAAGCTCCCCCACTCCCTCAGAACCCGCTTCCTGCGCTTCGTCCCCCTGGACTGGAACCCCGTCGGCTGGCTGGGGCTTCGGGTGGAGCTGTACGGCTGTGCTTACAGTGAGTACCCCCCTGTAGGACCCAGCAACTTACCTAACACCAGTAACTGTAGGCCCCTAAGACAGCAGACAGCATCTAGCCTCCCTGTAGGATTCCCACCCAGCACCTAGCCCTATACCAGCACATGTAGATCCTTACACAGCACCTAGCCTCAACTCAGTAGTTAATGAATTTCCAGACTTTTGAGACATTTGATGAGTCCTAACTTACCATGTAAAACATAACATACCACATCAGCATGACAGTCATTTGTTTTCATAAAAATGGGAAATGTCATGTAACGGTTGTCTCAGTGCAGGTCAACACCCATCACTGTTGGAACATTATCTGAACAGGGTGGGGCTCTTGTGCTGACGCTGTGCATAGATGCCTTGTGATTACATGAGCTATAGACAGGCAGGAGTGTTCTGACATCCATCATCATCAGCGCCAAGCCACCAAGCCTGTTCATATGAAGCATGTCCTGGTTCCCCGCTAGCATCTTGGTCCAGAGGCTGTATGCTGGAGGACAACCAGAGGAGCAATGCTAGTGTTCCTGAGGCTCTATAGTGCCAGTGTGCTGACCCAGCCCAATGCCAGCAGCTAACAGAGACAGACAACATCAGGCCTGCCTGTTCCTGAGCAGCCTTGCTCAGCTTGGGAAGCCAATGCTGAATAAATAAAGAGGGCCGTCTATGGGACGCCTCTGCCTGCCACTCTGCTCTTACTGGATCAGCAGTGAATTACTGCCCTGTGAAAGACAGTTATAATTATCCCTGAGTGAGGGCTTTCATAGTGCCCAGGCGCTGCACAGCATGATCTCTGTGTCAGTGCTGGATGGTGGTTCACTGTGCTAATAAATGCAGAATGACAAGGCTTTTAACTTACCAATGGAATGAAACTCCAGAGTGCAGTTACAGTGCAAACAGAAAGGCAGAAGAACAGAACCCCAGAGCCAAACACCATCACGTGGTCTGTCAAAGAAGACAGACATGCACTTATGGAAAAGCCCATGGATTTTGCTAATGGAGTAATCATCATCGTTACTAAGATGTGTCTTTTAGTAACGGTAGGTTTTATACATCTTGTAAATGATTTAGGAGGCCAAGACATGGTTCCGGCACGATCGATAAAAAATTGAGAAGTTCGATATAATTAGCATAACTGTTGCCTTTATGGCCTAAATTAGCACATTTCAAACAGAGCATGTCAGGTTTTATTACGCCAAAGACATAAAAGTGGGTCATTATTAGAACGAGAGAGCATCTACCTTCACTTCAATTTTTGCTAAGTGTCTAAGTCATGTACGTGTCCTATTTTCACGTCAAGAAATGGCACCAGGGGTAATTTCAGAGATAGAGAAGGCTTGTCTTCCCTGTTCTGACCATAGACTGTATATAAATATTATTTATTTACAGGCTATGATTCTGACTCATAATATTTTTTATTTTGAAGTTAGCTTGATCTGTAAATTCTCCTTAAACTTCAGAGACAGTTAAAAGACCCCAAAAAAGCACATGTGACATTGTCTTTCCATTCTTGAAAGATACAGTGTATAGTTTGTGTTAAGATTCTGTTTTAAATTCAGTTAAACCTTACAGATACCTAAGGGTGTGTTTGGTTGTCATTGTTTCTACGCATGTGAGTGTGTGCAACATTCTGGGGAATGTGTAAAACCTCTGAAAGCATTTTGCATAGACATGCCTTTGATACAATGTGATGTAAACGCTATTTGAACGATTTAGCCAAACATGTCAGTTATCCCCAGGCTTCGTGCAGACTCTCTTGTTTCTTTCGTTGTATCATGCTCCCTGAGCTCTGAGGAAGAAGAACAGGTGCATGTTAGAGATTGCATTATTTATTCAGATAGTTTTACCTATACCAGCTGGATCTCATTGGGGAAATATAATGTATTCTGGCTTTTAAAAACAGCAATTCAACATTGTCCCTTCGTTCTGTAGCACTGTGTGCAGTTTGAAGCGAAGACTGGCAAATCTAAAGCCATACGAATGGTTTTCACACAGCATGTGTCAGGCAGGGAGGAAAAGTGTGAGAAAATATATAAAAAGTTGAACATTGTTCCAATCAGAAGTGTGAGTGGCAGCCAATTCAGTTCAAAGAAGCAGGGGACTCTACTTCAACTACACTCCAGGCGTAGAGGCAAGCATACACCTAAAGCTCAGTGGCAATGCAGCTAGCTGTGTTTGGGCTATTTTATGAAATGCATTGATTTCTTTGATCTCTCGCAATCCTTCTTAGAATCGTACGTGGCGGACTTTGATGGCAGAAGCTCTCTGCTGTACCGGTTTAACCAGAAGTCCATGTCGACGGTGAAGGATGTGATCTCCCTGCGCTTCAAGAGTGGTCAGGCTGAGGGGGTGCTGGTCCATGGGGAGGGCCAGAGAGGAGACTACATCACTCTGGAGCTGCACCGGGGCCGACTGGCACTCTACCTCAACCTGGGTGAGACTCTCACCAGGGGGCCTGGCCTCTAGGAGCTGTGGAGGGAAGGTGCTTCTGGAGGACCAGTTAACATGGAGTTAGGGGAGCAGTTTGGTTAATGGACTGTGACTGGTGGGTAGTGTGTGCCTGTGTGTCAGAGGAGAGAGAGACAGAAAGAGAAAGACTGAAAGACTGAGAGTGATAGCAAATAGACCAGTGTCAGATAGTGTCAGCGCCTGTGTGTGTATGCTTAGGTGGGTGTTTGTCAGTGTGTGTGTGTGTGTATGTGTGTGCCTGTGCATGGATATGAGCGTGCGTGTGTGTCCTTGCCCTCTCAATGAACACTCCACCTGAGCTCTATTGACTAGCTGGTCTAAGATGGTTAAGGGTTCAGTCAGTAGCTCAGCTGGAATCCAGTGTTCTCAAACAGAGGTTTATGTGCTTGTTTCCAGACGACACCAGGCTACGGTTCAGCAGTGGGCGTGTTGCGGTCACTCTAGGCAGTCTTCTAGATGACCAGCACTGGCACTCTGTCCTCATCGAGCGCTTCAACAAGCAGGTCAACCTAACAGTGGACACCCACACACAGCACTTCAGAACCAAGGGGGAAGGAGACTCACTAGAGGTGGACTATGAGGTTAGTCCTCCTTTCTCCTCAGACTAACTGAACTGAAGGTGGACCACAAGGTGGTTCTCTCCTACGTTCTCAAGCTGTAGCTTCCCAGATGTCCTCTGACTCTTGCTGAGGAACTGTGGAACCTCACGTTAACATCATTAGCAGGAAATCTTAGTGAAGCCCCTTAGGTGTAACCTTTTGTTCTAAAACCATATCAGAAGATTGAATCTGTTTATGTCTGACGGCTCCTTTCCCCAACCCTCTCCTCTAGCTGAGCTTTGGGGGCATCCCACTGCCTGGCAAGCCCGGAACCTTCCTCAGGAAGAACTTCCACGGCTGCATTGAGAACCTCTACTACAACGGCATCAACATCATCGACCTGGCAAAGCGACGCAAGCCCCAGATCTACAGTGTGGTAGGAGCTTGAATGTGTTTCTTTTATAGAGGCATTGTAGGGTTTAAGTGTTGCTGCTGCTGCAGCACACTAACACAGTAATTTATGCCAGGGGACAGGATGCATGTGTGTTTGTGTGTGGGCGTGGATGTATGACAGAGTTGGGCAGGTTAACAACACATAACCGTTCTAAAACAAATGAATCACAGCAGTTGTTGCGTAACAAACTAGAAAGTCTTCACACAGGAGTGGCGCTTCGTGAGTGCTTCCAAGAGGCCAGTGTTGTATTGTCCTCTTTAGGTCTAGCTCTGGAGAGAGATGAGCTCTTGATGATGCAGAGAAGAATGTATCCAGGGATCTCTACAGTCAGGTTATTATTACCTCTCGCTCCCCTCCTGGGGGTAGATTGCATTATTCAAGGTGGCCCATGTCTACAGTGGATGTGTTGAGATATTGTGCCACCTTAGATGACGTGCCCTGGTGGATACAGTACTAGCCTTGGAGGAGTCTTCTGGCTCACTGAGTTTACAGACGCAAACACAGCAGCTTGCCAAACTGCAAGTGTCACATGGACGCTGGCAACAAAGAAGCTAACACAAAACTAGCATTAGCATGAATAAGTTATCGATGGTTCCGAACTACATAGGACACTTCCCGTCGGCCTAAAATGTTGGATTCCCCATGGAGGGCTTAATTAACGTTACTTACTGTTTGCCACATTGAGTCACTAGGATCGATGACGTGTTCAATCCTGCACTGCAGTGACCTTTTCTTGTGTCCAGGACCTCACATCCTCTGCTCTCAGTCGTCCTGCTCTGAGAGTCACAGTGGGGTTGGCAGTGACATTTAACCCAGCTTCCTGCCCTCCCTCCCTTCCCCCACCACCACTCTTTAGTTCCTCCCTGTTTCTCTGCACCCTGCCCTTCTCTATTTCTTTCTCTTCCTCACACACACACGAGCATGAACATACACATACATTCTCTTTGCCCTCATCCACCTCTCTCTCTCCCACTGGAAAGGAGGCCAGTGAGTGTGTTTGTAGTCATTAATAACAGCAAAGCTTGCATCATATTTTTAATTAACCCTGATATGTTGAAAGTTGATCTTGATCGCGGCAAGGTGACTGTGGTTCCTTCGTCTCCAGGGCAACGTGACCTTCTCCTGCTCAGAGTCCCAGCAGGTGGCCACCACCTTCCTGAGCTCCAGCAGCAGCTTCATGTCGCTCCCGGCAACGCCGTCCGCTATGGGGGGTCTGGCGGTTCGTTTCCAGTTCCGCACCTGGAACCCAGACGGCCTGCTGCTCTCCACCCTGCTGGCCCAGGAGCCCCGGAGACTGGAGCTGCAGATCAGCAACAGCCGGCTCCGTCTCACCCACCACACATCAGCCCAGCAGAAATCCGAGGTGTCCACTGGTGAGGCCCTGCCACTGGCCTGCAGGAGCCAACCCACACACACATACCCGGACAACCCTGGGATTGAGAGGGCTCAGAATATAAAAGGGTCTATTATTATTCCACAGACAAACAGAGAGGCGCGATCAGTTGTGCCTTAGATGTTTGTCATTTCTCACACTGATGGTCTGTAAACGTTAGGAGGAGGACAGATTTGCTCAGTTGGCCCTCAGCTTATTTCCAAGTCTGCAAACAAGATAAGAATCAGGTTTTTTCGGATGTGTTCCCACAACGGGAAGATGAATCGTGCATATCAGTGGATTTGGTCATTCATACCAGCTTAGTGAGACGGTTATCCCGGTCAGAGCCAAAATCCACACGCTCCTTAGGGGCTGATTGTTGTGGTCCAGGTGTGAATGTTAACAAACGGAGGTCAGTCTCCATCTGTTGCACATTGGAGGATCTGCAGAGTCACTGTCACCACCGGGGTGCTTTCCTCTGCTTTTTTCCCTCCATTGTTTGTTTCAAACAATAACTGTTTGAAAATCCAGCTCATTTAAGGGAACTGAATGGTAATTCTTTTAGCATACAACCTACCTCTCACTCCGACACCAGATGGCTAGCACAGAGGGGATTGTAGACACATTGCAGACAGGAGCTGCTCAAATGCCCTTCATTGTAAAGGCCCACGTTTAATTGAATAAAAAAGAAAAAAGAATAAAGGGCTGCACCTGTGAGGCTTCATGTTGGTTCGCTCCCAAACAAACAGCAGGAAACAGGCTGTGAATCAGCTTGGTTTATTTGATAATGGAAGGTTATATACAGTGTTAATTAAATGAGGGAGAAGGAAATCTATAAAGTCAACATCTTTTAACAGCTTCTGACAGAATGGGATGTGCATAGCTCTTACAAACAGATTAGGCTGTGTACTGTAGATGGAACACAGAAATGTATTAGCTTAGCTTGATAGCATGTGTTTGTTAAACAGAATATTCATATGATTTATATTTAAAAAAAACAATGTCAGGATGGAAATATTAAAAAAAGGATTGGAGAGATTTCAAACACCCTTGAATACATCAGTGACATGTAGAACCCTTTCCAGAGCGACTGATAATGTCCTGTTAAGACACTCTCACTCAGACCTGTCCAATGTGCTTCCTTAGGTCACAGAGTGAATGATGGACTGTGGCACTCGGTGAGTCTCAGCACGCAGGGTCTGCAGGTGACCATGAGTCTGGACAACGAGCCGGCCTCCACCATCGAGCTGGGGGAGCACCTGGAGGCAGGACACAGCTTCTACTTTGGAGGTCAGATCACACACAACGACAAGCTTCAACCTCAGAACATTCCTGTCCATGCCTCATATCTCCTACTTTCCCTCTCCAACAAATCCAAGGAGATTATATCAATGTGACTCAATGTTCAATGTAGGGTGGTTCTGATGTACAGTGTGTTCTGGCTTCTTTGTAAATTTTCTAAGCATAGTGCCCTGGGTAACCCATTCCCGATGCTTACGTAAAGTCTCTGTTCTCTTCATTTAAAGGGATGTGTAAGCAGAGATTTACTTCATCTGACCAAACTTTGGAGTTCCCAGAACTTGCCATGTAAATCACAAATCTTCTGATAGCTGGCATTTTACTAAGCTCCTTTAAAGGTCCTTAACTAGCAAAAATGGAGATTCTCAGCAGGTTTAATTCTGTTCTCTTTCCGTCTCCATGGTGGCAGACACCCACCCATCAGAAAGGTTTACCACAGAGCTTGTTTAAAATGTTTTATAAATACATGAACAAAATTGAAAAGAAATAAAACCCTGAATATTCTGTTTAGATCATTTTCATCAAATCACAGTTTTCTGAGTATTTGGCGGTGCATCAGCAGCCAGTCAGCACACCACCCTCTTAGCATCTCAACATATTTCTCTAAGCCTCTTTTGTTGCATTAGTTTGGTGATGGCTGCTTTGACAGATGTCAAGTTATATAAACCCTCCACACTGTGTCATTTTAGGTTGTCCCTCTTCCCAGAGTGTCTCGGGCTGCAGGAACCCCACGCTGGCATTCCAGGGATGCATGCGTCTCATTGTCATCAACAGCCAGCCAATCAACCTCAACCACGTCCAGCAAGGCCTGCTGGGAAGCCACAACGAACTTCAGTTTGACACATGTGGCATACATGACAGGTATGACAATTAGCAGATGTCAAAGTTTGATGAGATGTGCTTTCTTCAATGGAGCTAAGGTTTGTTTCCTGCAAGTTTATAACACGGTTCCTTTACTGCTACTGCATACCCAGTGACCATGTTAGCTAGGGCCTAAACTCCAACATCAACACTACGCCGGTACTGTCTCTACCACCATTATGTATGGGTCTATCTAATTGTCAGACAGTTCGAAAGTTATGCAAAGTTACCTTGGAACTCATATTTGCGGATTTCTTGCCTGAGAGTGTGTCAGTAGCTGAAGCACAAAGGAGGTGACACAGTATGGAAAATGATAGGAAAGAGGTTCACAATGGTTAAGGTTGCATAGAGGCTTTCTTTGAACTGTCTCTCTAGTGGTGTGACTGATTAGCCATAATTACTGTTGTCAGTTGTCCTTGTTGCCATGACACCTGGTGGAAGGCAGCCTGAATGAAGATGCACTGTGCTGTGGTGGTGTTCGCCTTTCATCTCGGGGGAACTCTTCGGAAAACGACCACTGTGAAGCAACGCACAAAGAATGTGTATATAGGGCATGTGAGATGTAACATAAAGAAAACAAAGGATTAGTAAGGTTACAGGGAGCAGCACCGGCAACGTTTGATGAATGATACACTGTTATTCTCAACCGGTAAATCTCCATTGGTCACTGTTCAGAATGATGTACATAATTCCCATCACATATTGTAAAGTATTGGAAATACGTTCAGGTTGGTCTTCACAGCAGCATTTCAGAAGAGGAAGTTGGAAGAACGTTGATACTGTGATAACCCTTCCTGTCAGCCCCTGTGGAGAAACAGGATTAAGAAATCAGTTTAAGTCTGTGGGGTTCCACAGCAACACATGTTGCAGCTCTTTGCTTTGACCTTTACAGTTTTTTAACATAATTGTGTGAAAGTTAACAAAATCACTGTAATCAAGCAAAATTACCATCCTTTACCAGGACTTCCTGTACCTTAGTGTGGAAGATGATTGATCATTCTGTGTTTGATATTTTTGGCAGCTTAACAATGTTGCTGTTTGTCATTACAGCGTTTTGTGTGCTTATTCAATCACCAATACCCCTGCTTTAGAGCTTGGCTGTAATTTGCCATACTCTATGCGGCCTTGCTGTGTTACTCACATTTGTCTTGACAGCAGGCTGTCCCCCCCCCCCCACCTCCCCCCGTCGCCCGCCTCTGTGACCCCTCCATGACTTGAAGCTCCATGGTTCTGAAGAAACAAATAAAAGAAACACATAATTGATAGTGAAACACAAGTTGGCTCTCCAGCTTGTCACTTCCATTACAGGGAGGGGGAAATCAATGTCTTTGTTCCTGTGGGAACCAATTATAGTATGAATGTATGTATCCAATGAAGATCTTGAACATTGGAGCAACCATTAGGCCATCACTAAAAGCATCACTACCCATGACCAACAAAGTTCACATGTAGCTTTAAAGAAACTAAATGGGAACAAAATTGGCTTTACAGCTCACACACTCCACACTAACAACAGTTGTCTCCCGGGATTAGATGACATTCAAGAATTTAACAACATAAAAGATGCTGGTCCTGAATCAATCTTTGGAAGCCCCTTTACAAATCAAGTCTGAGGCATGATGCAATATACTTTTTTTTGTAAATATATTTGAACATAACTTTGGGTAATATTGTATTTCTTCTTCCTATTCTCTCTCTCTATCTATCTCTCTCTAGATGTCTTCCAAACCTGTGTGAGCACGGTGGTCAGTGTTCCCAGTCCTGGACCACCTTCAACTGTGACTGCTCAGGAACAGGATACTCTGGAGCTACCTGCCACAACTGTGAGTCTGGATGTTCTTGGTGGAGGCATCTGGAGGCGTCCCAGGCTATGTGTGTGCTGGGAGCCAGGGAGGAAGCGAGGCACATGAGAGCATTGCTGTTCGTCCTCCCAAATTGACTTTTAGTCAGATTTTTGGTCTCACTGACTTCTAGGTACATTGCGTGAGCAAGATACTAAATTAGTTTTGCTTTGCCCGGTGCTTTAGACACAGTGGGCGTCATATACTAACGCTTTTGCGCCCACTTCAGGCGTATTTGTTTTGCAATTTGCGCGTAAAAGCATGGCGAGGTATGTACAAACCAGTGGCGATTTCTTTAAGACTGCAAGGGAAGCTCAGCGTCCCCTAAAATTTCAAAAAATTAATGGTCAAATATTTACCATTGTGTTAACATTTTAAATGCGTTAGAACACGTTCATATCGAAGACGAGTTCTTTCAGAATCAGCTACACATATTAGCAGCAGGTCGACTGACTGATTTCCTTCTCATACATTCCCGTAGCGTCACAGTGCATTTCCCTGTTGAAGCTCAGCTTCCATGGACTTCAATGGGGCTGCTTTTTAACAGTTTTTTTCAGTGCTTCGAAACTATAAGGTCATTGGATGAATGCTGAGATTATGTCCCGCCTCGGACGCTCAGCGTCTCTGGGGGTGAATGGAGGAGTGGGCTGGCCTGGACGCTGAGCTTCCGCGTGATGATTGGAGGGTCTGTCGAAAGACTGCATCTCCTTTTGATTGACAGTAATTTTGTACTACAAAAAGTCACCGAAGCTGCAGCAACCTATTTCTTGGTATTTGCTTGGCGAAATTGCTAACCAATTTTCATCATACATTTCATACAATTATACACCACGGTCCTTGTTTCAGTTGAACCTAATTTCCACATTTCCTCCTTGATTAATATTGTTTTGTTAGATCGTTCGTTAATTCATTCAGTAGGCTAGGCTCGTGTCGTAGGGGTGAACTAGCCAGTGAATAGCCAAATAAATAAAGCCTTTTTAGGATGTAGGCCGAAAATGAGCTTACCCTCTTTGAAAGACCAGCAGCCGCCACTGGTACAAACATGCCGCACTGAGGTAAAAGCGCAGATAGCCTGTCGCGGGAACTGAAAATGGCAAATTACGCATTTCCGTGTCATGCATATGAATTCACGGGAGGGTCAAGGGGAAAGTGGGAGTTTCCCATAAAGAGATAAAGTGCGCCTAATTACGCCTATGTATTCCGCGGTATGTATACCACCCGTGACAGTGCGCTTCTATTTTGTGGTGAAAATTCTGCGCCTCTTAAAAGCAGGTGTAAACCTGGATGCACGCGGGTTCCCTCGCATATGCCTCCTGGTGAAATGACAGCAGTAATCCAAGCAAGACGAAGACATAGGCCGAGGAGACGATTTGAAAGGATTTTTGCCACAAGGATCACACTTTTTCAGTTGAGTAAATACGAAATCATTACGCGTTCCAGATTAAGCAGCCATGCAATATTACAGTTACTGGAATTTGTAATTTCGGTCCAGATTGCAGATTTGTGTCGGTGTGGAATTCCGACCTTGTATAATATTTAAATTCGCTGTTACCTCATGAATAAGCACATAAATGTCGTTATCACTAAATCTTTGTTTTCGCTGTTTTTACTTTGGTGGCTGATCCATGATAGAACGAGAGAAGGAGGCCCATTCAATTGCACGTTTAAATGCTCGCAATTTACGGTATAGTGCGCGGAGAAAGGCGCTGATTACCCGATGAACTGCAGGTTTCGTAAATACGACGTAAACTGAAGTGTCACAGCGTGCGCAATCTGCGGGGTTGGCCATATCATATGGCGCTAATAACGTTTGTAAATGTACGTACATGAGGACCAGAGTGTCTGCGGTTCCATACTGTCCGCCTTTATCCAGACTGTTTACTGTTTACTTTGATTCCTCTTCTGTATACAGTATCCTTTTCAAGGAAAAACTGTATAGTTGCAAAAGTTCTATCCCACTGTATGGTAACAAGCAACACCATTATGTTTAACATGTTGCTGCTGTCACCATGTGCATTAAAGACAGTATGATAATAAGTCATGAATACAATGAACTTTAGAACTTCTTGGTGCCTGTGTTTGTTACCACTGTCTCTTCCCTGCTGGTGTGTGTTTACAGCTTCTAATCATTCAGCAACTGTAAACAATTTAGCACACAATACACATCTGCCATTACCAAACTATTTTCTATGCCTGATGACATATGCTCTGTAAATGTCATGCTATTTCTAGTTCATTCAGAAACTGTACATGAATCTCCTTTTCATTTGTTTTCCTTCCAGCTATCTATGAGGCGTCCTGCGAGGCCTACAGACAGGTGGGCAGCTCCTCGGGCTACTTCTCAATTGATCCCGATGGAAGTGGACCTCTGGGGCCCACACAGGTCTACTGCAACATGACAGGTGAGCCACTGTCCCTACATTCCACCCAGCACGTGGTAACCTCTGTGTATGTTAGAAGCTTTCCAAACAGAACAGGTTCCTGGTAGAACACAGTAAGGAGATCAAGTGGCAGCTGACATGTACAAGAGTTACAAAATATTTTTATCCGACCTGAGAAGGGTCCTGACTGGAGTATACGCGTTACAGTTTTGGGACAGAAGCTTTTTGAGAGTGTGTTCATATCTATCCCTACTGAAATGGCTGAGCCAATTTCTAAATTCCACAGTAATCTGTCTTTATGAGCAGAATATGGTTTCAGATTGGATTACATATCTCTTAATCCTACAAATATGATCATTCAGAATATGTTGTGTTCTATATGAAGGCTTTATCTAAGGTCTTGATGTAGAGGCTTAAATGAATTCCCCCGATTTCAGTTTATCCGTTCATGTGAGGTAACAACACATTACACTAATTTATATCTGATGCAGTAAAATACAGACATAAGACTGTCTTCTGAGCTATACACTGAGCAATACACTGAACTTTAGCCACTGTTTTAATAAAGTGCATGTATATGTGAATGTGTGTGTGTGTGTGCAGATGAGAAGGTGTGGACAGTGGTGACCCACAACAGCTCAGGTCCAGTGAGAGTCCAGGGGTCCTCCATCCTGAAGCCCTACATTATGAGCTTCAACTACAGCGCCTCGTCTGACCAACTACGCGCCCTCGTAGCCGGGTCCGAGCAGTGTCAACAAGAAGTGACATACGTTTGCAGGAAGTCACGCCTCTTCAACACTTGGGGTGAGTCTTGTGAGTCTTTCAACACTTGGGGCACTATTCCGTTTTTTGTTGTTGTACTTCTCCAACAATAAGAGTTCTGCTGCGCATATCTTTCACACTTCACTAAACAGACATCAAAAGCAGGAACAGTACTGCATGACCGAATGTTTAGTCACATCCTCTCCGTGTGTTCCCTGATGATTTTGTTCTATTAAACAATGTTTGTGAGCGGTCGCTTGGGGAGTTGAATAATACATCGCTGAATGTGAACTCAGTTAGTCGCTCGGTTCCTGCATAGCTTGGGGAGAATCGACAAAAGGCTCATCATTTATAAAAAATGTATGGAGGCAGATCTCTATGAGGTGAATACCATGTCACAGCAGACAATAAACAAGTTTGTTATGCCCAAGAAACAAGATCATTAAAGGACTTTTCTTCAGCCCAGCAGATCTGAAACAAAATATAATTGCATCCATTGTTTACTTCATCGCTTTAGAAATTGACGCTGTCTAAAAAGTTATTTACTATTATTTATTTATTTAACTGGTCGCTATAATTGTACTCGCCTCAAAAACAGATGCTTTTCACCGTAGTCAACGTTATGGTCGTTCTACCCCCAAATGTCCCTGTGAAGACAGTTCTCATATTCTTCGGAACTGAACTTGGATGTGTTAATCACAACACAATGATGGAAAAACCTACAGCACTCTTAAACGCAACAATTTGCATTAAAAGTCAACTTCCCAACTTTGTCACTCTTTCTTACTTCAAGGTTTTATAGCTGATGTCAAAATGTGTCCTTCAGCAAAATAAAAAACCTTTATGACTAAGTACTTTCTGTCACATACTCCGAGACTAAGTAACTCTTCTCCCTTCAGGGAAAAATATACAGTGGATTTGATTAAATTTCACCTCTGTGTTCAAGTACCTTCAAAATCTCCTCATGACTATTTAGATTTAACTAGGAAACAAGGTCCTCTAACACTACTTACCTGTCATCTGGATGCAGATCTATGGAAGATAACAACCTCTGTGTTGTTGAATTATTATCTTGGCTTCTTTCCCAGTCACCCAAATCCATAATTATATCCCATATCACATTGTTACAAGCGCTAATGAAACGTAAACAGGTGATTTATGGTTTTGCATCATGATGGAAGCTTAGAACTTGATGAAATCTCTTGGCTTTTTACCAAGGTCATCTTGAGTTTTGGCCAAGCCTCTACTGTTAGTGTAAAACAGTTCACTCCAGGTTTAACTTAACCAGCTTGTGTTTTGTGGTTTGTGTATTGCTGTATGGGTTGTGGGAGCCATTCAATTATTTTCTCGAGGAAGAACACTTTTATTTGAGGTTGATAATGATGTTAAATTTGTCTGTATGGTCCTAGAGATGCTCTCATCTACTGCAGGTCAGCAGTCCAATGCAGGGTCCTGTGGAGAGGCAAAGGAGAGAGGCAAGGCCATTTAGACAGACTACAGTACATGTGACCAGTCTGACAGACTTTCGTACATGAGACCAGTCTGACATACTTCAGTACATGAGGCCAGTCTGACAGACTGCAATACACGAGGCCAGTCTGACAGACTGCAATACATGAGGCCAGTCTGACAGACTGCAATACATGAGGCCAGTCTGACAGACTTTAGTACATGAGACCAGTCTGACAGACTGCAGTACATGAGGCCAGTCTGACAGACTGCAGTACATGAGGCCAGTCTGACGGGCATCACTCAGCACTCATAGGGATGGTGCCAGCAGATACCAGCAGCAGGTTCCATCAGCAGGGCTCTGACTACCCTCATTAGGCCACTCTGCAATGGTGAGCCCCAGACTTTCACCAGGTTCCTGATGGGTCCATGCCCAATTCTCTTTGGGATGCCAAGCGTGAGATTGTTTTCTGAAGACATGTCACACAAAGTCTTTTTGTTTGTTTTTTTGTGTGTAAAAAAAAGTGGTTTTCCCATTGCAAAATATACAGTTCTGCTATCAGGGTTGTTGTCTTATGATCCTTGTCGTCGGTTCTTGTGTAGTAATCCTGAGAGTATCCGTGTGGGGAACATGAATGTGCGTTTGATCTGTGTTTGTAGACGGCACCCCGTTGTCCTGGTGGGTGGACCAAGGTGGAGAGAGGAGGACCTACTGGGGAGGCTTCCTGCCTGGGGTCCAGCAGTGCTCCTGCAGCCTGGAGGAGAACTGCAGAGACATGAACTACTTCTGCAACTGTGACGCAGACACAGACTCATGGTAACATACGAACATCACCCCCACATGCTATATCTCCTGGGGTTCAAGCTCATCACCACCATGAGCTGTATCTGCCTGTGTTCATGATCATCACTCTATCTCCCTCACAATTTAATTTGAGCTGTAGGCTACTGTACCGTAGTACAGTAGCCTACAGTAGTGTCGTTCGTGAATGATTCGTTCATTTTGAACAAATCCTTACAAGGACTCGGGAGTAACGAGTCCTCTCAAAGAGTGATTCGTTCATTTTCTTGTGGCCGCGCATCAGGACTGTTGCATAGGCTCGTCCAAGTAAACATAAATGATTCGTTCATTTCCTGACTCGGTCTTCGGGTACGAGTATTTGGATCATTTTTCACGTGACCTGCATAGGCTCTGTAGTGGTATCTAGAGGAAACGCTAGAGGGAACGATTCGTTCATTTCCCGACTCGGTCTTTCTACGGGTCTTTGGATAATTTTTCACGTTACCTACATAGGCTCTGTACTGGAGGAAACGAACGATTCGTTCATTTCCCGACTCGGTCTTTCTACGAGTCTTTGGATCCTTTTTTCACGTGACCCGCATTGTATTTTTTAGTAGAGGAAACAGTTTCCTCATTCCCTTTCGCTTGGCCGCTGTTTTAGTAAGACGTGAATGATATTCGCTCCAGTCATCATACTGACTGGTTTTGTTATTTTCACTTACACTTACAGTTTAGTGCAGTGTAATTGTTTGCCGTGATAATTAAATGCTAGTGTGATAATAAATGACCAAATCATACAAACTGTCATGATACATTATTTTAATGCAGGAATTTCTTTTAAAATAGTATCTGCTGGTGCACATGTCATGCACTAACCTACATGAGAATATGATATGTGTTTGCAGTGGACGGATAGCTCCCCCCCCCCCCCCCGTTGAAATGAACGAATTACTCAAAAAAAGATTCGTTCATTTTACTGAACGAGATTCAAAGAACCGAATCAGTAAAATGATCCGAACTTCCCATCACTACTGTACCGCTGTCATGTAGTGTGGGCAAACTGTTTGTTCTATTGGTATATACTGTTTAGTGGCTGCATGTTGATTATTGGCTACCCTCAGTGAAGCCACAGCAATGGTATCACACTTCACTGCTGTAAATGCAAATACTGTAATGGTACTGTGTAGCTTCTCCATTTTAGGATGGTTAGGAACAAGGTCTATTCCAGTAGAGCTCTGAGGTAGCGGGCTCAGACTGAAGGACAGAGAGGGCTCCTGATTGCTTCATTCTGCCCTCAGCACTGAGGTCCTTTTCCTTAATTACAGGTCTAATGACACGGGAGTCATCTCCTACAAAGACCACTTACCCGTGAGGGAGGTTGTTATTGGAGACACCAACAGGACAGGCTCGGAGGCCGTCTACAGCATCGGCCCACTCCGTTGTTATGGAGACAGTAGGTGACCGCTTTTATCTTGTAATCTTAAATTGGGACAAAGAAATGGAATGAGATTGTAACACAGATTTTTTGGGGGGGAGAAATACAATTTCTTCTAAGATGTGTTTTGACAGACTGCATGGAAATGAGTATTGTTGCCCATACAGAGCATGTTGAGATGTTCCTCCATGCTCTGGTCCATAATTTCTGTGTGTTTACCTTGTGAATGGAGCGCTTCTCCTGTGTCCTGCTGACCCTCCTGTCTATTGTGCTGCAGAGTCTGTCTCGAATGCAGCGTCCTTCTACCAGGAGTCGTCCTACCTGCACTTCCCCACCCTGCAGGCAGAGCTCAGCTCTGATATCTCCTTCTACTTCAAGACCAGCACCCCCTCTGGGGTCTTCTTGGAGAACCTCGGCCTCAAGGACTTTATCAGAGTGGAGCTCAGCTGTGAGTCTGACCCACACACACACATTCTCATACACGCACACACAAAAGCACACACACAGCTACTCAGAAAAGTGCACACACACACATTCACAAAGGGCATCATGATAACAGGTCTCCAAAGCTTCTTTTTCAATGGGCAATATGAGAGCAGTGTATAAAATATGCATGATTTCATATAATGTTCACTAATGTATGACCATATAAGCCCAATTACATAGATACGTGATCAGGAAAGTGACAATTTAGTAAGGAACAATGTAATCAAATGGAGAATAATTTAAAATATACATCAGCATTTATCGTGTGAGGAAGGCAAAGGTGGTACAGGCATGCGTGTGTCAGCTTGTGTGTGTTTTGAGGGAGTTCTCACAGGAAATGCCAAAGTGTATCAGCTATATGTAATAATAAATGTACTGTATTTCCTCTGACCCCCGTCTGTGGTGCCTGTGTGCCCTCAGCTCCGTCCGTGGTGACGTTCTCCTTCGACGTGGGCAACGGCCCGGTGCTCCTGGTGGTCAAGTCCCACGTGCCCCTGAACGACCGTCAGTGGCACCACGTGAGGGCGGAGCGCAGCGTGAAGGAGGCGTCTCTGCAGGTGGACCAGCTTCCCTTGCGTTTCCTGGAGGCCCCACCTGACGGACACCTCCGCCTGCGACTCAACAGCCAGCTCTTTGTAGGTGGGTGTGGTCATGACTCACTAGACCCCGCCCCTAAGGAAGTAACTGGCCTATAGAATCACTAGACCCTACAGACAGTTATTTAATTTGAATTAGGAGATTGATTTCCTCAATTGACATCCATAGGCCAGTTCAAGAAATACGATGTTCCCAAACATATACTAGGTCATGGAATGAATTATAAGGCTATTAGATTTTTTTTTTCAGATTCATTATCATTACTTCACAGTAACTTTCTGGCTGTGCCAAAGCATTACACAGATGAATAGCTTTGGAAATTCCATATAAGCTTCCCAGAGATGTAATCTTTGTGGGTCATAAATCCTGCTTAGTCATTCCCAGGCTCGTTCTGTTGCCTCTAGTTATAAAGGCTGGAAAGGTCAGCCTAACACTTTATCCTAATAGATATTCTTCCATATTTGCATATATTTAGTCTTAATGAGACCCCTCACACTTGAGTGCTTTCCAGAGTTCACTTGGCTCTCTGGAATTAAACCAGAGGGTGTTGTAAATCCTCATCAACATCAGAATGGACTATAATGAGTATCGTATACAGTAGATATGGATTCCTATGAGTAAACATTATAAATGTTTGGGACAACCAAGTCTATCAGACCAACTAAGTCTATCAGACTTATGAATAAAAGATACCTTCAATGCTGTCTGTCATTCAGGAGGAAGCAACTGAGGTATTAACTGGCCTATAGAATCACTAGAACCTCCCCATCAGGTATTAACTGGTATATAGAATCACAGGACCGTTAATAAACGAACACACTCTCTGTCCTTCAGGAGGAACGGCATCCAGACAAAGAGGCTTCCTGGGCTGCATCAGAACCCTGACCATCAACGGCGTGACCTTTAACCTGGAGGAGCGGGCAAAGATGACCCCAGGGGTGAGCTCCGGTTGCCCTGGCTACTGCAGCGGTTCCAGCAGCCTGTGCCACAACAGAGGGAGGTGTCTGGAGAAGAACAGCGGCCACGTCTGTGACTGCTCCCAGTCCGCGTACGGGGGACCATCCTGCAAGGAAGGTGGGTAAAGATGGAGGACTGTGAAAACAATGTACACAATTTGTTAGCCGTCATTAATATAAAATATACATTGAAATTAGGATTGCTTCTTGGAATAATTAATTTGTCATTAATAAATAATGTATTGATAACTCAACCAACAGTTACCTTCTGCCTTTTGCACTCTTATCAACCTGTAAATGTATAAATGTATTGTTGTTTTTCTCTCTGAACCATGAAGCAGTAATGTTCTAAGCTCTCATATGAGCCAGACGATCAGCTATACTCATTTAAAACTCTTTGATGTGTCTGTTTGCAGCGGTTTGAGTGGGATTCTTGCATATTTTATCATTTTCTCTGTGAACTTAAAATTCCCTGCTACTGTAAAGAAACCATCACCCTTCATTTACACTGAAGTAAACATCCATTATTGACTTGTCTCAACCCTCGTGTGTGTCTTTGTAGATTCTCTCATGTTTCTGTGTGGGACTTTCCCTCTAAAGAAAGTCATGGCTTGTTCAGAAAAGTTATGCAAACAACAAAAATCCCTGAATACATACTCGATTGTGCTTTTCTTACACAACTTACTGGAATTGTAGTCATCCAAATTCAGGATCTCGGTGGAAGAGGAAACTAGTTTTTTTCAGCCGTCCTCCGTCTGTTGAAGGGAAGGTGTTAAGATCAGTGGTGTTCAAAGAGCAGATTGGGCAAACAGCAAGTGAGGAAGTGATCAAAGCAGGAGAGGAGAAGAGAATGACAGATCCTGGCTGCTCTGCTGTCTCCAGTCTGTCTGGGAGGGTCCTTCTCTGACTCCTCATGGAGGAGTAGATGCGTCCTCTGGAATAACTAGACTGTGAAAAAGGTTGTGTATTGGCCCCTATGAGCCTCTGTATTTTCTGAACACGGCAGTGTTGTTTTGGGAGTTCAACTTTCAAGGTTTAAGGTTATAAAAAAGCTTCTCATTAAAAATCCACATGTCCAAGAGACGTACAACCTCTGAATCCTAGGATAACCTTTAACATCTTTTCTCTCGCTCTTTCCCTTTCTGTCCTTCACCTCTTCCTCACTTTCACTTCCTCTTCTATCCCTTCCCCCTCTCTCTCCCCATTCTCTCCCTCCGTTTTCCTCCTCTTGGTTTCTCTCTCTCTATCTCTCTCTCTGACCACTCTCACTCTGTCACTGTCCCTCTCTCCATCTTTCCTCTCTCGCCCAATCCCCCTCTCTCTGTCTCCCTCCAGAGGTGTCTGTGTCCTTTGACCAGGAGTCCTCGGTGACCTACACCTTCCAGGAGCCTTTCTGGGTGATGCAGAACAGGAGCTCCCAGGCCTCCAGTGTGTACAGAGAGATGAGCAGGGCCAGAGAGAACATGGGTTTCAGCTTCCTGACCTCCCAGAGCCCTGCCATGCTGCTCGCTGTCAGCACCTTCAGCCAGCAATACATCGCTGTCATCCTGGCACGCAACGGTACCCTCTGCTTATTACCATATGATTAGGATGCATAATAACGTATAGCCAATTCAATCCACTGACTAGTTACAGTACTGGGACTTCTTGAAAAACCACAGGGACCGATGCGACACTGTACTCTTTTTCTTAGTGTTAACTTTCTTTTTTTTACCAAATGAGTTCACAACACCAAACCATCAGTTGAGAAAGGCTATAATTAATATAAATCGCAGAGGTGTTAAAAGCGGTAAAAAGGTGATGTCTCAATTGTTCCTCACTTTGCCAAGTTTAGAGGAAGACAATTGCTTGGAACAAACTTTCAATTGAAAGGATGTGCAATTCCTATCCTATGAAAGGATTCCGTTGTAATCCCTTCACAGCTTATTTGTCATATTAAGAATATTTGGTCCATCCCAAAAAGGGACAGGGGAAATTGATTTGCCCGCTTGCAAACACTGCCAAGTTCACCGATGCGTCAACAGCTATTCAGCTCAGAGTATAATGAAGCTATGAGTGCAGGGGACCCCTCACCTTAGACCTCTAAGCTGACAGCTTCTGGGTCAAATACAAAAGGCTCAGAGCATCATGTTGAGTGACACCCCTGTGTCTCTCCAAGTCACTGCTCTTTCAAGCTCGTCAGTTGAGAGCCCAAGGATGTGTACAGGTTGGGTAAATATTGAGAGAATGAGGGAGAGGGGAACACTTTATTCAAGGTAATCTCCATCCACCAGGGTTCTGTTAGGATTCTCTCAAACACAACATGAAAAAACACGTTGCTTTCACCGCCTGAATTGTAATATTGACCCAACTTCACTTGATAATGCAAAGCTCTCTACCTCTCTGATCTGGTGTCGTGTGTGTGGGGGAGGAACACTGAGTGCATATTGACATATTCAATACAAGAGCAAAGAGCTTTAGGCTGCTCCCAGAATAATTATTTATATATCTAAAGAGCCAACTCTAGGGGCCTCAATAGAGAACCTTCTATTTATATAAAATCTCAATTTCATTGCTCTTACAATGCATTTTTGTTAGAGTATTAAGTACAATACATTCCTACCTCCCTCAGTGGTCACAAGGCTTATTATTATTGATTGATATGCATGGGTGTGCTGAATATGAAGCAGAGGTTCTTACAATATATTGAGGCAGAATGCAGGCTTTTCAAAGGGTACTCTCAAGCCCCCAGTTTTCCAATCAATAAACATCTCTGAGAATTTCACTCAGGCACGACTTGAGGACAATTGAAATCTTCAAAGTAGCCTGTGTCCCGTCCCCCCCCCTCTATAAAAGCATCTGAAATAGATTTTGAAATGCAGCACAGTAATGTCTGTGTTGTTTTGAATCTGTGTCGTCCAGGGAGCCTCCAGATCTGGTACCACCTCCATGCCGACAGGAAGCCAGATGTGTTCAGCCCCAGAGCCTCCAGCCTTGCCGACGGACTGCTTCACCGCATCAGGATCCACCGTGAGGGCAGGGACGTCTACGTACAGGTGGGTCAGAACACACTAGACCATCACTTCATCACTCACTGTAGAAACATCCTCACAGGCACACACAGGCCACAGAACACAACTGCTTCAGAAGTTGCGCTTTGAACATAGAACATTGAGATAATTTAACTTACTGTAAATGTTGGCCGGTTTATCAGTGTGGGTGCTGAAGGTTTCAAAATGCATTGTCTAGAATCTTTTACACCGTCGTTTGAAAAGATCATGACAGAACTTAATACTCAATCCATAATATATTGGAAAAACTGCTATGGTTTTAGATTGCTTGAAACCGGGCTTATTATTTGATTATGTTCCACTCACCAGATCGACCAGGACATCCACCGAAAGTACTCCCTGTCATCTGATGCTGAGCTGATCCTAATCAGATCCTTGACTTTGGGCAAAGTCATCGGTAAGCCCCTTTATGAAATGCAACCGTAATGATAATGATTAGATATTATGCTGCTTAAAGACGAGCACCCACGTTCAAATATCTATCAAAAAAGAACATTGTGGGTCACTTACTGAACTTTTAGAGGCCTAAATTGCATTGAAAGTAAAAATGAATGTTTAAAGAGTAGAAAATAAATGTTTCCCCTCATATTTTTTTCTGATTTTTTTGGCTCAACATTACCATCATGCACCATTTCCAGATGTCAGGAGAATAGCATAATATCACAGAACAGCACGGGTACTGCACATGCCTCCTTTTTGTTGAGAGCTAATGCCATTTAATCTTACATTTAGAGATAAAGAATATGTTATGTAATCCACCAGCCAGTATGGTAACATTTACACAAACGATCATATTGTCAGCTTATGTTTGAAATAGCTGCCATAGATACAGAGTCCTAAAATCTTTGTTGTAAAAGACAAAGATTTTGCTTTGAGATAAGATAAGTAGCTGGCTCCTTTTTTCATGGCTATTTCATATTTATTCAGTTGAATTGGTCCTTCTTTTATTTCATCTTTTCTTTTTTATCTTTAATTTTGTTTGTTCCCATTTTTTTCATATAAAAAAATCCCTTTTTGACCTTCTAATCCTATACAAAAAAATTGAGAGTTAATGATCAATGCTGAAGGATGATTCTTTTGATATCCCCTGCTGCTGTTGCCATAGAAACATTCATCTTCAATTCTGTTGGCAACGAGATATCTAATTCACTGGGAAGAGAGCCATTGGTGTTACATAAAAAAGTTCACTGGGACAAAGACAAAATTGTGTCTTTTCAATAGCCATGACAGAAATTTCGCTTTTAAACAGTAAAAAAAAAAAAAAACACAAAACATGGTAGCATTATTTGTGTAGTGGTTAATTTAGTCCGAAAAAAGGTTTTGTTTAGGGTAACCTTTCTGTCTTCTCTGATCAACCTGCTCTCTAATCTTTCCCTTGTGATTCTGGATCACAGGAAGGGAGAACTTTGACGAGGAAGTGATGCAGGCGGGTTCAAAGGGTTTCATTGGCTGCCTGTCATCGGTCCAGTTCAATCACGTGGCACCCCTGAAGGCTGCCCTGCTGAACCGAGGCAGCTCATTGGTCAGCGTACGGGGTCAGCTGGTGGAGTCTAACTGTGGAGCACTGGCTGACTCCACCCCATCACATTCACTCTCAGGTACGAGTCTGTCCCACCCTGTCTGCTCTGTCCCTGGATGAACCAACACTGAATTAACAAACGAACAAGATCCTCTCCACCTCTCATCCACAAAAGTTTGTGTTCCCTGGCAGCAGACTGGAGGAGTCTAAGTCAGGTGTGGGTGTGCCTCAGTCTTGCCTCCAGCTCAGAGCCCGTTATTACATTCCGAGCATAAATCAGGACACAGTCACAACAATAACGAGCTGATACCTTCCAACCTAATGGAACTTTTGTTTATCATTGTTTGTGAACTTGCACAAATGCATTATCAGGAGCTGCAAACACCCTGTTGAAAGCACATCCATTGTGCCGTACAGCTCAGTCACTCATTACTGAAAGTTAATGAATGAACCTGTGGCTGCCTTCCCCAGATCAAGCTTCCAAGCCAAAAAAAGATAAGGAGCACCTCGGTAATGATACCCGAAACAATTCAGCTGTAATAGGAGGTCAGTTTCTCTGTGTTGTGTTGATTAATGTGGACTAAGCCCCAGCTGTCTGATGTTTGACTCTGTCTCTTTCTACTCTCTCTGCCGCTCTCTCTTTCTCTCTCTATCTCTCACCTTTTTTCCCCCTGGTCTGTTATTCTTTTCATTTTCTACTGCTTTGACCTAAACTCACTCTCTTCACTCTCCTTCTTTCCATTATATTTACTTTACAGTTGACTTACCTCTAAAATGCTCTCCATTATCAAACCAATTATCAAGATATTGCGTTATACTACAACAATTCAGTTTGCTATACAATACATGACACTGAGATCCACCGTACATAATCCTATCACAGTGTTTGCTTTTAAATCACAAGTTCTCCACCTTGATCAACTAAGATGGCCGCCCCTGGCCCTTCCTTCCTCCTCAGGTGTGGTGACTGCAGTGGTCTTCATCACTCTGTGTGTGGTGGTGGTGATGAGTCGTTTCCTGTACCAGCAGCGCCAGGCCCAGAGGAGCGCCAGCAGCATCAAGGAGAAGGAGCAACAGCGGCACAGCCTGGAGACGGCCTACCGGACCGAGCTGCACCTCCACAACCCAGTCAGGGACAACATTAAGGAGTACTACATCTGACACCCAGAGCCCAGCCAAGCCTTCAAACCATTGCTTCCCTCTCTTCTGTTTTGTCCAGCTGTCTGCACAAGATGTGGCTCCCCCTGGCATCCTCCTCCTCCCAGAGTAGAGACCGAGAAGTCCTTTCTCCCATAGGGAATTGAGGGAAGAAGGGAAGATGTCCCTGCTTCTGTCTAGATACTCAGTAAAACAGAAGTTGTAGCTGACAAAGACATTGTGCTGTGGACCAACGAATGATGTTGGCTATGTTGACGGGAGGAGACAGTCCGCTGATAGAATATGACTATGGGTTTGGTGCAATGGATTTATCCAGCGATTTTGTGTACACTGTGTCAGGAGAGATGGGAGGGCGGAGGCAATATCAAGGGTGAAATGCATAAAAGGTCCCTCAGGATCCTCCAGTAGAGGTGGAAGGGAAGATGGACTCTACGGCTCTATTAATGGAATGATGGAGGCACAGAAGCAACAACAAATCATTGAGCTTTTTTTCTGCCTCAATGTGGTTAGTGCAATTAATGTACTTAAATGGCTAGAATATGGTCCAAAATGTAACAACTTTATCCTAGATAAAGAAAACAAGCGTGTAGGACAGATCTTCCCAGGAAGTGAAGACTGTTTGGTGATCGTATCAGTAGCTAATGACAATGTGGTGCTCTAAAAAAGGTAAAAACTGGAAGTTATCTCTGGTGAGATCTTGAGGATCTTGGGGAATTTAGGAATTAAGAGGATCACTGGAGTGCTCCTCGGCCCGTTTCACAATTCTAAATCAGATATTTTTATTTCAGACATCTGCACACTTCAATGCGGAGTTTCCGCATGGTGGTTCTCAAACTGAAGGGAGGGGAGGGGATCGATACATATATGAATGTATAATATATAGAGAGATACAGTATATTATAATGCAAGGGGAGGCCTCTTTTTTTCTCAGTTTGAGAAACACTGCATTTTCCCTAACAGAACATTCATTATTGCGTGTTAATTCAAACAGATCCTTAATACATGATAAAATTGCAAAGATGTTAGACAGTTCTCTTTGTTCCTCGAAAAACCTTACCTCCAGTTTGCTTTCTGTTTCTTTCAAAGCAAGTTTGTTTTCACTGTAGAAGCTGTATGGATGGGGACTGCACTGTGGCAAGGCAAGAGTGTGTAAAAATAACTGCTGCCTGTCCTCTGGCTGGAAAACCTATCAAATACCACTTGAGTGGCGTCTGGCCAAGGGTTAGAAGACCATCAACGGAGCTGAGCCGTGTGTGAACATCTATATTTTTCCTCCACATTCTCTTGAACTCTTGTATTTTGTTCAAAGCTATTGTTCATCTTCCGATATTTTTTTTATGTGTGTGCTTTCCTGATCAGGGTCACGTGATCTTGTATACCTTTTGTAACATAGCATTCCTGTTTTAGATTTAGGTTGTGGATTAGCACTGCCGATTGTTGTTGGAGACATGAAAAAGTGATGCATAGCGTAGATGTGTTTTCTGTCTCACAGTAAGAGGGATGATTATGAATGACAATACTCTGAGTCTAAGAAAATGGTACAGTGACAGTCTAACTACAGCAATGGCAACAACAACCAAAAGAACAAATAATGCATATATAATATGCTGAAGTCCTACATGAGTAATTATTCATTAACACACTCAATCACAAAGTAGTGAGGTTAACAAAAGCCAGAAAAGTTTTGCCTGAAAACCTTTTTATTTACAATTAAAGTGTCCTTGACTGCAAGTTGTAATTAACCTCTGAGACCTTTTTTGTACTCATGTTGATATTGTGGTTATTTTGAGGGCCAGTTTTGTATGGCTTTAATTGTACAGGTATATTATTATCAATATATGTTTAATAAAATCTGACATTCTTTTTTGAAACCAACCATCTCTTCTTGAACACATAATTGCTATTCAGATTACCCTCTTCTTGTCTGTGTGAGAGGGTGGGTGTGTCTGAATTCTGGAGCAGCAAGCAAGCAGATGTCTCCTCAAAGGGAAGACCAGACGTGAAGACGGGGAGCATTCATTTAAGTCCTTAAATAACCACAGTAAACTGGAAATGGAACAAACAAATTCAGCTTATGCATGGATAAATGCATACCTAATGGAGTTGTATCCTGTCTTACACTAAACAAGTTCATGGTTAACACTGAACAGAATTAAATCTGACCAAAGATAACTAGATGCTTATGCAAAAATTAAACATCTGGATGGATCAGACAATGTACTCGAAAGGATTTGTGTGTGTTCTGGGATTATTTAAATATTGAATCGCCCATGCCACCATGTCCATGCTGGTACATATAGATAAATGTATTCCTTGTAGGGCCTCAACTTTAAGGATGGACATATGATATCAGACAGAGGTATGGTCTAATGATATTGAGTCGCATTTTAAGTTGCAGGCACCGTGCAAAATGAAAATAATAATTTTCACTCATTTGTCCAACGGTACAAACCAGGGGTTGTATGAAAATAATTTGTAGTATAGCGTGTCAGGTCTATAATGGATACCTTTCACCCACTCATACAGAGCTTAGTTCTGGAAGACAGGAAGTTAAGAATTCTGTCATATTAAAGAAGTATACCCTGATTCAGGGTAGTTGCAGACATGACATGACATAACCTCTCATTGAACACAACTTCAACATTTACGCAATTTAAACCCATGTGATTTACATAGATGGTATATGATATAGTGCTTCATAAATAAATGTTCTTGATTGACTGAATTATGATTTTGGAAATAAATGAAGTTGTGAAAGAAATTCCTGATGAAGATGCAATTTGGGAGGAAGAGCAGCACTGCTCTCATGCGTTGCTGCTCTTCTTGACACACCCATAACCTGTGCCGCCTACTCTGTGTTCAATTTTACACACAGACTCTGCAAACTGCACTGGAGGTAGCATTAAAAATATCAAATTGAGCCTGGAGCATCAGCCATTAGATGGCTGCATGACCAAAGAGCGGGAAAATAATTGTCCCCAAAGTCCAGAATCTGAACAAGAGGGAACAATTTGACCTGGGGGGGTCCTGTCCTATTAGTGTAACCCCCCGCTTATCTTTGTCTATAAAAAGAGAGCTACCATGGATCTTTGGGAATGCTTAGCCCTCAGTTTTCCCCATCCTCTCTGTCCTGTGCCAGTGTTTGCCTGCTGTGTAAGAGCTATGCAAACGATGCAATTGTGCAGTATGCATGGCTGAATGTGAAACCATACACTCATGTGCAGACAAGTCCTTATTTTCCATATATTCTGATGACTAATATTGTTGTATCACCATGAAGAATTGTACTGTAAGGAGTGATGTAAATCAAGTATTTGATTTGCATGCATGACATAATGGTCATGCTCATGTAAACTGCCCCTAGCAAGTGCTTTGAGTACTGATAAGGTAGAAAAGCAATGCAGTCCATTTACCATTAGCTGGTTTACATCTATGCAGTCGGGTATAGTCTTGATCAAACTCTGAAACTGACTGAGTGGAGAGCAGGAGTTTTTACTATCAGCAATACTTCAAACTGTTTAAAAATGACAAAAATCAATGGAAACATATTTGCCATTGTGTGTGGATCTATTACTTTTGCAGACATTTTTTTAAAGGTGTTTTTCATACTTTGCCTGGTGCTCACAAGAAGGGAACCAGGTGTCAACCAACAACATCTTCTCAGGTTTGTTATTATAGGTTTGGTTATTTTTATCAGCTTATTTTACCAAATGTGTAAATTTCTAACGGTGGTTTTACAGGCATTTGAAAAATCTGTCATCCACTCTCTAGCCATGAATTACTTAGCTTACTTGCTTTTCATGGCCAACTATTCCTGCTCTTCTTGGATCAGTGTGTTTTACTACTTCAAGATTGTACAACGGAACACGGCCATGTTCACCTGGGTGAAAACCAACTTTGATAAAGTCACATATTGTGGTCTCGTCATAGACTGCACTTTTCTCCTCTCAGGTCTGAAACTCTACCATATTTGACAAGCTGCGTACTCTGGGCCTGGTCTACCCTGACGTCAGCATGGTCCACCACAACTCAACACTTCCCCAGGCAAGACACACCGCCAAGAGTTATCTGTTTTTCCTGTCTCGTGTTTTATTATTGACATATTTCGTCCGTCCTCTGAGTTGTATGGTGTGGTGCTCCAGCCGCACCTACATCTACTTGCACAAGCACATGAAGAGCATAGTGGACAACAGCAGCTCCTTCTCCCAGCCGCAGCTGGAGGCTCTGATGAGGGTTGCTGTCACATGCATGGTCCAGGCAGTAATCTTTTTACTAGGGAGTGTGTTTAGCATTGTAGTGATCTCCATTTATGACAACCCTGAATACCTGAAGCGTGATCCAGAAGGGTATAGCCACAGTGGTATAGCTATGTACATTATTTTTTCAAATTCTTTGTGTTTGGGCTTCGCACAGTCTGTTTTCAGACACAGGGTGATTGCTCTCTTTAACAAAGTAGTTAAATGGATTCACATTAAATGATGAGCATGTTTATGGTTTGTGCATACATCTTTCAGAGCTATGTAGTGTGCATTAAAATGTGTTAACAGTTTTCATAGAAAGATACTTAGCAATTCCAAGAAAATATACGTGTTCTGTTTTATCTGCTGAAGCACACTGTGGTATGTGCTAGGTGAATAGCATACTGATTTAGAATTTGTTAGGACGAGTATTGATCAATTAACTTGTATTAACTTGTAATAAGTTGCCTTATATACAGGAGTCAGGCGGCTGAGCGGTTAGGGAATCGGGCTAGTAATCTGAAGGTTGCCAGTTTGATTCCCGGCCGTGTCAAATGACGTTGTGCAAGGCACTTCACCCTACTTGCCTCGGGGGGAATGTCCCTGTACTTACTGTAAGTCGCTCGTAATAAGAGCGTCTGCTAAAATGAGCAAATGTAAATACAGACATGGTGGGATATCTTACCAAATGAGAAAGAAATAAAATGGCTACTTGAAGCACTTCCTCATCTAATAATTACAGAACTTGCCACCACGGATATAGTTTTCCATTAGACAAACCAAAACGTTTGTGGTTTTGGATATATATGTGGTTGTCCTGTATTTTACTACAGGGACTGTGAAACAGGATGTCTGTACAATAATATAGACATTATGAGAATAAAAACTGTTGCATGACAACCGCGCAACATAATTCCAATTTAGTTTTTAACTTTTTAAACTAATTGCTGAGCTTTCCATTATAATATTTACATATTAGGTGGACTTTACCATTAAAAATGGGACTGGCTTTATTAATTTAAAATGGGACTCACTGTGTCTAATTTGCATATTCCATGAAGGATTGATATGACCTCAAAAAGAAATTAGTCACACAAGTGCAAAAGACAATCCTACAATACCACAAAGCATAATCAGATTAACCATAGAACATTGGAAAACATTCAACCATAGAATGGCATTGGATAATTTTGGATAATCATTTGGCATGAAATGTTGCACAGATCCCTATGGGACTGAACATTTCCAACCATGATTTGATGGTACGCAGCACTTTTCCATTTCCAATATGAGAGTGTGTTGACATCCACATTGTTGATAGTCCATTTTTGCCTAATCTGTGGCACTAACATTAGCATATGCTACAGACCATTGATATTAAAATTGTGTCTAAGGATAGGAGCTCCAACAAACATAACAAACAGAAGTCCTTCACTGTAGACAGGACTGGTTCACCATGTCAGTAGTTTATTCTTTGCTGTTGGTCTTAATATCATTGGGTGTGCTTTGCCTTCAGCAAGGGCACAACCTTTGTTCTCTCACATATATATTATTAGGGTTCCTCCGGTAGGAGAACCCTATTGTTATTGGTGGTATTATTATTTTTTACCCATGGGAGTCAATGGCAGCCCCTAGACCAGTACCGTAAAAAGTTGTGAAATTTGGCATGTTGAAACTGCAGACCATTAGTAACTACCATACCAAACATGGGCCATGTGAGACAATAGGTGGCGCTACAGGCCACGCCCCAATATGTCAATTTTCAAATTGATGCCATTTGCAGGCCATAAGTCCCAAAATTCTGAAATTCATTACATATGCCTTATTTCTCATGAGGAATAAAAAAGCCTCAAGAAGCTATAACGGCCGCCATATTGGATTTTTCTGTACAATAAAGATTAAGGAAACGCGTTTTTTCCCTACTCCTCCTACATTTTTGGTCGAATTTTCTTCAAAATTGCCATAGATGATATCCAGACTGAGCCTCACAAAAGTTATCGTAGGGATTTCTGATTTTCAAAACCGTTTGTCCGGTAGAGCCAATCAAAATCTGCAACAAAGCAACCAAACAGGACGTTTGGTCAAATCTCAGCAAATCTTTGAGATATCAACACCAAACTTGGTATGTCACGTGGAAGACACTACAACATGTTACCATGTGCAAAGGCAACTTCATACCTCTAAAAATGATTGATATAAAGCAAATTGAATTTATTGCTAATGCTAAAATAATGCTTTACACATCCGCCGGCCAAAAAACGATACTCTGATTCAATCACTAGTTCATATGAAGACTCTTGAGAATGTTGAGTACACAAATCTGAGAAAAAGTTGACTGTAACATGAAAACTCGATTTTTAGTGAATATTTGAAACATGCATGCTTGGCTAATTTCTAGGGCTGTTTCCCCAAATCCTCTCTCCCTTTGCTCCTGTGCGCGCGTGCTCCACATTCTCTCACACACAAGGGGCCAGAGCCCCTTGACACACGCATGCTTTCTTGAAAATGTGTGCTGACCAAGCCCCCACCCTCGTTTTTTAGCCCCTGTTTCATTTCGCTTCCAATCGCAGCTCGCTGTTACGAATACAAATTATTTTTCGGCGGCCATTGTTGTTTCCCGTGTCCCGTGAAAGTCGTCTCCCGTGAAAGCCGTGTTGGAGGCAGCCACTTTCGGTAAGTCCTGGTTTTACACATTTTAAGCTAGAATTAATGATTGGGTTTGTGAAAGTACACTACTCTTGAATTATGGTGAAGGTTTAGCACTTTTAGACCTTATAGATCGTGATTCTGAAGTGACGGAAAACCAAACTCGAAAAGTAGCTACTGTAGCTCTAGCTTTTTTCCTCTGTGTTTTTAATTAGTGAGTCATTTTGCATCTCGGCGAATTGTTCATCAAAAATGTCGAGGAGAGCAGCCTTTAGGAGAAAAAGCAATTCCCCACAGACCTGTCGGCTCATAATGGTGATTTTTGGCGTGAAAGTCTTTGTAATAAGCCTATGCGGCAGGGAGACTTTTTCAAGGCGAGCCTGTTTCATTCGTCATATGCCCTGAGAAAGCGACCTACGTTAGCCAGGCTAGTTTTGCCAATTTCGGTAAGTCAGGCTATTTAAAGGTCTCTTACAGTCAGAATTTGGCAGAATTCTTTGGCAGAATTACTGTTTACAAGCAAAGGTCGAGCTGGTCTTTTGTCAGATGTGTATATATTGACCAGTTTAGAGGTAAATACTCTTGCCAGAGCCTGGAATCGAACCTGTGTTTTGAGTGACTGCATGGGTCTCCATGACGTCAACACATTTGGATTCAAGTTCAAGTAATGACACTGCATTTCACAGTCAAAACTGAAGTCTGTATCAAGTGTAGATGGGAAAAGCTTCATTTTTCACAACTGACATGGACCCTTTCTTCACTTTGACAGGTCTGGAGGGTCATGCAGAGGCCTGCTCAACAGAGTTCAACAGAGGATGCAACAGACTCGAGGATGGTGAGATCCACACAGACCCCTTGCTGGACTACCCCTCTCTAGCTGGACAGCTTCTCTTCAGCCCTGACCCCAGAACAGCTTGATCCAGCTGGCCTGCCTGCCTGCCTGCCTGCAGGCCCTGCTTGCCCCTGCCTGCCAGCCCTCCAGAGACAGTCACCCCACAGACACAGTAGCTCTGCAGCCTGCTTTTTTGAGGACATTGATGAAAAAGGACAAGCCAGCATTACTTTAATGAAAGTCTAAATGTTTAATCCTTTCCATGTGCCAGTATGCCAAGCTGCTGACTTTGTGTCTTAAGTGATGAAACTAGTTCAAGTGATAGACTTTTGACCTGAATCCAATGATTATTCATCTGAATAAAAACCACTCAAGAGAAGTACTGCTTCTTGGAGCATTTGTGCTCCACATCAGTACATCTCACACATTTGCCTTTGTTTCCATGGGATTCATGGAATTGTTAGTTTCTGCTCCACCATTTCCACCCTAGTGTAATAATAAGTATAATTTAGGACAGCAATTACATTTTTGTGTTATCCTTCCGCATTACACACATTTAGTCAATGTTCTTAAACTCAACCGATTATTGTCATTTTACCATACTGTTCATATTGAACAGACATCAGTGTTTACTTGGAAAGATGACTGTATATTTCCACTTTTGATTTGTATTTCCATCGTAAGTTTGGTCTTTAATTTCATTTGGAAGTGGTATTAAAAGGTCTTACATTTAACTTGTTTATACCTGTAGACACCCTGTGAAGCCCCCACTGCAGAGACAGTTGGTGACAGAGAGGTGCAGACATTAAGTTAAACATGCCTTAAGAATAGAGTAACAAATAGAGACTAAATGTGTAAATGGCTGTTGAAACTGAGTTGGTGCATGTCAGTTTAGGCAAAGGTAACCTTTTAAACCTCTAGGTTTAAAACAAATTCAGATTTGATTGGAACTCTCTTTTATACATTTATAGTTGGATTTGACATTTAATTCATTTAGCAAGTTGTTTAACTCAAACAACCATAACACGGTACATATGGTATACAATGCTGCAGTCAGATTTGGCGAAATTGTTAGCTTGGATGTTATCTTTACATATAGATGGGGTCTTGTTGATGCGCACGCAGCTTCAAGGCAGAAAGACGCGTTCCATTTCACTTTTACTGTACCTACACCTTTAATGTTCCCGCCATCCCCCCATTTCTGAATAAAGTTCGACTGATCTGATTTGTTGATTTCTGTTGCTATGAAAACCAGTTTAGCCAAGCTAACTAACATTGTTTTTAGCTAGCTTGCATTACCATTCAATTGCTAACAAAACATTAGTAAAAATAGCTTGCTAATCGGGCAGAACTTGAACTCGGGCAGGAGACTCTGAGACCTCAGCGCACCACTAGCATCTCGTCATATCACGCAGTCGGAGCACAGCTAGATAATCAGCGTCAGCGCTCTTGGGTACCCAGCATGCAGTGCGGCATGTTAAAAAAACAACAGCTACGCAAGGGATTTCAGTTGTTGTGTTCGTTCAGTTAGATGTGTGTAATGTTATTGGCCGGGTTTCCCAGATTCGTTAAGAAGCTCTTAACGCTAAGAGCTTCTTAGGAGCGTTCTAAGAGCGTTCTAGAGCGTTCTTAGAACGCTCTTAAGAAGCTCTTAGCGGCCATTGTTTGTTAGTTAATATAATCTTGTTGGTCACCTTGAGTGTGCATGCTGTGTAGTTTAATGGGAACAGAGAGTCGGCCATTTTACTATCACAGGCTATACTTGCAAGGAGCTGAACGTGGGCTGTGCCCTAGACCAGACCAATTGCCTATGAGGCTAATCTTGATTCTGGATTGACTGAGATTCTGGAAAGAGATCTACTCAAGAAGAGAGTCAATATCTGTGGTTTTCAAGCCATCTTTGAGAAAGTTTGAAAACAATGTTGCGGTTAATATGTTTTGATTGTGGGAGGCAACTTTTGGACTACACCTAAACCTCATGCGGCCACCGCACCACCCGCACTGGCAAAGAGGGAAACAGCATGGATGGGGAAAGTGTGTGGGCAGAGCAAGCAGTAGTAGTACATAAACTACACACGTCCTTTACTAAAGTGTATTCTGACTTTCATAAAGTTATTGTTGTAATCAAAGCTTTTAAAGAATGGATCTCTGCATGATGGGCCTGACCAGAGCACAGGTGGCCTGACAGAACACGCTTCAAAGTTGTCACATTCAAAAGGGTGGAATTTTAACCCTGTCAGTCCAACATGTCTAAAAGTTGGTACGCATGCCTTATTGCCAATGGGGAACAAAGAAGTCTCAAGAACCCATAATGTCGGCAGCATGGATATTTCTCTACAGTGACAATTTGTGAAGAATTTCAAAAAATGACTTCAAATCAGCCATTGATCCAATTGTATTGAAATGTTGTGTACATGTATGAAATACATGTCTGTGTCATGTCAATTTTGTAATGGTTTGCAATGCTGAGGAGGAACCCGCCATTGCTGCCTGCAGCTATATGTATTATTATTTCTTTTTGCCCCCCTAAAACTCAGTCAATATTTGGCCTACATAGACAACATAGGTGTCAAAAGTTTCGTCTTGGTAGCGATTGAGTTGCTTCTATTGGAATTTACGTTCCGTTGCATGGTTTAGGCTCAAGTTAAGTTTTTGTGGCGAAAAGTGAAGCTAACGGTGGCTAATTTGCTAGCCACAGTCACTGACGTTACTAACGTCACTACGTCACTAACGTCACGAAAACACGTGACTACCTTTGGCAGAACATTCATTTCGCATCTGTTAACTTGGGGGATAGCTAGGCTAACTATAGCTTTACTGCAAGGCAGCTGCAGAAACACCACAAGCAAAGAGGCCAGGGTGATAACTATTTACTCATTTTACTTTGTGATATGACACACAATTGTGATGTGTAATGTACAATATAAGCTGATATTATTAAGGAAGTACATCTACTTTCGGAAACAGTAGTCTACTATTTCACTGAAGTATTAGCATCATGACATTAGCCTGTGTTGCCCGGGCAACACATACTACAGTGGTCTATGATGTATCTGTTTTCAATCGTTAAAATAAACATTCCTCACATATACATTTTCGTTGTAGGATTTATTCTGACATTAGTAAACGATTTGTTGGTGAAATTACCATTACCTGTGGTTTCAAACCAGTGTAGCTCACTGCAACGCTGTAGCTTACGCGAGACACACTACAAAAACATCTACAGTACTGTACACAGCTGTTTAGGAAGTCAAACGGCGACAGAACATGTTCGGCACTCCCCTTACTTAAATCAAAAGTCTATCTAACTACTAATCTGAACTTCATTGCCACAGCCTAAACGTTGTCAATCTGTTCATGAAAATAATTAATTTCAGCCTAAACCGTACAGCGGAACGTTAAATCCAATTCAACCAACGCAATCGCTACCAAGACGAACACAGGTAGTCTACTACTGTACTGTAGTAGTACAATTTACCGGGGCAGCTTCTCCACACAGGGCTATATCGCATTTTGCATTGTTACTGACAATGATCGCTACCAGTGAGCTTTTTATGAATGAGCGATTTTCCACTAAATAAATGTCAAGCTTATTTACGTTTTGGGGGGCATATTTTCAGTTAGCAGATGGTACTGTTTGAATCGCGATTCCATCTTCTACTGCCGGGTAACGTCGTAGAATAATCTTCAAAGGGGGTTCTTTATTAATGAATGAATGCAATGAGTACGCTAAATGCCTGAAAATATCATGAGAAGGGAAAAACTTAAAATGACGTTTAAGTCATAGAGATTAGGTCAATTTTTACACCGGTCTGCCAAATGTATTCGTTTTGATTCAACGATGAGGCTGCCTCTTGCAGGGGAAATGAGAAGACATCTATTTCATTCTACACTTCACTCGTATTTTCAGTTGTAAATGAGCAGCAAAAAAAAAAAGCTTTTAAATCTATGTAATCTTTATAAATAATTGTATGCATTTTTATATAAAATATACAGAAATATCAGTTGTAAAAATGTCATTCAAAAACGGACCCCTGTGCAACCGACGAAAGCAAGCACACCCTACAATTTCCCCAGAAATTGTACCCTCTCTAGTTTTTAGGTGTTGTTAAAAATATGTTTTATGCTCTGTGCGTGCTATGTGATAAAGAAGGAAGATTTAAACAGTCTCTATTTTTTCTTATCTGCTCCACTTTGGCTGTGAATGGCCTGTTTCAGGCAATGATTCTTCTTCCCATGCTTTTTACATCTTTGATATCAAACAAAACACTCGAGAGAGCTTATTACGATGTTTTGATATTTTGTCTCATATTGTAGCATGTCTTCTTGTGTGTGGCCAAGCGTCTTCTACTACTCCAAGATCGTGCCCAACCAACGACCCTTCTTCATCTGGATGAGGAGGAACATCAAACTGGTCTTTTACTCCTGCCTCACCGTTGACAGACTGTTCCTCTTGTTGGATGCATGTGCCACGACATATGAAATAACTCAAGCCAGGCTTGGCTTGTCCCTGTTTTCCAACACCAGTACTGATGATGGTACAATAGAGGTCTACCTAAGTGTGTTTAGGCACATCCATCCTTTATACATGTTCCTCTTCATTGTGATGATGGCGGCATCTTCAGGAGCTACCCTTGCTTACCTTCGTGGGCATATGAAGAGCATGGAGGGAAGCAGCTCGTATAAATGTTTCAATGTTTCCATTTGCAAAACACAGGCCTGGACCTTTCTCCAAGGCGTCTAAACCCCTAAATTAATAAAGGAAGACATCCAAATATGGCCTTTTTTTGTTGTTGTTGAAAACTACTGTTCGATTTAATAGACCTGATCAAGATCATAATCCATGTCAATATACACTTGGAGAGCAGCAGAACACCAGCAGGAACAGTGACCCTCATTCAGCTGACTACAGTGAATAACTCCCATTCATATCATCATCTCAGTAAGGACACACATCACTTGAAAGCGGATAATTGTGAAACAAAGCAATTCACTATATTCTACTAATCGGCTTAGGTCAACAACAATACCAAGAAGGAAATAATATTCTAATGTGCTTCAATTGGGGAAATATAGATGTATGTTGTCATGACAGTGGTTATGTTGACCTTCTGACACCTGGTTAATTGAGACTTCTGGCCAACAAGTAATCTTGCAAGAAGCACCCATTCAGCCATGCAGTATCTGTTGTAATATGGAATAAAAGTGTTGACGATACAATTACACATTTTAACCAATATAAATCATTGGCTTGTGCATTTGTCAGATACATTGTGTTTGCGGAATGGTTCAATTGAACAAAGATGTCCTCAGGCTTGGTTAAGATGCAACACTATTTCAAGAATACATGACCCCATAACTGCTGAAGCTGCTAGTACACAGATGGTGAACACCTTCTAGTTCCAACAATCAAGATAATCATGTGCTACACAGCTCTAGTAAGATGCGAGTGAAAGGCAGAACAGGGTGACAGTATTTAAATTGTATCCATTAAATTACTATCTAGATTACCACTTTTCTAGACTTTTGTGCATGTATGGCATCATTCTTGTACTGCTCACTTGAAAGGTGTCTCTACCCGGGAACGTTAAAAGACAGCCATATCCTTGATGGTTCACATGTCTAATTTACCTTCAGATTTGGGTTCAAACTACCCTTCATTTGTTCTCAGTTTAATTATTTTTATTTTGACCACATCTTGTACACATACAGTTATGGCCAAAAGGATTCTCAGTGACATACATTTTGTGTTTCGCAAAGCCTGCTGCTTCAACTGTAATGGTGTTGATTCCCATTGTTTCTCGATAATTGTGTAATGATCAGATACTTTTGAAATAAAAGCTTAATAAGCCCCCCCAAAAAAAGATATTTATTGCAAAAACCCACATTGCAACATTTTTGGGCCCTGGCACAAAATGACAAGCTGACATCATTTCAAGAATCATATCATCAGCCCGTGGGAAAGTGCGAATGAGTACTAGTCAGGTGAAGTCAAAGTCAAAAGTCAAAGTTAAAGTAGTTTATTTGTCACATTAGCACCCACTAGCATAGAGTCCTTAAGACCAATACATTCTTATGACCTGGCAAGCAACTACGCAGTAGCATCATAAAAAATACAAAATAAAAATTACACTTATATATATACTGTATGTATACCGTACAGCAACACAAAATATGCAAAGATCAAATTACTATACAAAGATGGACGCAAAATAACAGAAGCAATAACAAATATAGCTGCAGGCAGCAATGGCGGGTTCCTCCTCAGCATTGCAAACCATTACAAAATTGACATGACACAGACATGTATTTCATACATGTACACAACATTTCAAGACAATTGGATCAATGGCTGATTTGAAGTCATTTTTTGAAATTCTTCACAAATTGTCACTGTAGAGAAATATCCATGCTGCCGACATTATGGGTTCTTGAGACTTATTTGTTCCCCATTGGCAATAAGGCATGCGTACCAACTTTTAGACATGTTGGACTGACAGGGTTAAAATGCCACCCTTTTGAAAGTGACAACTTTGAAGCGTGTTGTGTCAGGCCACCTGTGCTCTGGTCAGGCCCATCATGCAGAGATCCATTCTTTAAAAGCTTTGATTACAACAATAACTTTATGAAAGTGAGGATACACTTCACTAAAGGAAGTGTGTAGGTTATGTACTACTACTGCTTGCTCTGCCCACACACTTTCCCCATCCATGCTGTTTCCCTCTATCCCAGCGCAGGTCATGCCAAGGCATAAATGCGGCAGCCGTATGAGTATTAGAAGTAGCCCAAAAAACATACCATACACAGTCACACTGTTTTCAAAACTGAAACTGGTTAGAAGACCATGGCTATTAGAACTCTACCTGAATTGAGCTCTCTCTAGAGTCACAGTCAAACAACTGTCAAGAGTCATGTAGGGAACTGGACCAAGGTATAGCTAATGTCCAGTTGTTAGCAAGTGTACCTTGTGATGGTACAGCAGCTTAACAATACTTTGTCATGGTCAGACTCTCTGATCCCATTAAACTACACAACATGCACAATCAGGGTGACCAACAGTATTAACTTAAGTAAAAAACAATAACATTACACACATTTAAGTGAACGAACACAACAACTGAAATCCCTTGCACAGCTGTTGTAACCAAACTATTTTCCACAGCTATTTGCGTTTTTGGTGTGCACTGCATGCTGGGTACCCAAGGGCGCTGACGCTACAATATTTATTATCTAGCTGTCTTCCGGCTGTGTAATATGACGAGATGCTAGCGATGAAAACATGAAAGCTTGTCTCGGGGGGTCATGCATGTGATCTCACTACAAGCTTTTGATTACACGTGAGGACTGTTAGCAAAGTATTTCTATTCGTGTTTTGTTAGTGATTGAATGGTAATGTCAGCTAGCTAAAAACAATGTTAGTTAGCTTGGCTAAAATGGTTTTCATAGCAACAGATATCAACAAATCAGATCAATCTAACTTTATTCAGAAGGGGGGGGGGGGGGGGGGGGGGGGGGAACATATAAACTAGAGGTGAAATGGTAGGCATTGTTCTGCCTTGAAGCTGCATGCGCATCCTCATTGTTTGTAACCACCAACCCATCTATATGTAAAGATAACATCCAAGCTAGCAATTTCGCCAAATTTGACTGCAGATTTTTTACACCATATGTACTTCGTTATGGTTTTTGAGTCAAACAACTTGCTAAATGATTAAATGTCTGTTAAATGTCAAATCCAACTTTAAATGTATAAAAGAGAGAATTAAACCTAGAGGTTTAAAAGGCTACGTTTGTCTAAACTGACATGCACAAACTCAGAGCACTGAGTTTCAACATCCATGTACACATTTTGTCTCTATTTTTTACTCTACTCTTTAACGCATGACTATGTTTAACTTAATGTCAGCACCTCTCTGTCATCAATTGTCTCTGGAGTGGGGGATGGGGGCTTCTTATCCAACAAATTACATCCCTGAACTTTAAAAACATATCAATGGCCTACTACAATTGTAAACATCCTTTGGCCTTCCCATGCTGGGAAGAAAACTACAGTTTTTCTTTGATTAAACGTTGACCTTGAATAAACGCTGCACCAAAAATGAACATTGTGTAATAAATGGCACCTTCGATTAAACGCCTCCCCACAAAAATCAGAAAACGGTTATTTAATTGGTTAAATTAAAACACAGTATTTATTACACAAGTAATTTACAAGTGTAGCATACTATTATCCCATGAAACACTGGCAGGCACAAGTGTCTTTCTTGCTACAGATTTATTTGAAGCTTTTTCTCCAAATCCACCGTTAAAACTAAACTCACGCTGTAATGAGAAAATAAAGACCACTTTAGCTTAATATGAACATGCAATGACATGCGCAGCATGTAAATAACATTCACCAAAGTCAAATACAGACACAAAACAACATACTTTGTTGGCTGCATGCTGTAGCCTACACAAGGGAATAGAGGTTTCCTTAGATTGCTAACAACCTCTATAACAACCTTAAACTTATCACTTAGAGTGAATGTGCATAAAGCTCCAGGACCTGACAACATCCCTGGCTGTGTTCTCAAGGCCTGTGCTCCTGAACTGGCAGAGGTGTTCACTGACATCTTTAACCTCTCCCTGTCGCAGTCTGTCGTCCCCAATAGGTTCAAGGGAGCCACCATCATCCCAGTCTCTAAGAAACCATCAGTGAGCTGTCTCAATGATTACCGCCCTGTTGCCCTGTTGTGATGAAATGCTTTGAGACGTTAGTCAAAGACCACATTACATTCTGCCTGTCACCTGCATTAGACCCACTCCAGTTTGCATATAGGCCGAACAGGTCTACAGATGATGTTGTAGCTTTGGCCTTGAACACTGCTCTCTTTCACTTGGATCAGAACAACATATACGTGCGGATGCTCTTCATCGACTTCAGCTCCGTTTTCAACACCATAGTACCATCCAGGCTCATCATGAAACTACAGGACCGGAACATCAGTCCTTCCATGTGCAGCTGGATAGGACACAGGCAGTACGGCTAGGTAACATCACCCCACCAGTCTAACACTCAGCACTGGTGCCCCACAGAGTTGTGTGTTAAGCCCACTGTTGTACTCTCTGTTCACCTATGGTTGTGCAGCCACAAACAGCTCCAACACTATCATTATGTTTGCTGATGACACCACCATTATCGGCTGCATCAAGAATGGTGATGAGTCTGCCTACAGAGCAGAGGTGGCAACAATGACATCCTGGTGTCAGCATAACAGCCTGTTGCTTAATGTAGCAAAAACCAAGGAGTTGATAGTGGACTACAGGCGGCTGCAGGGAGAACATGCACCCATTCACATCGCGGGCACAGCTGTGGAGAGTCAAAAGTTTCAGATTTTTTGGTATCAACATCAGTGAGGATCTGAGCTGGACCACCATATTGGTGTGGTTACAAGGACAGCGAAACAGAGGCTCTTTTTTCAGCGGCGACTGTGGAAATTTGGCATGGACTGCACTATACTGACCAATTTTTACCGGTGCACCATTGTGAGCATACTGACTGGTGGCATTACAACATGGTTTGGCAACAGCACTGCCCAGGACAGGAAGACACTACAAAGAGTGGTCAAATCTGCACAGCGTATTACAAGGACTGCATTACCATCCATTCAGGACCTTTACAGCCAGCGGTGCAGGAGAAAGGCCAAGTGGATCATTTCTGACCCTAGTCATCCCTGCCACAGTCTTTTCTCCCTCCTGCCTTCTGGAAGGCGATACAAGAGTATAAGGTCCTGTACCATCAGATACAGGGATAGTTTTCTCACACATGCCATAAGGATGCTGAACTGTCCTTGAAATATCTTTTTGCACTACAATTTTTCTTATTTTTTCTACCCTTTTTCTCCATCCTTTAGTATTGAATTTTTTTATTCTGCAAGTTGAACGGACATTGAGCACAAAGAATTTCATTACTTATAAATGCTGTTTATGAGTATATGATAATAAACTTGAACTTGAAACTTTTATCAGAGCTTTAAATTGGCCTATAGATAGTTATACATATTGTATACAATATGGCGAGGTAGCTGACTTAACCATTCCTGAATGTGCTTTTCATCAACACCAAGTTTGCGTGCTATAGATCTGTTGCTGGTGGTGAGTGCTTTCTGCACAGGTTTCTGTTTGAAAGCTGTAAGAATGTTACGGCATGCTGCGTCAGATTTGTACACAAAGTAGAGACACGCGCGGCATACATTTTACACTGGGCTTTTGTTTGACTTCCTTGTCTATTCTGTGTTTGTCTATGGCTGCACTGCAGCTACAATTCACTGAATCTCTCTTACCAATTAAACGTTGCCCTTGAATGAACGCCACCCTCGAATAAACGCTGCACCACTAACTGCTCTATTAAAAGGGTTCACTATGAAGCAAACCATTCTAACAAAATAATAACAACATTTACAATGATTTCAACAAGAAGTCTCTCTGACTTGACAACTCTCTAAACAAGCAACTTTCCAAAGCAATCTCTGAAACAGCTGACCAGTGTGGTAATTTTATGTTGACAACTAAACCGCTGATTGGAAGTGCGCAGCTGATTGCCAATCACGAGATAGGGAGACTGATAGCCAACCGCCAACAAACGCTGACTAGACCATACCTGCATGCAGCGAATAGAAAGAAAGAAGGGAGAAAAGAAAAAACACACAACCACAACTATACAGACTGAATTAGGACATTTTAAACATGGGTCCGTAACAAAGACGTTGTTAAAAATGCTCATTCACATTCATTTTTCTCAATTAATCTTATCACTTAAACACACTGGTTTAGCATTTTTTCCCACAAGGAAGTCTAACCTCAACAGTGGATCCTTGGTCCCTGGATCTCTTGCTGGAACATGGCATCTAAAAAACACATAGAAAAACCATCAAAAACTATGAAATGTAACATACCACACTACTGCTTAACAATTTCATAGTCTTACATTATCATAACTTCATACTCAACAGTTGTAGTATACAGACCTTTAAGAAAATATTGAAATGGTTAGGATTCTCAAAACACCAATCTCTGTACTTAAAAAAAATATTTAGACATCCATTATTTACCTTTATTCAATTTACACTGTCTACATTCAAATTTAAGTCTGTAAAATGTAAACAGAGAAACGGACTCGACTATAAATACAAATTAAGACCAATTGAGAACAATTTATCTTGCAAATGGTTTTTACTTTAAATTCATGTTTCACCAAAAGAATCATCACAGTTTAACACAAATAACCAAACCTTACTGTTAAAATACTGCCAAGCCACTGACTCACATTAGAAAATTAAAACAAATAAACATAGCCTAGAAGATGTACCTGTAGGTCAATTACATAATCAAGAGCATGGAGTAGGAATGGATGGATGACAAAATACCCCGCCGAGCCCAATCCATTAAATATTTCCTACCCATAAGTTAATTTCCTGAAATGCAATAATTCACCAACATTTTGACAATTTCATGCTCCAAACTTTGTGGGAACAGTTTGGAGATGGCCCCTTCCTGTTCTAACATGACTGTGCAACAGGGCACAAAGCAAGGCCCATAAACACATGGATGAGCGAGATTGGTGTGGACGAACTTGAGTGGCCTGCACACAGTCCTGACCTCAACCCAATACAACACCTTTGGGATGAATTAGAGCAGGGACTGCGAGCCAAACCTTCTTGTTCCACATCAATGTTGGACCTCACAAATGCACTTCTGGAAGAATGGTAAAACATTTCCATAAACCTCTTAAACCTTATGGAAAGCCTTCCTAGACGAGTTGAAACTATTATAGCTACAAAGGGTGGTCCGACATCATATCCTATGGTTTAAGAATGAGATGTCACTCACGTTCATGAGCGTGTAAAGGCAACCGAGCGAATACTTTGGCAATTTAGTGTATAAAATTGATACAAATATAAAATGTTATCAAGAGATGGGAAATCGTGCAGCATAGTACAACATGCCGATTACAAACGTATTGTAGCTCTATAGGCTTTCAATGGAACTCCTAAACGATCAAACCATGAACCCAAACAAAGCTAGCAAGCAAAACAACCATGGTACCATTGCTACTTGTTTAATGCTAGGTAGCTCTATCTGTGCAGCAAACTAGGCTACCTAGCTACAGTTTCAAAAAGAATAACTTACAATGTGAAGACCGTCAGAAAAACTTGGAACGAACAAACAAAATTACATCAACAATGACATGTAGCTAAAGATAGAATAACCCAACCGTAGGTAGGTACAGTACATAAATTTGAAACGCCGTCCACAAAAGCAAAAACTAGCCTTTACAGTGCGTTCACACTGCAGCGTTTTTTAACGCTCTGCATCGCTTGCCTTCCCACAGTACACCACGCTCGGGGGCGTGTTAGACAAGTTAATACAGAGTTGTAGTTCTCTAAGGTCACTGTTGTAGTCATGGCCAAGCGTGCAGATTTGGGTTCATGTACTCACAATATCGATCAAAATACCACTTTTACACAACATTTATGTAAGTGCAAGATTTTACTAGTGCAAGATTACAGTAGAATACATGTTACGCCACCGGTCACTCAACCAGTCGTTTGTAGGCTGGGCTCAGTAGCGAGCTAGCAGTGGCACAGAACAGTCACGTAATGTGACGACTACATTTAAAAGTAGGCTATAAAAACACACTAGGAACAATGACGACATCGGCAACCATGCACCATGCATTATTAGTTTAATGTAATCTTTAAATTCAGGCTCGTCACATTTGTAACTTTGTTCTGAACAGAACTGGGTGTGCAGACACATACGAAAAGTTTCTCCTCCATCTTGAAATTGTCAAACCTAGAAATGTTTACCATGACGAACAGTTGCTACGTTACAAGAAACAAGAAACCAATCCGATTGGCCAACGCTAGCGTTTTCACGCTCCTCATTTACATAAAGTTGAGAAAATCCAACTTGCAACGCTCCGCTCCGCTCGCCTTCCCACAATGCCCTACGCGAGCGTCAACGCCTGGTTTCATTGAAAATGAATTGGAAGCCGACGCCACGCGCCGCCCGCTCCGCTGCAGTGTGAACGCACTGTAAGGGTTATAGCTTGCTCGGCATTTATCTGACCTCCTTGTCTATTTGTTTGTGTATGGCCGCACTGCAACTACAATTCACTGAATCTGTCTTACTAATTAAACGTTGCCTTCGAATAAACGCCGCACCACAAATGATCATTGTGTAATACACGCTGCAGTGTTTAATCGAAAGACACATTTGGAACTCACCGTACTAATTTAAATTACATCAACAATGACATGTAAAAATAGAACAACCCAACCGCATAGTTACGCACAGTATACAAATTTCAAACGCGTCTCACAGAAGCAAGTATAATGTTAAAGATTTTACGACTTGCTAGCCTGTAATACTGTCTGTACAAAGAGATATCCTTAGCTCAGCTAGCCTAGATAGATTAGCTGCTATCCTGTTTACGACAGTATAAAAGTCTTCAAGTTATCATACGAATACAAACGCTAAAATACATGTTTTGTACTGCCATTGTAGGATCTTATTACTCACTGTCAAATGTAACAATGAAAATCTCTGAGGGCTGCAGGAGTTCTCCAACGATAAAATAAAATGGTCGTCTTCTTGTGCGTGTACCAAGCTCGCGCGTGTGTCAAGGGGCTCTGGCCCCTTGTGTGTGAGAGAATGTGGAGCACGCGCGCACAGGAGCAAAGGGAGAGAGGATTTGGGGAAACAGCCCTAGAAATTAGCCAAGCATGCATGTTTCAAATATTCACTAAAAATCGAGTTTTCATGTTACAGTCAACTTTTTCTCAGATTTGTGTACTCAACATTCTCAAGAGTCTTCATATGAACTAGTGATTGAATCAGAGTATCGTTTTTTGGCCGGCGGATGTGTAAAGCATTATTTTAGCATTAGCAATAAATTCAATTTGCTTTATATCAATCATTTTTAGAGGTATGAAGTTGCCTTTGCACATGGTAACATGTTGTAGTGTCTTCCACGTGACATACCAAGTTTGGTGTTGATATCTCAAAGATTTGCTGAGATTTGACCAAACGTCCTGTTTGGTTGCTTTGTTGCAGATTTTGATTGGCTCTACCGGACAAACGGTTTTGAAAATCAGAAATCCCTACGATAACTTTTGTGAGGCTCAGTCTGGATATCATCTATGGCAATTTTGAAGAAAATTCGACCAAAAATGTAGGAGGAGTAGGGAAAAAACGCGTTTCCTTAATCTTTATTGTACAGAAAAATCCAATATGGCGGCCGTTATAGCTTCTTGAGGCTTTTTTATTCCTCATGAGAAATAAGGCATATGTAATGAATTTCAGAATTTTGGGACTTATGGCCTGCAAATGGCATCAATTTGAAAATTGACATATTGGGGCGTGGCCTGTAGCGCCACCTATTGTCTCACATGGCCCATGTTTGGTATGGTAGTTACTAATGGTCTGCAGTTTCAACATGCCAAATTTCACAACTTTTTACGGTACTGGTCTAGGGGCTGCCATTGACTCCCATGGGTAAAAAATAATAATACCACCAATAACAATAGGGTTCTCCTACCGGAGGAACCCTAATTATAAGTGAAAAACTAGCAGCAGTTTGCAGAGTGTAGGAATGGGGAATATATATGAATAGGAACGTAAAGAAATATAAATAATATAAATGTATATTGTGGTAGTGCCTATGAATGGGTACACATGACCAGAGAATACCGGAAATGACCAGAGAGCGTTCAGGGGATGTCCAGAGGGTGACCATAGAATGTCCATAGTTTGTCAATGTTGCTGGTTCAAAAGCTTTATGGCCTGGGGGAAGAACCTGTCTGGTAGACCGTGAGCTGATGCGTCAGTAACGTCTGCCAGACGGCAGCAGTGTGAACAGTCCATAGCCTGGGTGGCTTGTGATCCTTTATGATGTTTTGTGCTTTCCTAAGGGATCGCGTGTGATACGCTCTGCTGTCTTCACCACCCTTTGGAGGGCATTACGGTCAGCAGCAGAGCAGCTGCCATGCCAGGCAGTAATGCAGCCTGAGAGCACACTGTCAATGGTGCACCTGTAGAAGTTGGTGAGAGTTTTTGCAGACATGCCAAACTTCTTGAGTCTCCTCATAGTATAGGAACTTTTGGGCAGTTTTAACTGCTGAGTCCACTTATCTGGACCAGGTAAGGTCATTTTTGATGAACGCACCGAGAAATTTCAAGTCAGAGACTCTCCACTACAGCATGTACACTATAGTCAATGTGTATGGGGGCATGATGCCATTTCCTAAAGTCCATGATCATCTCCTTAGTCTTGCAGACGTTGAGAGAGAGGTTGTTGTCTTGGCACATTGTTACCAAGCCCCTTACCTCATCTCTATAGGTGGTCTCATTGTTGTCCGAGATTAGACCCAGGATGGTGGTGTCGTCCGCAAACTTAAGGATGACATTGGAGCTGTGTGTGGTCATACAAATCACTATATCATTCTGATTGGATTATGCAAGCAGACTGATTGCTATAAAAGGAGGGACTCTTTGCATACTGTACAATGTTTTGACAAAATAAACCTTTAAAACTGAAAAAAAGACAAAAAACTGACAATTAGATGCTTATCATTATTTTCCAGTATACCATAGAAATGTGAACAAATAATCAGCAAATACTGAAGCAACACACAAAACGCAAGATTTGTCACTTCCTTACTTTGGTCATGACTCTAGTATTATCGAGTGAAACACAATGCTATATTTAAATGTTTGATTTATCTATTTGCTTTTCTATGTACACGTAAGCTGAGTTCAAAATGAATATTGCACAATAATAATGTATTTTAATCCTTAAATAATATTTGTGTTTAATTTTACCGCAGCACAGCAGCGAGTAGCACACTAGTATTAATGCAACATGTTCTGAAAGTAAACACCCAGGACCCAACATAAGTCAGTCTTTAGCCAAAGTAGCCCTGTGACCCTAAACTGGAGGGTGTTTTGACCTGGCCTCATTCCACCTCTGCATATTAATGACCCACTGTTTGTTATTCTGTGTTCTGCCCATATTCTCTATACTGGGCCAAAACTAATTGTCATGCATGTGTTTTCTCCTCCCTGTGATCTGCCCTTAATAGACTGCTAGTAGGAGCATTGGTGAACCATTGAACAGGATAATTGTTGTTGTAATTACCTGTAAAGAGCTTATTTCCACACAATTAGAATGGCAAGAGGAGCTCTTCAGGGGACAAGCAGAAATGTGGGCAGCAAGCCCTGGCAGAGTGGTCATGTTGGCAAACAATCCACTCTCTCTGTGGGGTCCTGCTTCCTTCTGAATTACTGATTTTTTATTATTTTTTTCATAAAGTCCAAACCTAATATAAGGGAATTCATATATTGCTCACAGTAACACCTCGTCAGCATATTATGCACCTTTACCATGCAACAGCTTTCACAGGACTACCTGAGCCTGTTGGGATGTAAAAACATATGGGGACTGAGATGTGTGAGATATCTCATCACACAGTATTACTAAAGGAAGTGTTTGTTAGCTTCTGTGTTCTGTTTTGTAAAATCTCAGAACCTCTGATGTTTTTTCCAAACCAAATACAGGCTTTCGGTTTAACTGGAATACCTAGGGTTATAATAGGGCCATGCATCATATGCCAACAGTATTGTATTAAACAAGGATGCACAAATGTATCAGGGCACACAAAACCAGGACATCCGTGTATCATTCGTTCTTTCATTTTTCAATTGATAAACCAAAAATTATTCGTTTTTCCGTTATTCAATTGAGAAACCAAAAACGAGAAACAAAAAACTATTGTTTTTCTTGTTATTCAATTGAGAAACCAAAATCGAAAAACCAAATCGTAAAACGGGGCACTGACCGAAAATGATTTTGAAATTTTGTTTTTGGTGACCCGGAAGTTGTTACTCATATGCCCGTTGGCTGCGCGCAGTTTGCAGTGTAACCAGCGCGAGAAACCATGGAAACGAACGTCCACCAGAAAACACAAGGAAGAATGTAGATACTAGATAGATCCCAAACTTGAAATGGTATGTTTGCACTTTCAGTGTATATTTTGTTGTATGTATTGTACTTATGTTTTTCATGCCAACAATGTTAATAAAATGATCAAATGCATTCAGTGGCACTCATAATGTCTCTTATTTTCACCGAAAAAATGTGGTTAGTGGAAATTCTGATTGTTACCATAGCCACATTGGCTGGTGATCAAAAATGTTAATTTAGAACCCTGATGACAACCGAAAAAATCGTCAGGACCTTCCATGTTAGCCTATCTATTTGAATGCATTTGATCATTTTATTAAGATTGTTGGCATGAAAAACATAAGTACAATACATACAACAAAATATTAAAAAAGTGCAAACATTCATTCCATTTCAAGTTTGGGATCTATCTATCTACATTCTTCCTTGTGTTTTCTGGTGGACGCTCCGTTCGTTTCCATGGTTCTCGCGCGGCTGGGTTACACTGCGAACTGCGCGCAGCCAACGGGCGTATGAGTAACAACTTCCGGGTCACCAAAAACAAAATTTCAAAATCATTTTCGGTCAGTGCCCCGTTTTTCGAATTGGTTTTTCAATTTTGGTTTCTCAATTGAATAACAAGAAAAACAATCATTTTTCGTTTCTCGTTTTTGGTTTCTTAATTGAATAACGGAAAAACAAATAATTATTTGTTTTTGGTTTATCAATTGAAAAATGAAAGAACGAATGATACACGGATTATCAGAGTATGAATTTTGAAGGGGGCTTTTTGTCTTAATGGCAGTCAATAGACTGTGTGTCATCTGAAACCATTACTGTGTCTCTACTGAGTTAATCTCTCTACATCAAATGATCACCTTCATTTATCCTATTGATCGGATCCATTGACAATTTCAAAGACAATTTCAAAGCAGCAAAGCTGAAAGGGTAGCCTGCTGATGGTCAACGCCAGGATCTGTTATATCTGACTGCATCCACTATCCATGACAAGAAACTTAGATTTCATAAGTCAGTTAAGATCTCACAAGGAAATGGTATCTGAAAAGATACATGACTCTCCATGTTCTGCCCTGCTAATGAGCGTGTTGTTGTTTTTTAATAATAGATGGTCCTGTTATACAACTGAACTGTTTTTCTAAAATCTGTTTTTGAGGATGAGATTATCTAATAACATCAACCCAATAACATTTTATTGCCAAAAAGAAGAAGACCAAACAACAGCTCAGGTTTTAAAGTGTTGATCTGCTAGTTGCAAAATGTCACTGTCGCTGATCGAGATGATTAGTTCCTCCTGAAGAATGATGTAATATAATTAAAGTCACCTTTTACTCCTCTGAGTGGAGAAAAGCACAAGAGGTAATTAACAGTTAAGTCACAAGAGAGGGTTGCAGTTCACTCACCTGTGATCTGGTTGTTTAATCATTAATTAGCCTTTGGCTTCGCTTTCCTTTAATAGGCAATATAACCTTGGTACATTTATTTATTGACATTAGAACATACAGGTACAGTCCGAGGTAACAGATTGAGTTAAAACACCTAACTATCATGAGAGGCCCTCTGAGATGGTCCATTTAGGTAATGGAAGCAAAAAAGTCCAGAATAAACCACCAGAAACAGAATGAACTGCTTTAGCCTCAGGATTGTCAAAAGTCTCATTGCAATGAATCACATAATACAGACTTGACCTTTATCCGCACACCTATTCAACAAAGAATCACATAAATAGCATGTCAGACAAAAGACGGCGAATCGAAATTGTATACAAATGAAACCATCCTCGTAATTTGGGCGTACATCAATCAAACCTTCCTCTGGGCTTAAAATAATAATGATTTTGAGGGATGGGTTGGAGAACAGATCAATGATATGATGCATGCAGGTCTTGTATGCTCTGTTTTCTCCAGAATGGATTTTCTCAGAATTAGACAATTGTTATTGTGAGGATATGGGATACTCAATGGGAAAAGTGACAAGCATTTGTCACCCATTACCACAAGCAAAAAGACTGTTCAATATGTTGCGTGAAACCCAATTATTTTCTCCAGAATTGTTTGGAGCCAATGTAATTACTATGGGCTTAAACTCAGACAGAGCGGATTTCAAAACAAAATTGAATATTGCTATTAAAGTAGCGCTAATACAATTCCTGGATTACCTTGCAAAAAGTAATCCATCATTTTGGGGGTTTATATGTGCACTCTGTGCATTCTTGTCCAACATATTTCATGTGTTCAAGTTTTGCGAACAAGATTACCTTAATTAACTTTAATCTAAATCATAAACTTGCACTATGTCAGCTTGCAGTTCATCTGAGGTGGGCAACTCAAAGAGTAACCTATGTTTGTGAAGGAATGACTAATGACACAAAACTTGAACATTAATTGCTGGCTGACATTTGATATTGCATAAAGTATGGTTATTCCATTGTACAAAAAGGGCTTTTACTTTACACATAAATATAACACACAAGAAAAATCTATCAAGGTCGAGAGATGAAAGCAGTCTCTTCTTTCTTTTCTGATGCCAAGATATTACTCCTTCCTGAGCATAGCTTTTTAATGCACTAGCTTTGAAACATTCAAAAGCGTTCAACCTGAGTCATAGCAAGATGCAAGAAATATATTATGAACTGAGAGATATAAAGATAACCATGGAATGAAAAACTTGTATTTAAAGAAGCTTTTAATTGAATAAGGGGCCTATAGCTTAAGCATAAGCAAAGAAAATACAAATCAAAAAGTGTTTGTAAGATCACTTTGTAACAAAATTATAATTAAGTGCTTTTCACAGTCCTTTCAGATTTTTTCTTTTCTGCATCAATTACTTATGAAGCCTTTACAATGTCACGAAAGAATTGTCAAACTAAAACCCAGGTTTGCAGTCTATATCCTCACCTAGATTGGCTGTTTGCTGCATTTCTGGAACAAGTATGATGCTCTGCAACCTTACCCTGAAATAACAAGAGCCAATTTCAGCTCTATCATACATCAAACCCAGACCGCAGTTAGCTTCCTCGCAGTATGGCCCCTGGTGAGAGCATATACGTAGAGCCTGAGTGACAGGCCATCACTCTTTTAATCTCCCCCAACCCAGAGCGAAGCAGGATTTGGGAAATGGGTGTCGCCGTTTCCACCTTTATCAAGCATGACACCTTCCCATGCGTCTGTCATAGAACACAGATGGTCGACACTGTGTGAGTTCAAGTCTCCTTCAGTCTCACTATTTCAGACCCTTGTTTTGTTTACCTTAAATTGCATGGATGGACACCAAATAGTAACAATTGTCAACAAGAAAACATGCTTCATGTGTTTCAAACTTCCATCACCGATCTATAGTTCAGCAGCTATGTTTCCCCTGGTACATGTGTTCAAGTTCAAGTCTTTTATTGTCAGATGCACAGACCAACACAGGGTCAGACTGGGCACTGAAATTCTTAAGACAAGACAACATAACCTGGCATAACATGACATAAGTACTCAGAACAAGTTTACACCTATGACAAGTTAACATATAATATAATAAACCTCCAAAATAAACAAAATAATAAACAATACAGTATACTAAACCTATAATACACATAATATCCTATACTAACCTTATAACCTATACTAACCTAGAGACAAGTTAGTGCAATATTGCTGATTGTGCAACCAGTAGCTAAAGTGACAGTGTGTAAAGTGACTAGTGTGAGTGTGTCGACAGTGTATCAATAACCATATCAGTGTTCATTCAGAAGCCTGATGGCCCTTGGAAAGAAACTGTTGTCCAGTCTGCGTGTGCGAGACCGAATGCTTCGGTATCGCCTGCCAGAAGGTAACGGGGTAAAACGACAGAAGGATAGGGGTGGTAACAGTCTCTTAGAATCCTGCCAGCTTTCCTGAGGCATCGTGTGTGGTAGGTGTCCTGTAGGGCAGGGAGCTTCCTGCCGATGATGAACTCAGCAGACCGGACTACACTACGTAGGGCCTTGCGGTCTCTGTCTGTGCAGCTCCCATACCACACTGTGATGCAACCAGTCAGTATGCTCTCTATAGTGCTGTCTGTAGAAATTAGTGAGGATGACTGAGTCCATGCTAAACTTCTTCTGTCTCCTCAAAAAGAAGAGGCGTTTTTCTGGGCCGCTTTGACTACCTTGTCCGTGTGAGCAGACCAGGTGAGATCATTGCTGATGTTCACCCCGAGGAACCTGAAGCAGCTGACCTTTTCCACTTCGGATTTGTTGATGTATAGGGGTGCATGCTCCTCCTACTGCCGCCTCCTATAGTCCACAATCATCTCCTTAGTCTTACTGATGTTGAGAGAGAGGTTATTGTCCTGACACCATGATGTGGTTTAGAGTGAATCGAATTTTTGACAAAACGACATTGAATCAATCAGTTAATGTCAGTTTGTAATGAGGATTAATATGATTTAAGTAATTATTATCCATATTATTTTTAGCTTGACATAAGTATTATTGTTATATACAATATACATGCAAACACCTTTCCAGTTAACAGTGCATACAATATTTTGTGTGCTGTTTGCTTTAAGAAAAACCGCCATTAACATACATAGGGTGCATATATTCTATACATTTCTAGATAATATCAGAGCCATCCCCACTCTATAAACAGAAGATAAATAAATGGCATTTCCCACTGGCTAGTCAGAGGATGTGAAACACAGCTGCAATTACCAGTCGAATTAGACTGAATGAATCATACAATTAAAAACAATTATGTGGTTGATTAACAAACCAGAGACAGAATGAAAGCCTGCGGCTTAATCAGAAGGGTAACCCTTTAGCTGGCAGCATGAGCCATGAGAGAGAAAAATAAATAAATTACAAGATCATTGAAGAAATGCGCCTAAAACAATCCAGGACACAGGCACAGAAGCAGACCAACAGTGATTGGAGGCATGCAGAAACGATAATAATAAACAAATGTGTGTCTAGAGGGTATACAAGTGTGCTTTACAATCCAAAACCATCCATGCCAATGAAGTGCAACCCTTTTTATTGAGCTAGTGCTACTGCGTTTGGTTGTAAACCTAACCCTTATCCTACAATAACTCTAACCCCGACCTAACCCCACCCTTGATCGTAACCCCGGCCTAATCCCCTGTTCCTACCCCAACTCGGGCCCTTGCCGAATCCTGGCCTGAAGACAAATATAACTAACTATACATTGACCCTGATCCTAACTCTGACCAAATCGTGACCCTAATTCTGACCCTTACCGTGGCCTTGATGTGAAATATCTCACTCTAACCCCACACCAACCTCAGAAGTAGAATACACATGATGAATTGGTGCTGAACTGAGAATTTTATGAGTAATTCATGCTTGCTGAAGCATTTCTTATTTTAGTAAAGGATATGATTTTGATTGGAAAAATACACATGTATAGGCAGACAGAAATTATAACCTGTTGTCAATTTGAGGAAAGTTGTATTTAATATATGTACTAAGGAGAGTTTCATCTTTTAAATCCTTCCCTTTTCCAATAAAGATTAATCGCATCAGAAAGATCTCCTTGTATAAGGTTTTAAATTATGTTCCCTTTTCCTCCTTACAAGGCTTGGAGAGACAAAACAAAAACATATCTAATGGGATTCAAAGAGAAAAATTCCACGGTAATGGTATTGGTTTGCAGGTAATATTTGCTCTAAAAGTAAAACCAAGCAGAAAAGCTAATGGTTTCTGTTCACGGTGACCCTTAAGATAAACGACACACAATCCAGGCCTCATTACATGGGTTGACACAAGCATTTTGTAGCTAAAGTTTCATTTCAAATATAATACCACTGTAAAGGTGTTAATGAAGCAGTGTAATGTTTTGCATCCAAGATCCAAGATGGCGCCGATGATGGCTGCCTCGGTTGCTAGGTGCGCTCTGTTTTGTCTTGTTTTGTCTGTTAATTCAGTGTTCTGCCAAGATTTCAGGGGTTCTCTAACAAGAGAAGTACTTCTAAACATCAGGACTACAACTCCTGTGGATTTGTTTCCCACTTTTCTGCTTCCAGCGGCAGATTTAGTGGGAATTCTAGCCAGTGCCGCGCTTGGCTTTGCTCATGCAGTGAAACGCCGTAGAAGGGGAAAGCGAGCGGGAGCGTTAGTTCGGCTTCGCAGACGTGGAATCCGAACAGTGCTTTCATCTCCAACGTACGTTCACTGTGCAATAAAATGGACGAACTTCAGCTACTGATGGTGAAAAACAGAGACTTTCTTTCATCTTCGGTTTTGTGCTTCACGGAGACATGGCTGTGCGATTTGATCCCGGACACTGCATTACATCTGGCAGGCTTTCAACTCGTGAGAGCTGACCGGGACATTGCACTCTCCGGCAAAACCAAAGGCGGTGGTATTTGTTTCTACATCAACAGTGGCTGGTGTGTAGATGTGACAGTGATTCTGCAACATTGTTCTCCGGATCTGGAATCATTTTTTATAAACTGTAAACCTTTTTACTCGCCACGAGAATTTGCGTCACTCATTTTGGTCGGTGTTTACATGGCACCGGGTCCACAGGTTAACCCTTGTGTTATCTTCGGGTCATTCTGACCCATCAGTCATTGTGACCCACCGTCGTATTGCGACAAATTTACCGCATACAAAGACAAAGTGAAGCATTTTCTTTTAACAGCTAGGCTGTCTCAGACCCCCCACATTGCAAAGGTTAAAAGAAAATTATTTTAATTTGTTTTTGTATTGGGTAAAATTGGGTAAACACAACGATGGTTCGTTATGAACCTTTGGGTCATGTGACCCAAAGGCAGCACGAGGGTTAAAGAGGCCCAACGCATGCTCGCCGACCAGATTCTGAGTGTGGAGCGAGCAAACCCGGATTCCCTTGTTATCGCACTCGGTGACTTTAACAAAGGTAATCTCAGCCACAAACTCCCTAAATACAGACAATTCATCAAATGCCCAGCCCAATGGTCCATCTGATTCCTGCATACAGGCAGAAATTAAAGCTCTGTAAACCTGTTGTGAGAACATCAAAACAGTGGACCAGTGAGGCTATGGAGGATCTGCGGGCGTGCTTGGACTGTACTGACTGGGATATGTTCACGACTGCTACCAATAGTCTGGATGAACTCACAGAGGCTGTGACATCATACATCAGCTTCTGTGAAGACTGCTGTATTCCAACACGCACCAGGGTGAACTTCAACAACGACAAGCCCTGGTTCTCAGCAGAGCTCAGAAGGTTGAGGTCAGAGAAGGAGGAAGCATTTCGGAGTGGGGATAGAGACAGATTCAAGGAGTTGAAGAACAGGTTTAGCAAGGCGGTGAGAGAGGCTAAACGACTGTACTCAGAGAGACTGAAGCGTCAGTTCTCTGCTAACGACTCTGCTTCTGTCTGGAGAGGGCTCAGGCAGATCACCAACTACAAGCCCAGAGCCCCCCACTCCACTAACGACTCCCGCCTGGCCAACGACCTGAATGAGTTCTACTGTAGATTGGAAAGACAATTGGACTGTCCTGATCTACCCCTTCCCACCCACGGGGCCTCCTCCCTCACCCCCTCTACAGTGACAACTCTCTCCATTCAGGAGGGTGAAGTTAACAGACTTTTCAAGAGGCAGAACCCCCGCAAAGCAGCTGGGCCGGACTCTGTCTCTCCTGCCACCCTCAAGCACTGCGCTGACCAGCTGTCTCCGGTGTTCACCTACATCTTTAACACCTCCCTGGAGACATGCCATGTGCCAGCCTGTCTCAAGTCCTCCACCATCATCCCTGTGCCCAAAAAGCCAAGGCCAACAGGACTCAATGACTACAGACCCGTCGCCCTGACCTCTGTGGTAATGAAGTCTTTTGAGCGCCTTGCGCTGTAGGGGTGGGAATTGGCAAAAATTTGACGATTCGATAGTATTGCGTTATTTGGTGCCACGATTCAATATTATTGCGATTCTTAACATATTGCGATACAGCAAGTATTGCGATTCGATTCTGCGATATATTGCGATTCATGTCCTCCATATTATTTAAAGACATTACAAAAAATAAGAAAATCAGACTGCTCAACTCACTTCAAATGTCACATTTAATTCTGTGAACAACAGTGCAAGAACTTAGGAGAGTAGTGCAAAAACTTTGTCCTGAACATTCAGAAAACAGGACCTTTGTAATTATTTTCTGAAAAGGAGAACGCTGAGCTCCCAGCACATAACTTAAAACTATTGAAATGCAATAGAGTAACATAAAGCAGACATAATAAAGTAACATAAACCTGAGAATAATCATATAAATAAGTAACTTAGAGCTTCAATCAAATTGAGAAAATAAACAAAAATGTGTACTGTCCAGTCCAGTTGGCTGCATGGTCATGAACCAAAATGTTACATTCATTTTGGAATGTTGGCGATTGTACTGCGGTGGAAAAAAGTGGTTATGCGCCAGACTCTTCCTAGTAACCTAGCGACAGCAGGCACTTTAAGTGCGCGCTGTGAGGCGAGGTTGAGGGTATGGGCAAAACATTTCACGTGAAGGTAGCCCCCCACCTGAGCAGCCACAACCATGTTGGACGCATTGTCCGTAACCAAAACAATATGTTTCTTAGCGATGCCCCACTCTTCGGTTGACGTTTTCAGCACCTCAGCCACATTGGCCCCGGTATGACTCTCATGCATCGCCCTAGTTTGTAGACATGTACATGTCTTTTTATAAGACATGTACATGTTTTATAAAAACCGAAATGTACCCACACTTTCGATTTAAAAGAAGACGGAGCGTCGTAAACAACCGGTTGAGATGATGAAGCCATTTTCAATTGAATTGCTGTTGAATGCACGTCAACAAAGCACCGCAACAAGCGCCACCTTGTGGATGTAATATGCAAATGTAATATTATCAGAGTAAACTCCGAGAAAACCAATGGAGAAAACCCGAAAGTAAAACACATAATTATCTAATTAAATATTGCAATTCTTTGCGCTACTGTATCGATATAATTGCGTGCGCAAAATATCGCAATACTGAACAGAATCGATTTTTCCCCCCACCACTATTGCGCTGGCACACCTCAAAGCCATCACAGACCCTTTCCTGGACCCACTGCAGTTTGCCTACAGAGCCAACAGATCTGTGGATGACGCCGTTAACATGGCCCTCCACTTCACCCTACAGCACCTGGACTCCCCAGCATCCTATGCCAGGATCCTGTTTGTGGACTTCAGCTCTGCCTTCAACACCATCATCCCTGCCCTGCTTCAGGACAAGCTCTCCCAGCTGAACGTGCCCGACTCCACCTGCAGGTGGATCACAGACTTCCTGTCTGACAGGAAGCAGTGCGTTAAGCTGGGAACACAAGTCTCTGACTCCCGGTCCATCAGCACCGGATCTCCTCAGGGCTGCGTCCTTTCACCTCTGCTCTTCTCCCTGTACACCAACAGCTGCACCTCCAGTCATCCGTCTGTCAAACTTCTGAAGTTTGCGGACGACACCACCCTCATTGGGCTCATCTCTGACGGGGCTGAGTCTGACTATAGGTGGGAAGCTGACAACCTGGTGACCTGGTGTAGCCAGAACAACTTGGAGCTCAATGCTCTTAATACAGTGGAGATGGTTGTGGACTTCAGGAATAATACAGCCCCACTCACCCCCATCACCCTGTGCGACTCCCCAGTCAACACTGTGGAGTCCTTCCGCTTCCTGGGCACCATCCTCTCCCAGGACCTCAAGTGGGAACTGAACATTAGCTCCCTCACCAAAAAAGCACAACAGAGGATGTACTTCCTACGGCAGCTGAAGAAATTCAACCTGCCAAAGACAATGATGGTGCACTTCTACACAGCCATCATTGAGTCCATCCTCACCTCTTCCATCACCGTCTGGTACGCTGCTGCCACTGCCAAGGACAAGAGCAGACTGCAGCGTATCATCCGCACTGCTGAGAAGGTGATCGGCTGCAATCTGCCTACCCTCGAGGACCTGCACACCTCGAGGACCCTGAGGGGTGCGAGGAAGATTGTGGCCGACCCCTCCCACCCTGGTCACTCCCTGTTCCAGCTACTCCCCTCTGGCAGAAGGCTGCGGTCCATCAGGACCAAAACCTCACGCCATAAGAACAGTTTCTTTCCATCTGCTACTGGCCTCTTCAACAAGGCTAAGGACTCCCATTGACATTCATTCACTTATTTAACTATTATAAGTCCATCTAATGGCAATTCAGTATGCATAAGCCACTTTATCTCAGTATCCGATTGCACTATGTTGACCATTCACGCTGCTCATTATTCTTATTTTTATATATATTTTATTTTATATTTAAATTGTTGTATTCTTAGATTGTTTAGTTCTCAGGAATAGTTAAACTTTTGTACTTTTACTTAATTTAAGATCTATATATGTTTAGTGTTTTGCACCTCCCTGCCACAGTAAATTCCGTGTTTGTATAACATACATGGCGAATAAACCGAATTCTGATTCTGATCAAAGCCATGATGTGATTTCAAGACTACTTCACGGTGTTAAAAGAGGGTTAATAACAATGCTTAAGTAACTGCTTTGCGCCGTCCTCCAGGATAAATGCAAACAATATAGAGATTGAAAGTGACCTGCATTAGCGTCAAACTAGTTTTGTCAGTAATGGCATAATTTGTATATAATAACTTTTACCTTTTCTCTTCCATCACAGTCCTACAGTTGTATCCTCCCATGAAACATTAACCTAGAGCTTCAGTCCAAAACTTTTTCAGAACCAAAACCTGTGGAGGCCAGCACAGAGAACATGCTTTTGACGGCTCAGAAAATAGATATGTTATTGTAGCATACCCTCAGACAGATGCGTAGAGACTATAGACTATAGAGGGATAGACTGTGTTCTTATGCCTACTGAACGACTGTTAGTTTCTCATCTTACTTTGTAGAAGTCCGAATGAGATGAGATCAGTGGATGACGCTAAGGGGCCGAGTGGAGATGAATGAATGATTCCCCGGTTCTATTTGTTCTCATTCCCTCTTGTCTTAGTTTCTCTGTTTGAGTTTTTTATTCATATTGATTTAGTTTCTAGGATGCTGAATGGTTCTTGGGCCTAGACACCAGAGACGGTTGAGAAACCTTTTGTGTTCCTCAGTATCATGGGTTTTACTTATCGGTATGTTGTTCACAAAGAATGTTGTTGATCTTAGAAATAGTCAATGCCAAGTTTTGTATTTAAGGTTTTTCCATCTAAAACTTCACTTTAAAAATGGGGGAAAGGAATCATAAGGACCTACATAAGGTCCCTATTAAAATAAAAGGAGTACTTTTTATATTGTGTGAAACTGCTGCCTTAAATAATGGCAATCCATACATAACACATGACCTTTTTGTGGTTGAAAACTTGTCTACAGGTATGCTTTGAGTATCAATACAGCTTGTCTGGAGTTCATCTTTCTATTGGGAGTCGTTATTAAAATAATTACAGAATAGTTAAAAAGTGCAAGCTGGTTAAAGAAGCAAATACAGACTGCTGAATACCATGAATGGAGAAAACAAAAAATAGCAAATAAAATTATCTCACTCTAAAATCTAAGTCCTCTAAATGTGTTTTGCAGGGAGAGGTTTGCAGAGAATCCCAAGCCGAATCGATATAGCTGAACTGCCATGCTGGCCGGTTTTCTTACCAAAGCTCTGGGATATTCTTTAGGGTCTATTTATGTAGCTTGTTCCACACTGGAGGACAAAAAGAAAAAACAGTAAGTCCAGACTTTTTTTTTACCTCGACTTAATTGGATGGATGAACTAAATATCTTGTAGCAATCAATGGGTATTGATCCACCCCCTGCAATGCTTTCACTTCCCTCCTAGCATGAATGCACTTGAAAAGTGGTTGGTTGGAAAGTGCAACTGAGGAAGAAAAGTGGATATTATGTATTATTATTAAGTCTGGATTTTGTATTATGATCTGTCTTTGGAATGACCTCTGCACATACAGTAGGTTTAGGTCTAGTTTAGATGTAGCCAAAAATTGGACTTCACTGTATACAGTATTATCTCACCCCCATCCCTTGGCTCTATTGTGAAATATAACGACATGAGCTAACAGTTACAGTTGGACCTGTGCTTGAGGGCACCAGGTCCTCCACTTTACCTGTATGTTGTTATTTTAAACGTATTTTCATCTCAGAAGAGTAGCTTCAAAGTTTTTGATGAGCAGAAGTTTTTTTGGGCATCGAAGAACAAAGAAACAGTCATACACCTTGTCTCAAATGACACAATACAGAAACATAAAGGTTGTCTTCGTTCTGTAATAGAAAGAGCATTATTACGCCAACACACTGTAAGGCCATTCCATAAAGAACCTACATGAAGCAACTTTGGAGGCTGAGATATCAGATTAGGACCATGTCTGGAGGACGCAGCATGGTGAAACCACCATGAAATTAGATTTCAGTGGGGCGGGTCCGGTGAAATTGACTGGGTTTTGACACAAGGACCTCATATATTGTATCTGCATCTGTCACACACTCTATAAGGAGGTCTGTGTCTTTCATGGGCCACCTTGAACTATAGGCTATGGGCCATAAATAACCTTGAGGGTCATCTAAGTTCCACTACTACAGCATCTGCAACATGTATGGGGGGGGGTGGGTTGTGACACCCTCAAACCACTCTTATTTTAGAGAGAGTATCTCACTGTGGGAAACTGGCTAAGGTGGCGTTCAGTAGCGGACCCCTTAGGAAGCACTACACAGAATTTGTGTATTGCTTCCTGTGGAAGTCTGACATTTAATACACTGGAGGCAACAGTCATCTTTCACACTCAGCATTGGTATGTTGTTCAGAAATAATCTATTCATAGCATTGGTCTTTTTTCTCAGTGTGGGACTGTAATATACAATTTCCTCATTCAGCACTGGAAAAAATAGATTTTTAGAAAGGAAAAGGTTTGAAAATGTAAAAAAAGAGAAAAAGAATTACGCCCTGCTGATGTCATGATGTTTAGTGGAAATGCACTGGTCCCGTACTCCATCAAGGTGAGTAGTAAGACTTTTCTAATAGCAGTGCTATTGTAGATTACCAGTCATTACTAGGTGGGTAGCCTCACCCCCAGGGACAGTGTAATAAGCACATAAAAAGCACACAGCATGTCCAATGATGACGGGGTTGCTCAGTGTTCATTTGATGGTTTGATTGTGACGCGGGGTCATTGGGTCATTGTCAACCACAGAGAAAGTAAATGGAAGACCTACAAAGGTAACGGTTTGGACCCAATCTCATACAAGCTTACCAAGCAGAACTGGATTTTATGACACAGCTGCCTCATTTGTCTCTGTCGAGAAGACAATATTAAAGGTGCATTCTAGAACAATATTATCATTTGAGACTGGCACACTGTAACTGCCAAATATGACTAGTATTGCCTTAGACCTTGTTGAAATGTAATTTTCTCACAGGGAACCATATTGGAATCCATATGCATTACCTGGTACAATAAGTAAAAACAAACAGACAATGCACAGTTGTTTCTCTGTTGTACATTCTACCCAAATTGGACAGTATTAAATATGAAATTGTCTATACAACAAATCTATTCATTTACATTTACATTACATTTATTCATTTGGCATACGCTTTTATCCAAAGCGACTTAGGTCAACTTGAGGTTGAATGCTAGGAAAGAAGAAAAGAGGCCCTGGAAAAGCATATTTTGCCAAACAATACACAGTACAATCCTGCACAAATCAATTGTAAATCAATTTGGGGTAAAATAAAATATAAACTGTTACATCCTGATGTGCTGTTTAAGCAAATTAATTATGCAATAACTATCAAAAGGCTGTCAAATGTAAACAGCTACACTTTATAACATCAATTTGATGTTGTTTTAAGGTAATTGGGGAATTGACTAGTTCAATTTAATCGGCCCCTCACTGCAAACCTTCTTAGATGGTTAGCACACACACAGACCATGCCAAAAAGATTTAGGTAACAACATCTATTTTTGTTTATTATGTCAAGAGCCAATCATTTTCACCTACTTAATATTTTTGCTAAGTGAAACCGGGCAAGAGAAAAAAAAAGAGCAGACTAGAAAGACAGAGCCTAAAAATCAACCAATTTCATGCATGTTGGTGGTAGGGGGTAATCAGATTTCACACTGTCTGCTTCCTGTGTTATAGTCGTATTGCAAATCTAGGAAACGTATTTGTAAAACCTCCATCTCATGAGGTGTTTGCGTGTTCAACTGATGAGGGGACAAGGAACTTTTATTCTATCCGCTCACTTTCCATTAGTGCTCTTCGAAGCAGAAACACAATCAGAAATGGACGCGCTGAATTTTGTTTTGGCAAGAAGCTTCGTTGTCTCATCTTCCAATGGGCTCCTGTTCTTCAGAGTCACTTGTGTTTGTTTGGTTATGAACTGTGGTTCTGTTTCAAACTCAAACATTATTTTCGTTTGATGTCATAAATATTAGTAGGCGTAGGTGGAGATGTGAGGAATGACTCACACAGGACTGTTTATTTGTAGAGTAGAAAAAATATACATGTATTCATTCTACATTCATTTATTAATTACCCAAATAATGTTTCATTCCTTCTTATAAGAGATAGCGGGAAAGACAAGTGTGTGACCTCCATTAGACGACTTAAGTTATTTGTATCAATGCTAAACATTGCAACCACACACTGTATTAGACTTTTGACATATTATTGTCGATTCAGTGCCTGGAAACAGATTTGAGGATCCAGATAGACTTTTAGGGAGCTGGTGAATATAGCACAACCCGCCAGAGCCTGCGTATTTCAGGGCCAGAGAAGCGAGGGAGGAGAATATGAGACGGATTTGTAATCTAACTTCTCATCCAACGCCACGAGGAGACGGACTGTTTACTGCGGGAGCGGCGTGTCCGTGACCATGAAATCATTAAAGGAAGGAAGACGTCTCCCAGCGAGATCCTCTGAGATCCTCCGCCAATGGATCGATGAGAAGCATGCTTCACAAGAAAGGGAGGAGCCCCAGGGGTGTTAGTTTGCTCCCAAGGGGGGTTAAATCAATGCTACACTGGCAACACCCCTCAGAATGTATGTAGCAGTGAGAGTCACTGTTGACGTACATGTGTGGCTTTGCTTCAAGGCATGTTGAGCTGTCAGGTCAAAAAAGTGCTGTACCCCTTCAAAATGTCAGATATTTAATCCTACCATGCCATGTTTCAGTTCCCTATAGAGAAACAGCAACGTCAACAAGTCAAATGGCAATTTTACAACCAACACACACGTCACAGTCTCTACTGTACTGTACATGTATTGTGTATTATAGATGCATATTGTATTATAGATATAAACAGCAGCTTTTCAGTTCTCAGTACTGTCCCTGACTCTCATCATGGGCCCTGGACCTCTTTAAGAAAAGGTTTACTCTACCTTCGCCCGCCTCTGCCTTTAAAAATCCCTCCGATCCTACACACCTCCCTAATAACAGCGATAGACTAATAATGGCTGTTGTGATTGGCAAAACAAATCAGATTCAGGCACAAAGAAGCCAGCAGAGCTTCTAAAACGTTCAAATGGATTTGTGGCCTGTGAGTTACAATTTGAGCTATGGCTGTTGTTTTGTTTCACTTGCGGCTGTAGCACTCAAGTTCACGCCAGTCACTGATTTTTTATGGCAGCTTGATTTTTTTCCTCTCAATGAATGTAGCTTTACCTGCTGATTGGTGGATATTTTCCATCTCAGTGATTGGAGCTGGTACCCTGGCTCAGAGGGTGCCTCTACAAGGTCAGAATCGCACACCTGAGGCATTATGGGTAAAACAAACACATTGGGTAATTGATTTAAGTGGGTTAAGGGAGGCTCAGACAGGCTTACTGAGCGTCATGTTTATCAGCATATCTGGGCGTTTTCCTCTCTGTCCTGCACTGATTAAACACACAGAAAACACCGGGGAGCCATGGATGCATGGACATCACACACCCATGCACATGCAGAGGCACACACGCAACTACACACACAGACATACGCAGGTAAACGCACACATAGACACACGGAAGCATACACGCATGCAAACACACGGCCACAAACATACAGTATACACTCACACACACACACACACACGTTTAGGTCCATGGCATCGCTCCAGTGACTTGTCACACTGTAAACTGTGATAAACTGGCCCTGTGGACAAAGCAGAGATGTGCATGGGGGAACTGTACAGTATGTTTAGAGAAGTGAAATGTGGGTGATATTTACACAAACACAGTGTTCTGCACACAAACACACCCACCCAGCCATACACACAAATGTCTTTTGACTCCAAGCAAAATAATGTGTATGCCACCACTGTGGACTCTTTCTCTCCTTTTCACACACACTCTGACTCAATAACACTCACAGCACACGCACAGATGCTTTCCACCCAGACTACCTTGCGGGAGAGTGGTCACTGGTTGGTCAAGAGCCCTGTGGGGAGTGTTGGTGGTTAAATGGCCGACCTACAGCATTGCCTGCCCACCCCAACACAAACAAACGCACACACACACCCCGTCGCACACACACACCTCTATGATCTTTGCTTTGCTTTCCCATGTTGGTGTCGCACCAGGCAGTGTCTGCAGACAACCTGCTGTATTGGCATTTGTGCTGCTCCTGTCGCCCACCCCCTGGGCCAAACCAAGCATCATAGATTTCCAGTCGTCTGGCATTAGCCTCTGACTCCCGCCTGCAACCTCTCCACCCGACTCCCCCACCGCGTTCTCATTCACGCTTATCTGAGCCCAGAGCTGTAGGGGAGAAGGAAGAGAGAGAGAGAGACAGAGAGAGAGACACACAGAGAGAGGGTGTGAGAGACTGCAAGAGTAAGTAGGGAATGGGTAAGGAGGATGAGGAGAGAGAAAAAGAGGGAAAGAGATAGAGAGAGGGTGTGAGAATGAGGCATGAGTGGTGAGGAGGAGGAAGAGTAGGTAGAAAAAGAGATACAGACAGAGAGATAGAGTGAGCGATAGTGTGAGAGTTAGGTGTGGAATGGGTGAGGAGGAGAAGGGAGAACATGGGGAGGTAGAGGGGTGAAGAAGCAGGTAGGGAGAATGAGCAGGAGCATGAGACCGAAAATAGTCGACAAGCAAAGTCTGGTTGGGGAGAGGGTAGGGAGAAGAGAGCGCATGAGTGGGTGGTAGTGAATGGGGAAACAGAAGGAGCAGAGGAGGAAGAGAGAGAGGGAGAAGAACAGGGAGGGAGATAGACAGAGGGAGAGAAAGGGAGGGAGGAAATAAACAGAGAGAAAGAAAGGGGGTTATAAAATGGGGTTGAAGTGGTACAAAACTGCGTAGGAGAAACACATGTTCAATGTAAGGGAAGGGAGACATTGTATGTCATTGTATTTCATGTGAAAACATGGAGGCTGTGTCTATCATTGGCTTTGTTAATTTTAGTGAGGTACATATTGTGTGAGATGACTGCCAAATATTGCACAACACCCACCAAAGTAGGAGTGCAAAAAGCCACAAAGCTTTCATACTCATCAACAACAACTGTCTCTATGGTCAAGACAGAAGCCAGTACACAGGAACTAGAGCTCCCCCTATTGGGCTTTGAAGGTTTTGAATAATAACACACTCCCCACCCTCTCCTGTGGCATTGAGGCTGTGACACAACAGAAGTGAGGAAGGAACATGGGCTTACAGTGTTGATGTGTGTGAAAGCTGTGTGTGTTAATGTGCCCTTGTTTGCATTTTCCATGATAGTCTATGATGTTGGAGTTGTAGTTATGCGAGTGTGTGTGCATCAAATCAAAATGTATTCACACAGCACGTACAGTATGTATCATAAGGACCAGATATTTACAGACCAATACTGACATCCAACCTAAACCCCCTTATGAGACAAGGAAAAACTCTAAAGCCCCACTCCCTTGATGAATCCCCTCAGCAACAGGTGACCTAGGGGCAAGAGCTGAAGATCCAACCAGAGAGGTGACTTAGTAAGGTCCAAATACTGAACTGACGTGAAGCATTAGTCCTGGCCAATTTGAGTCAAATAAAGAAGCCAGAGAATATCCACGATCAACAAACCCACGGAGAGTTACGTAAGTAGAGAGAGAGAGAGAGAGAGAGAGAGAGAGAGAGAGAGAGAGAGAGAGAGAGAGATAGACAGGTAGGTAGGTAGGTAGGTAGGTAGGTAGGTAGGTAGGTAGGTAGGTAGGTAGGTAGGTAGGTAGATAGATAGATAGATATAGATACTGTTCATAGTGTGGTGAGAGTTTAAATCTCAGAGAAAACAGTGTGGCTGTATTTCTCTCTGATCTTCTTAGTGGTTGATTTGACGCCCTCTACTTCAATCTGTTAGAACACAGACATCATAATGAGAGTGCCGGTTGAAGGTCCACTGCCCATGACTGCACCATGACAGATGACTCAGCCAATACAGATTCTCAAGCTCCTGTATTGCTTCTCCTTGTGTATGTGTGTTTGTGTGGGCACAGCGGGGAGGTGGCGGGGGGGGAAGGGTTTCTTAGCCTTACAGGCCTTCCTCAGGAGGCTCCAGAAGAGCACTCCAATTGAGCACAGAACTACGCCACACTAGAAGGCGGATAAGCAAAGAATAAAAAACTGGTTAGAAACAAGTTGGAATTGATAAGTGCCTGTTCAGACATTAAAGACTCACAGAACTTCATCGATGTTGTATACTTTCATGACAGATGGCACTTCATCATAATCACAATATCAACAGAGGACCTGGCTATTACAGACGTTATTTTAAACACCAAACATGTTCAGGTACAGACGTTCATTCTCATACGTGTGTGAATGTTGTCATATGCTCAATCAGCCATCATTCGCCTCCACGCCTTCCAGGCATCTGCTTCCTCACAATCAGTACCGCCACTCCCATAACGCGCACTACGCGCTGTGCGTAGGGCACCAAGTCCTGAGGGGGCACCAAAAAATTGCCAACTCAAAAATCATCACTGTGTACATACATCTACTGATGCCTAATCTGGACACAACTTCAGTGATGTTCCTGGGATCATTGGACGTTTCGGGTCTTTCAACATCATACGCCCTCCTCCAGGTGACCCAGCCGGGGCTGATCAGACCCCAGCTTGTGTCCAGATGGCTAGCTAGCTACCATGACTCCATGGCTCCCCTCTTTTGAGCCACAGCCATCTTGAGGCTCTCTCTGCCGCATCGGTGGTACTGCGGATGGCTCTCCTCTTTCTCTCACCCTCGATGCCTAAACTACTGAAGGCTCTGGCCAAGGAACTGTCGTGGAAATTTTGGAATACAGTTATAATGTGTGTGTTTCATATATGAGGAATGTGTTTTAACGGAAGTCTAAAGTTGATTAAGAGTCAACTCCATTTGGTAGAGATGCCATTTGCAGTTTTATAACTAGGAGACGTGAAGTCTAAGAGACGGGAAGTCTGGGTGACCTGAAAGAGTTCTTGTCACCTGGGGGGAAGAGACAGTTGGTCTGGAGACAATGTGGATTCAACTGTATTGTTATTGTGATCTGCTGCTCTGACCCTTCCTGTTGCATTGGGTGGGGTTAATCAAATACTTGTTTGAAGTGCCCACACAAAGGACAGTTGACCATTTGACTGGTGAACCCCTGTGGTTTTACTATCTACTGGTTTGGGGAGAGAGGCCACATTAAAGAACCGTGGGAACTTGATATGAAGTCAAACTGTCACCAGAGATGTATTGTTTCAAACTGTCACTGAGCAGTGCTGACCAATCAACAGAGTTCAGAGGAATCATTTGATCTAAAGTTTATATAAGGCAGGGTTTTATGATTGTTCTTCATCACTCTGGCGAACGACCTGTGGCTAGCACCTCCTTCGTTATGACTGATCACAAAGTACTTTGTTAAATCTTGATTTGTACAAGCAAAATAAATTTATTGTAACCGCCATCTCTTGACTATTCAAATCTACACAGTGCCGCTTGAATTTTTCCATATCAGGAACGGGCTGCAAATCCTCTACATCCAACCTCCACAGGGAAACACCTTGCTCTCCAGCCAGCCTGCTGGCAGTCACTGACCAGTCCTGCGTACTTGGAGAGCTTCCTCTCAAAGGCTTCTTCCAAGCGATCTTCCCACGGGACTGTCAGCTCAGCAGCACTGCTTGCTTGGTGGACTCAGACACAAGGACAATGTCTGGTCGCAGGGTGGTGACTGCAATATGGCTGGGAAACTTCAGCTGATGTTCAAGGTCCACCAACAACTGCCAGTCTCTTGCAGACGTCAGGATACCTGCAGATGATGATCTTCTGGCAAGAGTTGGCTTGTCCCCAGCTCTGACAAAGGCGATGGTTTGCTTGGAGGGTCGTAACTGCTTTGCCCACGCCAGTCCTGCGCTGATAGCTTCAGCAATGGTCTTGAGGACTTGGTCATGCCTCCACCTGTACCGACCATCTCCAAGTGCCCTTGTACAGCAACTGAGGATGTGTTCCAGGGTTCCTCGCTTGGAACACAGTGGGCATGCTGGTGTCTCTGCTATGCCCCATATGTGCAGATTTGACGGGCTTGGAAGCACGTCATACACTGCCTGGATGAGGAATTTGATGCGGTGAGGCTCGGCTTTCCAAAGCTCAGCCCAGGTCACTTTCCTTTCAACCGCATTATCCCACCTCGTCCAAGCTCCCTGTTGCTTCATTCCCACTGCCTTGCAGGTTCTCGTCTCCTCTACGGCTGCTCTCACCTCCTCCTGAACAAGTCGTCGCCCTTCCTTCCCCCTGGTGTTCATTTGGGGAGTTGGAAAGGATCCTAGCCCTGCTCGACCTCGTGTGACCACTCCCACCAGGCTCCTGTGATGCAACCTTGCATCTGCCTCTTGAACCGCTTCCTCTGCCCTCCATTTCCTGCCAGTCCTCACTTGGATCCCTGCTTTAGCCACCTTCGGATCACTTGAGTCCCTGTACTGAACCACTTCTCTGGCTCTAGTTACCTTGAATTCCTCCTCCAAGGATTTGAAAGGCAGTCGCAGTTTGTTGGTGTTCCCGTAGAGTGCAATGCTGTTCAGGCTCCTTGGTAATCCAAGCCATCTCCGGAGATGTCTGCTGACCTTCCTCTCCAAGGTCTCAACTGTTGAGATAGGGACCGCGTAGACAAGGAGGGGCCACAGGATCCTGGGAAGAATGCCATGTTGGTAGACCCAGGCTTTAAACTTCCCAGGTAGGCCTGACTTGTCCACGGATTTCAGCCAGCCATCCAACTCAGTGCAGGTCGACTGGATAGATGTTGTGCCTCTCAGAGAGCAGTCAAAAACCTTGCCCAAGCTCTTGACTGGCTTCTCTGTGATAGTTGGAATGGCTGTGCCTGTGATGTTAAAACGGAACTTGTCCTCCACCTTCCCTTTCCTTAGCACCATTGATCTTGATTTGGCGGGTTTGAAACGCATCCGGGCCCACTCCACCAGCTTTTCAAGTCCCTTCAGAATCCACCGGCAGCCTGTGACTGATTCTGTCATGACTGTGAGGTCATCCATGAATGCCCTGATGGGTGGTTGCCGTTGTCCGGAATTCGTGCGGGGCCCTCTGCACTCTGGCTCAGCAGACTTAGTGAGCATGTTCATGGCTAGGGAGAACAATGTCACAGAGATAGTACACCCTGTGATGATACCGATCTCCACCTTGTGCCAACTGGATGTTATTGCTCCTGAAGAGACCCTCATCCTGAAATTGCTGTAATAATCAGCGATGAGGTCTCTACACCTGCTGGGTACATGATGTTTTCTCAAGGTGAGCTGAACCAGCTTGTGTGGAATGGAACCGAATGCATTTGCCAGGTCAAGCCACAACACTGACAGGTTGCCCTTGTTCTCTCTGGCCTCCCGAATGAGCTGTGTCACCACACCAGTATGCTCCAGACATCCTGACATTCCTAGAATGCCTCCTTTCTGGACAGATGTATCGATGTAGGTGTTCTTTGCCAGGTAGGTACACAGCCGTTTGGAAACAGCACTGAAGAAAACCTTTGCCTCAACACACAGCAGGGAGATGATGCGGAACTGGTCTAGCTGAGTGGAGTTTTCCTCCTTCGGGATCCATACCCCTTCAGCCACTCTCCATTGTTCAGGGATCCTCCCTCTTCTCCAGAAGACTCGCAGGATTTTCCACAGACGCAGCAGGAGTTTGGGACAGTTCTTATACACTTTGTATGAAGTGCCTCTCGGTCCTGATGCAGAGCTTGCCCTTGCTTTGCGGACAACCTCCCTGACTTCCTTTAGCTGCAGCTCCGACATGTCAAACTGCACTTCTGGTTCAGGGGGTTCTATGAGGTTGTTACACTCTCCCAACTCCTGCTCTCTTGCGGGGTCGCTGTACGTCTGCTTCAGATGTTGGTCTATGTCTTCCTGCGAGGAGGCCAGTTTGCCACTGCGCTTCTGCCCCAGCAAATCCTTAGTGAACTTGAAGGGCTTAGCGATGAAAGCAGCACGTTTACGTGCCCTCTCGCGCCGCCGCCTCCTATGCCACTCAGCCCGGCGGAGAACTCTGATGTTTTTCCGAAGGATGCACATTAGCTGGGCCAGGCCAATGCGTTCCTCTTGTCCTGCCGCTTTGTACTGGGATTTCAGTGCTTTCATCTCCTGCCTAATGTTGTGGATCCTTACAGCTCTTTGATTCTTTAAGTAAAATGTTCCGGAGCTTTTCTTCTCCTCCTCGCCAAACCGTTCAGCTGCGATGCTGACAATGATTGTAGTCATAGCTCGTAGCTTCCTGTCGGCCTCTCCTTTCGCCATTGCCTCCAGAATTTGGTCGACATCGTCATCAAACTGCTTCCAGAGTGAGGTCATGCTAGCTGCAGGCCATTTGATCCGCCTCCTGTCAGACTTGATGCTCAAGGGATTAGTTTGCATCACTTGGAGGTTCTGGGCACTGTGGGGTGACTCCAGGCCTGGCCCCTCCTGCGTCTCACCAGGTGTAACACCTGTGCGTTGTGTTGCATCTGCTCCCAACAGGCACTTCATCTTCGCTCGGTGGATCTTTAAGCCATCATAGTACTAATAATTATAATGCCGATATTATATCAGTATATAAATATTAGGCACCTTTTAGGCATGTATATCACAAAACAGGCAGAACAAGAGATATATTGAATTACTCAAAAAAAGTTACGATGGTGCCCCCCCCCAAAAAAAAACTAATACACACTCAACTTCCCAAGCTCGCCGTGGGTGCCCTTTCCTATCTCAGTGGCCTGACGAACTTTGACAGTAGGGTAAACTTTTCGAAAATGGCCTCAAAAAGACAACAGGAGTCAGGGGCAGAAATAAGAAAGAGAAAGAAACTGCGAAATGATGCCCGTGCATCACTTTCAGGTAAGTCCATGTTTACTCATTGTTAAATACGGGAAATGTGCTGCTAATTTAAAGATCCTGTAAAGTGGACCTGGAAACGAGTTTTAAGTTTGCCACACCACAGAATAATGTGTTATTAACTACCCATCCAAATTCGAATGAAAAAATAACACCGACAAGTATGTTAAATTAGGCTTTGAAATTGTGAAAAAATCTGTAGTCTTCTCTGCTTGAGACTGGGGGGGCGTGTCGCCTGAAGGAGCTGAAGCTCCGCCCCTCGCTGCCTAGTGCCTACCTCCGACCCAGATAATGGACGCTATGTCAAGCCGAACAAAACCGTATAGAATTTGAATTTATTTGTTCAATGAGTGAAACATACAGATGCATATAAATGAAATGTTCCCCCTGAGCTGTAACAGTAAAAATGGACACCAGAGACAGCAGACAGTGAGCTCTCCAACTAGGCTACTTCTAACACATTAGCTACCATTTCACCAAAATACCATCATTCTACACCGAGTAGCCTAATATCAATTTAGCGGTTTGCACTAACTCATAGCAGAGATACCTCTGGAAAAGTTATCTAGTATAATTGGTATTGGTATACCAATTGAAGGTCAATGGTATTGACCTTCCGAGCAGTGAACGGGACTGCACCCGTCTACATCAAGTCTCTCCTGCAGCCTTACACCCCCACCCGTCACCTACGGTCTTCTTCAGACAACCGCCTGGTGGTCCCACCGCTCAAGACCGCCCGGTCCCAACACAAGCTCTTCTCCTGTCTGGCCCCCCAGTGGTGGAATCAACTCCCCACCTCCATCAGAGACACTGACTGTCTCTCCACCTTCAAGAAAAGGCTCAAGACGCACTTGTTCCGGGAGTACAACGGTACTTAGGAATGGTTCGCTTGACCCGATGTTAGTTTCCTCAAGGATCACAATGACTCTTGCTTAGAGACTTGTTGCTCTTGTGGTTAGTGGTAACTGACTTACATTTTTGTACTCGCTGTGATATATTGTTTTTATTATTGTTGCTTGCTTTTTTCCACAGGTACACTTGCACTTATAGCAGTTCATGTTGTTTAATTGTAACTTGTTTAACTGCATGCTCTTATGGTTCTTCCCTTTGGCACTTATTTTGGTTGTTCACAATGTGTGCTTCATGTTTTGGCTACTCGCAATGTTTTGTGGCTATCTCGTTGTTATGATCAGTGACCTATGCACTTTGTAAAGCTCTCTCTTGGAAGTCGCTTTGGATAAAAGCGTCTGCTAAATGAATAAATGTAATGTAAATGTAAATAATTATAACAAGCACACAGAACTGAGTGATGAACTGCTGGCGGCGGTGGATGGTCGAGGTGCGACCGGAGGATGAACGCAGGGCTCTCAAGTTTTGAAGGCAGGCAAGAGTGACATTCTCACCCCCCCCCCCGCCCGTGAGGGGTTCAAAATGAATGAATTGCTTTTTACCTGACATCTTTGAAAGGCAGCAATGATTAATGCATCCATGGCCAGGATATAATTATAAGATATGACATTATTTTAAAAGTGACCTATAACATCTGGAGTCAGATGGCTGAGTGGTGAGGGAGTCGGGCTAGTAATCCGAAGGTTGCCAGTTCGATTCCCAGCCGTGCCAACTGATGTTGTGTCCTTGGGCAAGGCACTTCACCCTACTTGCTTCGGGGGGAATGTCCCTGTACTTACTGTAAGTCGCTCTGGATAAGGGCGTCTGCTAAATGACTAAATGTAAATGTAAATAACATCGACTATGCAAAACACTTCAATGTATTTAGTGCTAATAAAATTATTAAATTATTACGCCTATTTGGAAAGAGATGTTTATAATGTGACAATATGTCAGTCATCGTGTGATAACGAAAATATGACTAGGCCAATTTTATTAACAGACGTCGTATTGCAAACTCCGCAAGAGGTATCGGGCCTATGTTCGTCCCGCACTGGGTACGAACTTGCCACCTCTGACATCCCAAGTGCCCCCACTACCAACTACGCCAACGAAAAGCTAGTAATCCGTCGACGCGGGTGGCCTGTTACATACCTGAGGAGTGAGTTTCACCGATACACACCAGCTACATCTATGAACTACTTGTTCTGAGCAGGTGTTGTCAGTGAACAGGCTGTAAAACAGTTGGTTAAGTTACAGACACTCATGAAAAACTGATGCTAATTATCTGGGAAACATTTTCTAACAGCAGTCAAGTTGTCATTGTTTGTGTCAAACAAGTTGTGAATTTGTTGTAACATTAAAACAGGAGATCATGACTTAGCCTACTCTGCTCGAGCTCCAGTGGTTTGCTCTGTAGGTGAACAAAACTTTCGGAAGACGTAGCAGAATCACGTGAAAAATTAAAGGATATGCTTTTTTTCCATTGGTTGTTGCATTAAATCTTACCCAGATACAATGGAGCTATTTTCCGATTGGCTATTGTGTAGACCCTTTCTTTTTTTTGATTGGCTGATAAGTGGCAGGCTCGACTAAGAACTCCAGGGGAGACACTTGATTCCTGCCGGTTCTATAGTGAGAGTGGCACGGCCAGAGGAATTTTGGTTGGGTGCTGCGGCATATTAAATATATTATAAATATTTTTTTTCTGCATGAGAAATACAAAGTGTGGCGGGAGGGCGTGACAAAAGACCGAAATGAGTGACTGTCACGCTCAATGCGTGACACTTGAGAGCCCTGTGAACGGCCGGAGGGGCGATGCTCGGTACGGCTCCGCGCTGCAAGAGAAGCCGTGTGTTGGTGAACCCCGTCTGTCTCTGGTCCATGTTAAAACTGTCCGCCGTGAAATGGTCAGCGCAGAGGCGGCTGTTGGAGTTTATCCGAAGCTTTCCATGAGCGTGGCTCTTCACAAAATCTATCCACCTATTTTTCCTTTCATTATCAATAGAGAACTTAAATGGCGTTGCAGCGCAGCTGGAGTTCTTGCATCCAGGGAATATCCAGTTGCGGGTGGTGGGAGACATCCTGAAGCTAGCTAGCTGATGTAGGCTACAATAACAGTACAGCAGGAGGAGCCATTCAGTGATCTGACGTAGATGGGGCGAAATGACGTAGATAGGGCATTTTTTGGCTCCGCCCATTAAAACCTGATCTGAAAACGGAAGAGTGACTGTTCTTCGGTTTAACTCCACATTTAAGTGTGACAAAGTTTTAGCGCTTTGCACATGCTTTCAGGAACTAATTTCACACGTATATAATGTACTTAGAAGCAAAACATGGAATTTACTTTACAGGATCTTTAATGGTTAGCCTATGCATACACCTTGAACTAGCTGACGTTATTGCTAACGTTAGCACACTCAAATCTCAAACTCAAATGTTAGGTGCAAGCTAAATTGAGATTTTACTGTTAAACATTATCAATGCATTTTACAAGTAACTGACGCCAGCTAGCTGTTACTTTACTTTACATTCTATGATGCTTTTATATTCGATTTATCAAATAGTTTTTAAATGAGTAATAAAGGTGGAGAGCTCCTTGGCTGCATGCTTTCAGTTTTAAATGTTTATAATTTGGAAAACCAGGCTAAGAAACGTAAGGGTGGGGCTGAAGCATTAAGAGACAAAAATACATCACCTTCACTAGACAAGGTTTTACCAATTGAAAAACGGCTGTTTATTTTACATGAAGCTCAAAAACTATTTTGCGCTCAAATAAAGGCCCAAAAATTTCGCTTGCGCGTGTTGCGCGCGAGCATTACGTTGGGAACTCCGTAACTAGCATCACATCAAACACAGAATGTGGATGCATTGGCAGGGCAGCTGTGGTGGCGTATACGGGGACCGGTTCTGGTGGGCCGGTCTGGATCAAAGTCCAGGGCCTATTTTTACTCCCAGTCCGTCCCTGCCAAGCCCTGATCAACCACCCTCAACTAGCTGTTTAGGGACAGATACACAGCAGAGAACCACCACCTCTGTATAGGTGTTACATTGTGATGCTGCTGTTGTGTTAGGCTATTGGTATTGAGTTAAATGTTTGGTAATAAAAAGTTAAACTGGCAAAAACAATCAGTTTTTTTAGGGGGGGGGGCATCATAAAGGAATTATGCTTAGGGCACCAAAATGGCTAGCAGCGGCACTGCTCACAATACAAAAGTTGTGACAGTGCCTAAACACTAGAACCAGTTCCCACCGGGCAGGTGTTGCATGTGACATCTATCGTCAAATCCCCATTGGGCCTTTTCCTCTGATTTCGTGTCCAATCGTTGATGCTTGAGATTTAGACATGACGGAGGTCTACATATGAGTTCCATCCCTTCCTCTGATTAAAAATAAGTAAGATCCTTGGTTTTAAAACTGCAGCCCAGCATAGCAACATAAATCAATAATCAGAGCATAAAAAATTACCATCACTTTGATGTTAAAAGACTAATAGGTTGGCATATGTTTTGAGCATGTGGATGTGTGTGCCTGTGTAAAGACGAGGATAGAACCCCCATCTCCAAAGCCAAAGACCACACACATCATAAAGCACATCACCATTATTTATTTCAGCGTGTAGGGGATGGGCTTAAGGTCTTTGGGAGGTACGTGCTTCCCACTAGTCCTTCAACTGACTGAAAACTCTTGCTACACCTTTACTTGTTTAGCTATTTTTGTGGGGACCTGTCAGAAATATTAATCTATCAAGCATTGCACAGTCAGTCGGTGAACAAGTTTAAGAAAGCTGTATTGCTTGCGTCCGGCCCACAAGGAGACAAAAACATCACACGCCATTGTGCTACAAAGTTTGTCTGCTAGCATGTTGTGCTAGCTACCTATTTAAACAGAACTGCTCTTGACAGTCATTGGTTAAAACAAAGGCATGCAAATGTCCCATGGCTCTTCTTCATTGGCTCCCTTGCATAGACCTGGCGTGTGTGTGCGTGGAAACTTACAGAGTTCTCTGACCCTAGGCTTGACCATATGATTCACTCAGCACAGATAAGGTTAACACATTTATTGCACCTCTAGTAAGATAATGGTCAGCCTAGGTCAGTTTGTTTACGTAAGCCTAGTGTTACCCAGAGTTCATGTTGGGAGAGGGCTCTCTACTGACAAGGAATGCTGAACACAGAATCATTCTTATTACAGGATAACAGTTACATCTTTAACTTTTCTAACAGGACCAGAACTCCCCTCGATAATATTAAAACAAAAAACATGAACTTGTGCATGACATTAGTTGATCCTCACAAGTTCAAGTGCTTTTTATATTGGGTTTTAAGGGGGGTTAGGGTTAGAATTTGTGTTGGAATTCAATTAAGGGTTGGGGTTTGGAGATAGGGATAGTTTTGGGGTTACCAGCTAGGGTTGGGTTTGGGGCAAAGGTTAGGTTTTTGGATAAGGTTAGGGTTAAGCTTTGGGTTAAGGTTAGGGTTGAGGGTTAGGTTAAACAGGATTATGGACTTAAATGTGAGTCCCCACAAGAATTGCCAAGACCCTATCTCATGAATTGAGTGTGTGTGTGTGTGTGTGTGTGTGTGTGTGTGTGTGTGTGTGTGCATATGTGAGTGCATACGTGCTTGTGTGAGAGAGAGAAAAACCTAAAAAGCCAGTCAGCAGGTTCCTGTCTCCTTTCCGTTGTGTGTCTGGTAGAGGGAATGTAGTTGTTGTCAGTAATTACTACAAACACTCTTCTTACTAATGGTGTGAAAACAGTCCCACTACACAGAACAATCCACAGGATCCCCAACGGACTAACATGGAGGCTACACAATTAACTCTGATCATGGACTACCAAAACCTCTCTATAATAAGACAACCCAGTCCCAGGCCAGGGTTAGCAACTCGAGGGAACTCCCATGAATCAACTCATTGCATAAGCACAGTAAATGCTCACACAGTGTTTCTTAAAGAATGTATACCAAGCCTTTATGGTCGTATAAATTCACGAGGGTTGGTGATTCAAACAACAGTTTTCATTACAAGCTGCAATATTGTCCCTCACTTTGGGGTAGCAATATATGCAATGAGACAATGCCTTCTCAAGGTAATTAATGTAATAGCTGGAAATGACAGGGAAACATCTGGTGCTAGGGGAAGGGAGATGAAAACTGTTTGCCCAGCATCTGTAGTGCCTGACAGTCACCAGTCAGCGCCAATTTTTTATGAAAGAAAATGGCGGCAATTAAAAAGCTATTTTGTTCCAGAAAGTCAAGCTTTGTTTAAGTAACGGTCCATCAATGTGCTGAGGAACCCTGTAGGGCCAGGTTCACAGCGGGTAGCTTTTAAGAGTAAGCTACAACCTTTTTGTTTACAGTAATTTCCACTTCCACAATTAACGGTTAGTGGGATCGTCCATCATCCATTATGTAAATAATGTGTAATGTTTTTGTTGTGCTTAATGGTCTAAAGACTCTCACTGAAGCCCAAACGAGGTGTGAAAAGGTATTTCATCGTGTTCTGAACACCCGTGATGAACACACTTAATACACAATGGTTTTATAGCAGCCTGCAGGTTTGGGATGGTATCACCATTAGCACACTTCTTTGTCCATTGCTGCCTCCTCTGATTAAACTAAAATGATTCAACCTGCCAGGAATGTTGTGGCATAGGAGGATAAACAAGATAAGTACACACAATTACTCATACAGTGCCAGTTGGTGGTGCCCATTGGTGGCGCATGATAGTATAATGCCCATTCTCACGAGATCCATAGCTCAATTGCTTAGTGCAGCTCAGCATGGCCACAAACACCGTTTATTTATTTGTCGCGGACCACTCATCCAAACAACTATAGTCCGCACTGCATGTCCGGGGATCCTGAGCAACATACCTGCACAACTACAATTTCATACAATGCCAGATTCTCTAAATAATTGAGACGCAGGCATACACAGACAGATATTTCTGCCTTCATAGTTAAGATGCCAGCTGTCATAATAAGTTTAGTCAGAATGTGCCTGTGAGTATGAGTGAAAGAATGCAGTAGAGCAGAGAGCTGAGGAAGTGGTAAGTGGAGGACAACTCAGGCTGCATTTAGCTGTCAAAGACAAAATACACCTTTTGGAAGCATATTTACTTGTGGGTGAAAATTGTTTAAAACCTGTTAAGTAAAAAGGGGAACAGTTTAATCTACTATGTTGAAAATCAACATAGTCAACACACAGTTACTAATACACAATCCATTCAAAACAATCACAAGGAGTGTCCATCATTGATGTCTTCTCAGTCTAATAGCTTTCCTGCTGTACATCATGGTGCTTTTGCACATGGAAGGCATGCTATTTAAAATGTAGGTTAGCTACAGTAACTGAGCAGAAAATCCCCACAACCCTGCCTCATAAAACTGAGGAGCAGTCATTATCATCTAACCCTGTCATCCCACCATTGCACAAAACCCCCTTTTCCACTGACCTCCATATGATTTCTGTCTCGGGGAAGATGAAAGCTCCTGAGTTCTTCATGGGGTGCAGGATGTGAGCATAGAAGAACAAGATAATCTGTGTGTCAGGAGAGGATCTCGGCTGTCCTCAGAATCATGGTTACGTATGTCTTCTCACTGATCAAATACAAATCACCTGCTATTCACCGTGCATCCATCAAAGTTTTTTTTGTCTTACCATCTTACCAAGATCAAAGTTTAAAATGACTAATGATTCTGGGTAATTATGATGGGAAATATATACTCTACTGCAAATAATATGTTTGTGAAAGGTGTGACCTGGGGGACACATGCTGAAGGAGTTGGTGCTTGGTGTTTCTCACACCTCATCGTGTGACCTCCTGTTAAGTTGGTAGCTATGAATGCTAATGAGTAAGGGTCCAGATGTGTTCTGATTGGTTGTTTCTTACAGATGATGGTTGGGTATTAAAGAGAAAAGTGGTCACTTCTTCTACTCCTTGCACTCTTCTTCCTCTGACCCTCCTCACCTGGCCTTGGCCATGAGCTATCGCTCTCTCACTCTCTCTCTCTCTTTCTCAATAATCATGGTAAACCAGGTAACATTTAAAATAAATTCTCATTTTGTAAAAGGTTTGCCTTGTAATTGATTAAATTAATTTGCAATGTTATAAAATATAATTTAAACAGTTTAAATCACAGGAAGTTTATAGCTTACTGTATTGATGATAAACCAAGAGTTGTGAAACATGTAGTATATTTATCAGCACAATGAATTGATTGCCTCCCCAGGTGGACAGAATGTTTGGTTTTCTCTCCATGCAGTGCTGTACTGAGACAATAGCTTTTGGTTGTACACAACCCAAACATCATGCAGCTGTTCAACCCTCCCTCCACTCCCCCTGTCGCTGCTCCCCCATGTCCACATCACATCCCTCAGCCTCTCCACATAACTGTATCACTGCAATATTCCATCCCCTGAAGATCAACTCAATTTTCAATTGAGCTGGATATGTCTGCCAACAGATGTACAGGACATGGTCCAGAGAGATGCCCATGATATCATACATTTAAAGTTTCATAGTTTCATTCATACCCTCATGAAGTACACTCACACTTTTCCTTCACAAAACTCAACTTTGGCTGGAGGGTTACACCTCGTTCTCCTTCCTGTTCTCCAACTTCCTGTCTCCTCCCTCAGACTCCTGACCAGAGGCAGCCTCGGCCCTGGAACAGCTGTGCTTCACTTGTCTGCTGCTGGGATGGGCGGGGCCTCATAGCCCATTGGTGGAGCAGAAGAGATTCCATACTGGGAAATAACTTTACCAGAGTGAAAGGGAGGGGGTGGAAGCAAAGTTGTCCAGTTCACGTGCAGACCACCCGGTTCTCACGCCAAGTAAAAAGTTGCAGGGTTTGACGACAATATTGTGAGATTGTGTGATTCCTGTCAACAAGAGAGAACAAGGCTTCCATAGCACTAGCTGCTCTGCTATACTGCTCTGAATAACAGTTCCTTTCAGGAGTGTGGACCAGGAGAGTAGGAGAGAGAGCAGGGGGTCTATCCAGTACCCAGACCCACAGCTCACAGACACACAGCGTGCAGTCCTGGATAGTTGGTGAGTGTACCTTTTTAGGTCTTGAAAACTGTCTCTACAATTGTAGTGTGTTGAAGGAAAAGTCGTTCCCCTCATGTGTTGAGACAGCTGGTGAGGCCTCCCATAATCAGTTGTCGCAGGGAATATTCGCTAGGAGTATGGCTCCCAGAGTCACTTTATAAACATACCATACCAACACTGTGTTGTCCTGAAAACTAATTTAGTTTACTAGTTTCATTTTAAAGTATAGAAATTAATGAACAGGAGTCGTTTCTCTGACAGCTGACTCCCACGCCATCCCGGGACACTGGAGGGAGGTCACATTGTTTTAATCTGACTCACATATCAGGCCGACCTGTGTAAGCCTTCCTGTTGGACAGTTCTGGTAACACTTTGTAATAACTACACAAAATGAAGCCTTTGTAGATAATTTGATCATTTTTAGTTCATCAGGTCTGTAGTTTATTAAACATCATTGTGTTCTAACAATGTATTGATGATGTTTTGTGAATTATTCACTAACTATGAACAACTGCATTATATTGTGTAACTATTAAAGTATTTTTATATATATAAGAGATCAGTTATGTTCTGATCCATGCAGGGGTCTGTAATTGTTGCCATGCTGTGTAATTAAATTGGAATGACCTGCATGAATGCTGAACACAAGTAGCGTCTTCAGCTCATGTGATCGAGTGGTTGTGAATAACATCTGTCTCGCTCGGTTGGTAATTAGACCCCAAACACAGAAAACCTTGTTTCAAGATTATTAGTATGAGACATAGGGGTTCATAGTTCATGCTGTGGCAGCACACATGCCATGTCATCCACATACAGATTATACAAAACAAACTCACAATGCACAGAGGTTTTGTTTTCGAAGGGTTAGGTGCCAGTGTTATGAGTCACAGAACTGTCTATCAAATTCATGATAAATCCCAACAATCTACAATTTAAGAAACACTTGCACTTGTTTCTCAAATGCCGACTAACACTTCTAATGATATCCACATACTAAGATCCTGTATGACCTTTCTGTTTACATAACAATCTTGGCAACACTTAACATTAAGGCAATTACCATGTAACTAAATACTGTACCAATACCCATGGCAACAACAGTGTAGTTGCATATGTAACTGAACATATTACCTGATGATATGTAGTTACACTTCATTGTGGTTTTGTGGTACAAGTTGTAAGGTATGGGAGATGTTGGGATTTCTATGAATAATATAATAACAACAACAACATGGATCTTGTTTTGGTAACATAACCTTCAAATTCCCCTTTACAACATCCACTTACCCCTGATACCCCTTCCATCCCTCTTATTTTGACTTATTTCATCTTTGTAATAACCTACACACTAAATACCATTCAATAATATGCCAACTCCCATGTACCTTCAACATGGTTACTGTAGGGTTTGCTATGTAGTTACATGTAACCTCAATGTTGGTGTTATGTGTAATGTAAAATCTCCATCACATGATTTCTACAAGACCATGTAGGACCCATCTGCAGTGCTATAGCTAGCCTGAGCAGACCACAGGCTTGAGCGGGTTGACTTGGCATGAGGGGGGAGGTCACTGTGGTATGGACAGAGATCCGGCTCTGCAGAGCGCCTATTTGAATGTGTGTCTGTGATAAGAAACGGCCAGTCAAAGCCTCACTTCCTCTGTTTGTTGAAGAGCTGAGGGGTCAGTGGATGCAGATGCCAGCCAGCAGGCGGAGGCAGGGCTTGTGGAGGACTCTCAGAGGGGAGGCAATAGTCAGAGTCGACTCTCAGCATGAGCTTGTTTGCAGTTCTGCAGATGTTGTAGTGTGTGTCCAATTCCCAATACAAGCATTTTCCTGGTCAGTTTGAGAAAAGATCAACAGTAGCTAGACTGGATTTCTCAGGCATCAATACATTGCCTTTGGGTGCCTACAGGAATTGGTCACCAGACAATTCACTTGATAGTGTGCTTTATCATGCTGTATCGTGTTGAATTGTATCCTGATGAATCTGACTTTGATTTACTTAAAGCAGAGAGTATTTTCAGAGTACTGACATATTATGTTTGGTCTTTTTTGGTTTGTTTACATGCGTGTACAGTACTGTATCAGTAAGTGCATTAAGATCTGTGCTTTCCTATTTAACTGGACACACTGGGAGAGATTACTGCACCATATCCTCTCTTCCTTTTCCATGGAGACTAGGTAACCAAAGAGCCTTACTTCAACCACCCCCCCCCCCCCCCGTTCCCCTCCTCCTCCAGGAAAGCTCTTTAGGCCTTCTGCCTTCTCTCGCTCTTTCTCACTCTCTCGCTCTCTACTTCCCTGTTTCTCTCTCCGTTTCTCTGTTCATCTGTCCTCAGCTGTCCCCCTCAATCCCATCTCCGGACATCCTAACATACTCTCAGCATGGAGAACTTCTCTGCTGCGCCATTTACCACCACCCCTCCTGCCCTGGCGCAAACAGAGGCCACACCAACTGGTGAGTAGAAGATTAAACAACCCAACATTCACATGAACACATACATTTTTGATGCTTTGTTTGGTCACACATGCAAACAAACACACATGCAAACCTACACATGCACAAGTACACACACACACACGCACAAACACACTCACACAAATAGACCCACATCAACAACTTTTGCCGTCACTCTTCAACAAGTGTGTCTGGCATTCAGAAAACGCTGACTGCTATATCACCCTTTACTCCACTTTGACAGCTGGAGATATCGTTTGGAGTAGTTGAGCAAGGAGTTTATGGGAGTTGTAGTCCAACAATACATTCACTCTCAGATGAACTGGCAGGACTCATGCAGTATAAATATATCTGCCGCTTATTTGAGGTCTTTAGAAAGCAGGGCTGGCAGCTGGGAGAGAGCAGCATGACAGGGTCAACACCGTCCCTCTTTCTCTGCAAACAAGATTGAAAGGAACAACAGCTAGCTTGTTTTTTCCTTGCGATCACAGCTACTTGTACTGTTGTACTGTGTTTGCTTCTGTGTTCTGTCAGACTCGCTTGGGTGTTTGTTGTCAACAGTAGTCTGACAAGACAGGAATCACAAAAACATGCAGTCCACCCAACCTCCCTTCAGCAGGGTGCTTCTGGACATGGACAAACAAAAAGGAGCATTATTGTTCAGATGGACAACCAGCTGAGAGACAGAAAGAGAGAGAAAGAGACAGAAAACCTTCAATTTTGATGTGCGTTTGGATGAGTGTTTTGCCGTACGACGCTGGCAGGAGTGACTGCTTCCTGCAGGCCTGTGGCTCTAGGACTGACAGAGGGAAATGTGTCAGAGGAAAAGAATAAGTAGCACAGGACACATGTGACAACGTTGGCTCCAACAAACCTCTTCAGAATGCTGCTGAGCTCACGCCACTCTTTCATTTCTGGTTTCTAAGTGGGAGAATTCATTACTTCTGGTTTTTGTGGGTGACTTCATTATCATCATCGTAACAGCATTGCCTGTGGGTTGAGGTAGTGATGAAACCACCAACGTGATGTGAGAACCCAAATATCTATCGCTAGACCAAAGAGAAAATCCCTTTTACAGTTGTAAGCAGGGCTGTCTGGTTATAAATGTGAGTATGAGTTAACAAACATGTAAGTTAATAACAATTAATTAAAAATGTTCTAATTCAAAGAGGCATGGTGTCTTCTGGCATCACTAACATTACAGTTAAATCAGTCTTGGGGTGGAGGAGTAAATGTTGGGACAATACAAAAATATTGAAAGCTGTCTCTCAATTACTATGCATGTTCACAAACAAATAAATTTATAAGAGGCAGCAGACATCCTTCTCTTTCGTTATTTTCACCAAATGACCAGCATTTTATCTCACAAATCAAGTGAGCCTGAGGAGGGTATCATCTTCCATCATGGGCGCTTAAGGCTGGGCAGTCATTTGCTCCTGGGAACGATCAGATTTATTTTACTTTTGTGGAAATATAAAAGTATAGAAGATTGCAATTCTTTTATTTGGACTACATACAAAAAATATTCTTTGGATTCAGAGCACAGGGCTGCTACAATATTTTCAAGACCATGAAGAGACTCGCTTGTCACTCTTTGACAAAAATGAACTTGAAAGCTCCCCTCTATGTCACAGCAATGATTAAGCAAGCATAAAATTGGTCATAATGCTTGACTGCTGATGTCCATAAAGTGCTACACCATGGTGGAATTTGATTTTGATGTTAATTGACAATTACCTGCTATCATGCCTTCTGGGTGAGTTCTCCCCTGAATTGGACGAACCAGAAATCCAGTTTCTTCTGTGAAAATCCCTGACTGCTAGTCACTGTTGTAATATTGTACACAATCGATACAGTTGTAGCATCGGGGAGGTGGTACGACGTGTTGTCAGTGAAGCTCTTCACACACACTGAAGAACCCAACAGTAATCCCACTCCAGAACACCATATTTAATCCCTTTAGACTGAACAATGTAATAGTTGTTCATACTCTGCTATTGTATTGACAATCAATAGGTAGTGGAGAATGAGTCATTCTACAGAATATCGTCTGTTTATACAGTTTATATTCATGCAGTCCTTGCGCTGACAAATCTCATTACAGTTCTACAACTCCTTAGCTAGAAATGTTACAGTCACAGGTGAGTGTATACCTGTGATGGGATTTGACAGAGTAGAATTCAGGATTTCTATCGAGTCACACATGCAGGTGTGCAGGGCACGGTGCTGCCAGCGTGTAGGTATGGTATTATCCCTGGCCTTTCCACACAACATTAATGAGGCCCAATTTAAAGGTGTGTTTAGTCGCAGTGTTAAATAATGATCTGTTATTTTAGGCCAGCTGTCCAGTGAGCCTGTCTGGGAGAACTGTTTGTGACTGTGTGTGCTGGAGATGTTTGCATAAAGGGATGCTTGGTGGTTGTCAGTCGGCAGGATCTCATTAACCCTTGTGCTGCCTTCGGGTCACATGACCCAAAGGTTCATAACGAACCATTGTTGTGTTTACCCAATTTTACCCAATACAAAAACAAATAAAAATAATTTTCTTTTAACCATTCCAATGTGGGGGGTCTGAGACAGCCCGACAGTTAAAAGAAAATGCTTCACTTTGTTTTTGTATGAGGTAAATTTGTCGCAATACGACGGTGGGTCACAATGACTGATGGGTCAGAATGACCCGAAGATAACACAAGGGTTAAGGAGGTGAGCAGGGGAACAGAGGCTTTCTCTTCTTGTCATTAGCGCTATACTTTGTCAGCTTCTATGTAAAAGTTTCTATGGCAGGGCACTTTTGTGTTTGTACACGCGCACATGCCTTTAAAATGTTCAGTTAGCTTACACACACACACACACCAACATACTGCTACGCACACTAACAGACACATACACTAAGCCCCAGTGTGCCTTTCACAGTTTCCTGGGACATGTTAATGACGTCTGAGACACATAATGATTCACAAAGGAAACCACGGTGGCAACTCTACGTTGTTATCACAAAAGGACTTGTCTTAGACAGCAGATGGGATGACAGCAGACCTGACCTGGGTGTGTCTGGGCTGCAGAGAACAGCGTCTTGGAAGAGTTCATCTGCAGGCAGAAGAGAAGGCAGACAGAATGGGCAGAACATTGAGGGGAATCTCTCTCTTACTGTCAGTGTTTTAAATCTTCCTTCAACAGCAGGACAGGGAGAGAGAGGATGAAAGGAAGAGAGGGAGAGGGAGAAATGGAGCGAGCGCAAAAGAGGTGTCGGGATGGAGGGATGGAGGAAGATAGAGAGACAGGCAGAGAGGGAGTGCAAGAGAGAGAGCAAAGCAAGCAGAATGACAGAGAGCAACTAGGATGCAGAGAGAAAGCACTGCACATAGATGGAGAGAAGATAGGTCTGGAAAGTGAAACTGAAAAATCGATAAATAGAGGAGCGGCAAGGAAAGTGTATAGGGGGCTGGAGGCGTGGAGGTGGTGGATCTGGCACAGGAAAGAAGCCTTCCCTTCTCCTTGGAACGGGATGTGTTAAATTGGAACCTGTAGGGGTTGGAGGTGGTCCCTCATCTGGAAGAGAGGGGAGGAGGGGAAGTGGGCACCAGGGTGTCTGTGTCAAGCCTTTGGGGGGGTCAGGGACAGACACTTTAAAGTCTGTTTATCTTCTTCCCCTCCAGTGTCCACCTCCCCACTAGCATCCACCAACACCCCCTCTTAGCCATGCTCCAGACATTATTAACCAGATGTTCTGTATCCCCTCTTATTCCTCCATCAGTCCCTCTCTTCTCCTTCCTCTCTTCTCTTCTCCCTCCATCCATCCCTCTGTCCTATCTTCACCCTCCGTCCTTGACTCTCTACTCCTTCCATCCCTCTCTTCTCTCTTCTCCTTCCATCCCTCCCTCCATCCTTCTCTCCTCTTTTCCTCCTCCATCTGTCTCTTTCTTCTCTTCTTCCTCCATCCGTCTCTACTATCTTCTCCATCCCTCCCTCCTTTCTTCTCCCTCATCCCTCTCTCTCTAAGGCCCAACAGAATCCTCTCAGTAGGAGCTCACAGTGGACTGTTTAGTTTTGTTCATGACGAATATATTGAAAAACATGAATCACCCAATTAATTAGTCTTATTGCAGTACACTGAATCAGAGTAACGTGCTCAGATTTAGCAGAAACATTGTTTGTTTTGTGAAGAGTGAATTTACAATTGACCTAATGAACACACTAATATGCGTTTCACATTCTTAAGGTTTACACTCTTACAGTTTTTCTCGATTGGTTACACACATTTTCTGAATGCATACCTCATACTCTCAGAACTCTACACACAAATCACACACACACACACACACACACACACAATGGGCAAAACCCCTCACTTCTCCTGCAAAATTAAACTTTACATTCAAAACAATGTTATTTCTTCTCAAAATGGTATTTTGTCTTCAAATGACACACACAACTCATCATATGAATCGACATTTATAAGAACCATTTGAACACTGATGTGCTCAATGTAAAACACTATCATCATAGTGATTTAGGCCTTTTTTTGTTCAGTGTTACATTTACTACAGACAGTACATACATAAGTGTGTTGTAAAATATTTGAGAATATTGTTTTTATACTCAGAACACAGAAATACACGGTAACAAATATATTTTACATATATGTACACAGTGTACATCCCAACCAACACAAAGTTGCACATACAGCGGTTTACATACAAAACAACAGAATAATTTACTGTATAGTGTATACAGTTACATTATTATTATTTTTCTTTGTATTTGCCGTAATGTTATGGCGTTATTTTCTAGGACCATGTTCATGATTTCAGTTTCCTGTTCAGGAGACAGAAGACGTTCCCGACCACCTTGTGTTGGTAATCTTTCAGTTCTGCCACATACAAAGTAGGAATACATTTTCCAAATACTTGAAACATACTTTATTTTTACAGTCCTACAGAACAGTCCACAGGCAATACTTTACTACTGTACTCATTGAGTACTGTATTGATATGCAGTAGGCCTACTGCAATTTTGTAGTGAGAGTAGATTTCTTACCTATTCTCATTTCGGAAAGTCCCGATGATGGATGCTACAGTGTACCTGCTCAAATTTGGCTGTACTCTTTGCCCAGCCTCCCTCATTGTTAGACCATGGTTGACTACATGGTCAACCAAAGCGGCTCGGATCTCATCAGAGATTATGGTCCTTGGCCTTCCTCATCCTCGTCCTCCCTGTCCTCCTCCTCTTACTCTCACTCCTCTGCCTCTGTTTCCAATGTTGGCATCCATTGCTCAAAAACAGAAAAGGTCACCTGTTGCTTTTTATTCTAAAGCTCTGATTGCTAATTGTAAAACTGTGTGACAGGTGTTTGTCCATGCGATGAATCAGTGTGCGTATTTGAATGGCAGTGTGTTCTTTGTGAAAACAAAAGATTTTCTTCATGAAAATTGTGCCAAATGCAGAGAATTGTGTGTAGTGTTTTGAAAAAAGTGTGTGTTAGAACTGCAATTTGAGTGTAAAGCAGGAATTGTGCTTGTAGTTTAGCACAATTGGTTCATGGGGTTGGTGCATGAGTTACATGTTGTGGTCATTGTGTCTCAAGTACCAGTATTTGTGTGTAAACAATTGAGAAAAACTGTAATAACCTAAAGTGATCAAATCAGCCTGGCTTCAGAATACAGAGCAAAACATGAATCCTTTGCTCAGCATGTCATGGTCCTGGAGGGTCTTGTTTGTTTGTGCTTCTCTCTGATTCACTGGTCTCAATGTGTCTGTCTACAATGGGCCAGCACCAGCAGAGAAAAGGGTCTTTCTGCTCTTCCCCATAGGCTTTCCGCCAAGGCACTGAAACAGCAGGGAGCACAAGACACTGAACCATCTGTCCCCAGTCAGCTTCCTCCAAGTCGGCAGCCAGTCATCTGATCCCCTCATAAGATTTCAGAGCCATTAAGCAACGTACCCTGGAGAAATTGTTCATCCCTCTACCCAGTTAGCACTGAGGCAGTTGGATCTTGAACTGTACAAGAGTGGCAACAAGGATGTAAAAACACAGGAAGTGCCATTATGTCCCCTGGTGTCCTAAGACATATGTTTGGAGGAGATATTGAGAGAGTAAATTCACTTTCCGTCCCCCTGGCTGATGCTGCAGGACCCAAGACAGCCAGTTAGAGAAAGGGATGAGTGCTTTCCAAATGGAGGGGGATAAAGAATGGTATGTTTGTGTGGGTGTGTCTGTTTGTGTGTGTGTGTGTTTTATGTGGATGTGTTTTTGTGCAAACAATTGCAGTAGGTCACTGAAAGTTATGTGAGTGTAGGAAAGTTTGTGTATGTCCGTTTGTGTGTTTGTGTGTGATTTGATTGTAAACAGTGTCAGAGTTTAACCCTGGCTGAAAGCATTCCCCTAAGGAAGTCCTATACTCCACACAGGAAGTCTATAAGTACCACTGATAACATTGTCCAGCCTGCATTAACAAATATTGTTCACAGAGTTCAGCGGTAAGGCACAGATAATTAACATCATGAAGTAAGGATAGTCATTGTATAACTACAGTATATAGAATATAGTTTTGGTTCAACTCACAATTTGTGTTCATCAGTTGTTAACTCAAGCGAACACTGACCTGACATCCAATCAGGATACAAAGGTAATAGTGTTAGCATTAGCATTACTATAACAAGTACCGTATTTTTCAGAAATAAAAACACGGTTTATACCCCGATTTAAAAATGTTCTTGCGGTGGTGCGGTTTATATTTCAAAGCGGCTTATAGAAAAAAAAACTTTATTCATGAATAGGGATGGGCATGCGATTTTCGATTAATCATTAATATTGTTATATTAAAATTCACTATTTATAGGCTATATTAAAATGCAGTGAAAATATAAAAAACAGTGTGTTTCTTCATTGAGATCATTATTACAAGATGAACAACTCTTTCTGTACTCCTAAGCAGCGGAGCCGATAGCTAGAAGCTGGTGCTCAAACACAACTGACCCTCGTTTTTTTTTCTCCAAAATAAAATAATAATAATAATATAAAAAACAATCATGTTAAACAATAACTTAAACAAAAATATATAATACGGCGCCAAGTCTGCCAAATAAAATACTTGAGTCGAGAAAGAGGGTGAGAGAGAGATTAGCAACAACTAACAACGAATTTGGCTAATTAACAAAGCGTCATAAAAATAACCAGTATCTCACATACAACTTCATCACCAGCCTACTGATTTTTGTTGAGAAAGATGAGCATGTTAACATGCTCTGGGTCTGAGACGTGAACGCAGCCTGGTGACCGTCAGTCCAGCTGCCGAAAACACCCACTCTGAGGGGACTGACGTTGCCGTGATACACAGGTACCTCCGTGCTAACTTGGCAAGCCTGGGGAACCTTATTCCATTCACTTTCCACCAGTCTGTAGGGGTGCAATCGAGGGGTGGGGGAGCTTCCCTCAGAAAGTTGTCTGGGGCCTCATGTATAAAGGATTGCGCAGCTTTCATACCAGAAGATGGCGTACGGCCAAAACTCGAAAAGTACCTAGGCACAGAAATATTCACATGTATAAAACCGTTCGTACGCCAGGTCCTGCGCACCTTTCCTTTATAAATCACAATCAACGTGAGATTGACCGCACGTGAACGAGCCACTGACCCCGCCTTGCCTCCTCCCATAAATTAATATGCAGATGGACTATAAATGCGCTCCTGAGGTAGGCCTAATTTCTTTGTCTGAATTACCGTATTTCTTAGAATAAACGCCGCCCTCGAATAAACTCTGCACCAAAAATGAACGTTATTTATTCGAAGAAATACGGTGACTGTGAAATCGAGGTTCTGACAACAGAGGTGGAGGCGAGAAAATGTGTCCTGTTTGTCGGCCTGTCATCAGGTATTAGCGACAAAAGAAAGTCGGCGGAGTGGAAAACTGTCACTATTTGCACCCTTTCTTGTTTTTAACCTGTAGCACTTTGAGATTTAGCTAAATATAAAGTGCATTACAAATAAAATCATTGTTATTATTATAGGGCCATAAATGCTGTGGGTTCAGAGAACCGGACCATGGCAGAAATTAAGAAGAAATGGTCTGATGTAAAACTTTAAATGAAGAAACAAGTGCATCGTAACAGCATGGCAGCTATAGGGTTAGCGTGACATGCATTTCCAGAGTGATTTTGTCGTTCGTTTGACACCCTAAAGTTTAACAGAAGTTATTAAGTGGTGGCGGATTAAACAGAAGGCTATATAGCATTTCCCGTTTTGGGTTTTGGCATTTTGATGTGATCATCCACATTAATGATCAAACTTGTATTAGGTAGCCCAAATATGTTTTTTGAATAACTAAGGTGATGCCTATACGTATGACAGAAACTGTAGTGGAAACTTTATTTTGTAATGTTTGGTGAGTTTCGGCACTTTTCAGTTAGAATTCGCCATGTTGCAGAGCCAGACAAGACTTTGCGGACGGTCCGCACATTCTCACGTCTGCTCAAAACTTTCTGTGACGGCCCGCACATTCTCACGTCAAGTAAATCTTTATACATCACAAAGTGTGCGTGAAAACCAGCGTACGCAAGCTTTTTGTGCGTACGCAACGTTTATACATGAGGCCCCAAGATCCTGGCATCTTGAAGCTTGGTCACGGTTCGGTCCGACAGCACAGCAGCAACAGCCCACCGCTGCTCCACCAGCCGATCAAACATCTCGCTGTCAGGAATATTAATCTATCAAGCATTGCACAGTCAGTCGGTGAACAAGTTTAAGAAAGCTTTATTGCTTGCGGCCAGCCCACAAGGAGACAAAAACATCACACGCCATTGTGCTACAAGTTTGTCTGGTTCACAAGTCTTCAGGTAAGACCATTTATTGGTGAGAAGCCTCCTCCCCTGCATATCAGCTGTCAATATGATCGATCCCAGAGACAGAGTGCGATTGCGCGTGGAAACTTACAGAGTTCTCCGACCCTAGGCTTGACCATATGATTCACTCAACACAGATAGGTTTATTGCACGTATGATAATGGTCAACCTAGGTCAGTTTGTTTACGTAAGCCTAGTGTCATCTATAGATCATGTGGGGAGAGGGCTCTCTACTGACAAAGGAATGCTAGCACCAGTATTTTCAGAATATAACCTTACATTCTAAATTTCTCTGACACTCGCACACAGAGTTCCACCGTGTTTTACACGACTGGATGTTCTAAATGGCATCAATGCTGCCAATTAATAATTAACGTCACAACTTATTGTAAATGGTCAGTAATCTATGAGGGGAGTCAGGTGGCTGAGCGGCTAGTAATCTGAAGGTTGCCAGTTCGATTCCCGGCCGTGCAAAATTACGTTGTGTCCTTGGGCAAGGCACTTCACCCTACTTGCCTCGGGGGGAGTGTCCCTGTACTTACTGTAAATCGCTCTGCGACTCCCTAACCCGATTCCCTAACCGCTCAGCCACCTGATTCCTTGTATAGACTTATACAATAACAGGCTTAAATGAACTGACAACATAAGTTATACGACTTACAGTTCTCAAGGACGCACATACGCAATCTCAACTGTGGTGTGAAGCGAGAAATTTAATTTGCATTTGTACAGGTGTATTCGTGCACGTCGGGCTGGCCCTCGCTAGCCTGGCTCTGCCGTCCTACATACTTCCGCTCAATTTTGATTTTGCTTCTGTACCAAGCCTCCACCCCTCGGCTTGAAGCAACGGCCCCGGTGGATGTAGGTAGTATTGCATTTCTTGTTAGACTTCCGGCTCTTTTTTTTCTCTTTTTTCTCTCTCGGTTTTTATTCTATTAACTCCAGTCAACATTTACAAAACTATCTCCCCCAATAATTTTTGTTAGATTCTCGAACCTGGCTCATACTACTAGCTGTTTCATAAAAAAACATTTTTCCTGATTTTTGCTAAATTTGAAACCAATCCGAAATGGGTAAACTAGCACCCCATTTATTTGCTTACGTCAATAAAAGTTGCCTGCAAATGTGCTTGCGGTTACTAACAGGGCACGAGCACAAAAGTTCACATTGGCCAATAGCCGATTTACCTGGAGCTGAAAGAGCCATATTGAATGAGCACAGGGAGAAATGGCTTGAGTTGCCTGCCCTGTTGTAGCAAGTTTATTAAATGGTTGTCACACATACATGAAATATTGTTAATATAGTTTATTCCCGTTATTTAAAACAGATTTGATTTTTCTGTCAAGAACATTTTTACGTTCATGACATGATGGTAAATATTACATTATGTTAAGCGTGAGCATAGATTGTTGACATGTCTATCTGGAGCAAAGACGAAGATTAATACTTTAACTGACAACCACAATAAGAAATGATATAAATATGATTAGTCTTGCCTTCAGAGATTTTTGTTAAACACACCCATTATTCTTTTTTTTAATCGTGTCATCAAGCCAGACTGCTTTTGTGGGACAATGAAGGTCCTCAGTGACTGTTTCACCCCCACTTATATCTGATGGAAACGTCTTGTATATAGGCCTAGTTCTGTTAATATGCCCCTTTCAAAGGCAAATGTTAAATAAAGTATATTTTAGACACCCTTCTCAAGCTTTTATTTATTACATTATTTCCAAGTCTTGTTAGATCACGTTATATCCATTAATAGGCGTTTGGTTTTGTAGAACATATAAAACACAGGCCACATTTCTACACTGATATGTAAATTGAAGGCAGTGTGAATTTCGTGGCATTTCGTTTGAAAATACAGTTGACAGTAAGCTATGGTAAGTCTGCATTATTGAAGATTTCTGTTACCAAAATAACTATTGAGCTTTCTTTGCCTGGCGAGAACAACGACGGAGCTAGGTGTTCATGTTAACAGTTTATTTAATCCGATACAATGCGTTGGAAATCATACTCAAATCACAAGAAAAAAAGCAACATATGTGATGAGTTCTATCTAGAATAGCCCTATATTTAGCCCTATAGCCTATTTCTAACAACCAAGTGAAAGGAATACTATACAATGACAGCATACATTTACGTAAAGTTTGCATCATGTCTCTGATTCTTATCGGACTTGTACCCCATTCTGCCACTGCAATGCCTTAGCTCACACGCTCGCAACCATATAAATCTATGCTCGCCACTGGCTGTCGCAAAGTATGACGTGTACAGCTAGTTGCAAGCGTGCACGAGGTCTCGGAGCTAGGGAAAAAAAGAGCCACTGTTTAAAGCTAGACCGGAAGAGTCGGAAGTGGAAAGATGGCGCGGTCCAGTTTCGCGCTCTCGCTTACCTCACTGCGCCACTGAGCACTTTTCATAGAAATGAATGGGGATGCCATCTTGGAAGACAAAAGTTGCTTCCTCTAGTTATATTAACTCTATGTTCTGTACTCTGTGGCTGAGAACGATGAAGTTGATGTTGTGCGCTAGTTTGTGTTGTAATTCCGTAATGGCGGCGGAGAAAGATGCGAGGGAAGCCATTTGGTCTACTTTGCAGTGTTGGCAGTGAACAACGTCATTTTTAAAGTCAAAATGGTCCCACACTACACTTCGCCCAGTGTCAACTCAGTCGTCGCCCCCCCCCCCCGGGAAGAAGTTCACCCCTGCCGCCGCCCCAACCAAGTAAACGGCAAAACAATGGCACACACGAACGCACTACTAAAATTGTTTGTAGTCATTTCTTTCTGAAATAAAAAAGTTGATCTTTACAAATTTACCAGAGGAACATATCTGACTGTTCATCACAAATTAAGGTTGTTGGAAATCGCTCCAGATTCTGACAAGAAATGAGACAGACAAATGAAGCTATCTTGCTTGATATAGAGCTAGCGATAGCTATCTTTTAAGTTGGTGGTTAAACCATGTTTCTATCATTAACATTCTTGTGAATATTCTACAGCTAATTTCCATTACAAATACATTTGTGACAGATTTTTGGGGTATTAGATAGCAAACTTGCCTTTCTTGCACTTTCTCACGACGCAGAACGCATCGCTAGTGATTCAACAAGCTTCTGTATTGCACACCGCCTGGTAACTCGCGCGCGGTGTTACTTGAGTTTTATTGATCACTGGTCACTCGTGCTGTGTTTATTGAGTGAATTTTGACTGTGGCAGTCAGTGTAATAGTGTGTGATATTCCCTGCCATAAAGTCAACATTTCTGTGTATCGCCAACCTGTTATTGGTAACTATATTGTGATATTAACTTTTACAGGTAAGAACGATATATAAATGTATCGACCCCCCCGACCTGTGGTTTTTACCTCTTTTGGGGGGGTCCGAGCCTTAATCGGGGGGGTCAGACCCCCCCAAACCCCCCCGTAATTCGCACACTGACTTCGCGTGACCTCTTCATGTTTACTTTTGAAATACATGGAAATGTTTTTCAAACATTGCCCTCGTGTGGTAAAATGTTTAATTGCTGCCACATAACGAAATCCATTGCATTCCTTCAATACTCAGAATACGCAAAAGAACATGCATTAGTTTCATCGATGAAAAAATAATGTCATCGACGAAATTCTTAATTATCAATTAATCGATCGACAATTAATTATGCCCATCCCTATTCATGAATGCTATTTAACCCATTAAGGAGTAACGTCGCACATCATCGTGATTGTTCAAATGCGGGTCTCACAGCGTAACGTCACATGCAGTTTATAGGAAATGCATCAAATTTTCCGAAAAATACGGCATCAGTTATACTAGTTGTAGCAATATCGATAGTTGTAATGGTTTTAGAAGTAATAGCAGTATTAGCATTAGCAGAGGCTGTGTGATTGTTCATCCAAACTTCAAACATCTCACTCTAAACCAGGAGTTCTCTTGGTAAGACATACGAATCACCCTGATCCATGTTAGCTCTCACCTCCAATTACCCTGGCTACTTCTGTGAGTCCATAACATGATTAACCCTGAGCCTCCCACTGAACCGCCAGAGAGCAGAGCACACCTAATTGAACGGATCTGAGGGTGGAAGTGATTTAATATCTCAAATAACAATTCCCTTGAAACTCCCCTGCAGCTACCTGCATCCCTTCCCTCATCCTCCCCCCAATCCCTTCTTCACACTTGGTGACACTCTTTGATCATGTCTAATGACTGTAGAGGGATGTAAAGACAAGTCAATGTCCTGATACCTAGAGCTGGCAAGGATGTGGCTTGCTCAGGGACCTGTCCGGATTTCTCTTAAAATCATTGTGGTCATTATCATGTTAATTGCCTTGTTTTATTCAAGGTTGACATTTAACACTAGCATTTTAAGGCTTTTCCACATTTTCCTCTTTTTAATATTGTTTTTTTTTCAGAAACATTATAACAAAAGTATTATTGAAAAAACTAATCCAACAGGCCAAAGAAAAGGTGACAGTGAAGGGAAGATTGGGAATGGGTGCTTTCGTATATATATACAGTCCTCCAGAATAGGGGTGATTCTCCTTCAGGCCATCTTCAATCACTTTTTTTCTCCACACAATCGCTTCAAGACCCTTGGGCTATCTCTAAGCCACAATCGGTGAAAACCAACTTGGCCTCCTCTTCTGGCTTTATCTACCAATATAATATTTCTCTAAATAACTGCAGATGTGACCTATAGGTCATTTACAATTTCTTGGATGTCAACCATCTTAGAAATTCATTATCCATCTCTCAATATTGCACCACCTGAAATATTGTATGTGTTGGTTTTATTTTATTTTTTGATTACTGTCCAGTGTTTTTGTTTTGTTTTTCCAAATTATAACTATAAATAAGCGCAGCTAGTTCAGGCAGGGCAATCGGGCAGCGCGCGTCATCCATTTATCAGGGACGTAAGGTGTCAGAAATATTAATCTATCAAGCATTGCACAGTCAGTCGGTGAACAAGTTTAAGAAAGCTTTATTGCGGCCGGCCCACAAGGAGACAAAAACATCACACGCCATTGTGCTACAAAGTTTGTCTGGTTCACAAGTCTTCAGGTAAGACCATTTATTGGTGAGAAGTCTCCTCCCCTGCATATCAGCTGTCAATATGATCGATCCCAGAGACAGAGTGCGCGTGCACGTGGAAACTTACAGAGTTCTCCGACCCTAGGCTTGACCATATGATTCACTGAACACAGATAAGGTTTATTGCACCTCTAGTATGATAATGGTCAACCTAGGTCAGTTTGTTTACGTAAGCCTAGTGTCATCTATAGGTCATGTGGGGAGAGGGCTCTCTACTGACAAAGGAATGCTAGCACCAGTATTTTCAGAATATAACCTTACATTCTAAATTTCTCCGACATAAGGCGTCTTACTCCACCTTCCTTTCCTCCGCCCACTACCACACCTATGTTAGCAGCGCATATCCATTGGGCCACGTCCGATAAGTCGTCTTTAAAAGACGCGCAGATACGCACGCACACACTCAGCCCATTTGTTGTATGATCAGTGCTGCTTCCACCCTGCACCATCCCCTTCTCCCCCATGCTGTCTGTATGTTCTATCCACCAGGGGGATTATATCTCTATTGCTCTATGTATGTGTTGCATCGAGGAGGCAGGGAGTGCTTCCCTTAGATCATCCACTCCGCCAAAGTAAATCTACATGTCCATGTCATGTAACAATAAATGCTCAAATCTAATACGTGATTGTCTTGACTGAACTATAACTATAATTGTAACTTGACCTTAAAGCTGAGTTATGCAAGTTTTGCGAAGCTAGCTATTTTAGCTTCTGTTTGACACGATTCAAACCAAAATATCCCCCTCCCCCCCATCAAAGCCACTCCCACAAAACTACAGTAATGTGCATTGAGTGCAGGTGCAGAGTGCAAGCAAGTAGATAGTAGGTAGCCCGTCCACTCATTAGTCAGGGTACAGCCTAGTTATTTGTTGTGTTTATTACAGTCTTGCGATGCCCACAGATATCAGATTGATTTTATATTACCGTCAAAACTTTATATGCATTGGTTGCTATCAAGATGTGAAGTTTATTAAGGCAAATATGACAAAAAGTGCTTCTCAAACACATTAGATACCTAGCCTTTAACTTCAATACCTTACAGTAACTAAAAGTGAATAAGTAGGCAAATGTGCTTGTACACATGTGCCATTAGCTCCATCAGGGCCAACATTTGTTTTGTTCTACATCATGAGTTTTGAGGTCAAGTTTGGTCCCTTACAGAATTTTTTAAAACTTTTTATTGTGAATGAGATACAGTCTACATTTTACATTTACATGTATTCATTTAGCAGACGCTTTTATCCAAAGCGACTTCCAAGAGAGAGCTTTACAAAAGTGCATAGGTAGGTCACTGATCATAACAACGAGACAACAAGCCCCAAACATTGCGTGTAGCCAAAACATGAAGCATACATTGTGAAAAACCAAATAAGTGCCAAAGGGAAGAACCATAGGAGCATGTAGTTAAACAAGTTACAATTAAACAATATGAACCTCAAAAAGTGCAAGAGTGTACCTGTAGAAAAGCAAGCAACAGTAAAATATTTCACAGTAACCAATAATACTCAGTACAATAATATTAAATCAGTTACAACTAACCAACAATAGCAACAAGTCTCTCAATAAGAGTCATTGTGATCCTGGAGGAAACTAACATCAGGTCCAGAAAATCATTCCTAAGTACCGTTGTACTCCCGGAACAAGTGCGTCTTAAGCCTTTTCTTGGCAGGTGGGGAGACAGTCAGTGTCTCTGATGGAGGTGGGGAGTTTATTCCACCATTGGGGGGCCAGACAGGAGAAGAGCTTGTGTTGGGATTGGGCGCTCTTGAGCGGTGGGACCACCAGACGGTTGTCAGAAGAAGACCGTAGGTGGCGCGTGGGGGTGTAAGACTGGAGGAGAGACTTGATGTAGTCGGGTGCAGTCCCGTTCACCGCTCGGAAGGTCAGTACCAGGGTCTTGAATCTGATACGGGCTGTGATGGGTAGCCAGTGAAGGGAGATGAGGAGCGGGCTAACATGGGAGTGTCTGGGTAGGTTGAAGACCAGACCAGGAAGACCAGTGTAGACTATAATTGTTCCAAAAAAAATACAGAACACACAGATTATCCTCAATTTGTGTGAAATCTAATCTATGAAAAAATATGACTTAATTTTCTTTAACAAAGCAGCATGATGGGAAGAAATAGGATGACACTTCAGCTGTCTTTATCACTGAAAAACATCAATGCATAATGCTGTGCCTTACCGTGGCAACATAAAACATAACTGACAGAGGAAACAGGTGTATCTACAATGTAGGTATGTTGATTCCTTTATTTATAAAGGTCCATCCCTAGAAACCCCACAGAGGTATCTTTAACAAGGAGGCCTCCAATTAACATAAGCAGTATAACATGAAAACAACAATAAGAATACAAAAATAGGGATGTGCTATTCGTGTTGTGTGGCAGAAAATGTGTGCTGTGTGGTACGTCTTGTACCAACACATTAACTCTGTGAGAACACATGAAACCAGGTTCAGGTTTAGTCTCAGTATTTCTCTGTTCCTCAAGGTGGTGGCCCAAATATCAGTTCAGATTGGTTGTGTGGAGAATTCTGGTAACACACACTGATGGGGATTAGGGACTGCCTGATCCATCGAGTATGTCTGCTCAGCAATAGATAAATGAGCAAGGCTGGGAGCATCATCCGGAGAAGCCATGTTTTTGGAGGGCGCTCCTCACGTTGGCATCCTAAATAACCAGATACCAATCTGGGCTTTCTCAGTGGGTTAATCATTCTTCGAGTGCGCCATGAAAGACCAATGATAGATAACATTGTTATTGATCATCCTGGAAGTGCTTTTATTTAGCAGCAAAACAAGCATGGAGAGTCCTGGAGAGGCTAAGAGGGAGGGAGATATAGAGAGAGATGGAGGGAGGGGGGGAGAGAGAGAGGTAGGGAGGGAGGGAGCCGCAGAACATAGCCAGATACAGAGAGGGACCAGGGAAGGAATGTGTGTGTGTGGGGGGGAGGGGTGTAGGTGCTAAATGAGAAAATGGGAGTGATGCCCAAAATTTGTGGTATAATGGCCGAGTGGGGGGATGTGTGTTTGTGTGTGTGTGTGTGTGTGTGTGTCTGTATGCAAGTGGTTGTGTGTTTGTACGTGCATGTGTGTGTGTGTGGTGTACATGTGTGTGTGAGAGATGGTTGGTGTGTTGACAGGGCTGGCCCAACCCAATAAAAAAACTAAACATATGTAAAATATGTTTTTGTTTAGGGCCCCCAAAACCCTAGGCCCAGCCCTGTGTGTCGGGGTGTGTGTGCATGTGTGTCCAGGTACGTCGCGGGGAAAGGTGGATATGATTCACAAGTTTTTTCACCACAACAGGAAAATATTTGAGAGGTGAGCCAACAGTAGGCTACACTAGTAACCTAGCTATCATGGTGTAGTGGTGGCCAGGCACACACGTTAGCTAGCACTTACTTCTCACGCTTCATGAAACTTTCTATTTATCTGACATTGCCCGCAGTGAAAACCAATAACAGACAATGGGCTGATATCTCCTAAAAACATTCAGTTATGAAATAATTGATGTACAGATAGATGAGTTATAAAACCGGTGTACATCGGTTAGACTCACTCAAGCACCAGCACCAGAGAGTCACTTGCTTCTCGTTAGATTAATAGGTAGTAGTTTCGCTTGAGATGTCAAAGTTGACATGTTCGATACCGGGCGCGGGGGAACGTCGGTTGTACATGTCATTAGATTTTTTGTCAGTACATTAATTTGACTGACTTCCATGAACTGTAAAAATCAGCACAGTTGATTATGGGGGGGGGGGGAGCGGGATTCCTAGCAACGGCCCTGTGTGTGTCTGCGGGTGTTTATGTGTGGATTTGTGAGTGCCTGTACGTCCGTGAGGGGGAATGGTTGTACTTTCCTCACAGCTTATATAGCCCCTCCTGATGATGAACAAGGGCTAGTCGGAGATCTCTCCACAACTTACTCTTACAGTCTGACTTCATTTTTTACCATCATTCTTTCTCCTCCTCTCAGCCCTCACAGTCTATCTCCCTCAATTGTATCTGTTTCTAACCTTGCTCTCCATCTTTCTCCTTCAATTCCACTCATCCACTCAGGGCCTCCTTTCCAAGGCTGTGTCTGGTGTTTCAGCCCCATCCCTCCGTCCTCCTCCATGTCTACTCTCCTTTTTTCCTCCATGTCTCCTCAATCTCCTCCTCGGTCCTCATCTCTCTCTCTCTCCTCCTCGTTTCACTCCAGGCTCCCTGCCAGCATAATAGCCTTCTTAAGAGTCATGATTGAAATGTTTTCATTGAGAACTCAGAGATAGTCTACATTATGCCTCCCTGTCAGAGAGAGAGAGGGGAAGACAGAGAGAAAGAGAGAGAGAGCAAAGAAAAAGTAGTCAGGGTATCTCCAGGAATGTTCATCCATCGTAGAGGTTCTGGGATCATGTGCCTGGCAGAAGTATGCACGTGGTTACAACACACATAACCTCTGATAAACGCACCCCGGTCCCCAGAAACTGTCCCTCTAGGACCAATCTTCTGATAGCATCTCTCGTACAATCACGCCCGAGGCCAGAAGAATTACACAGTCCACTTTTCACCAGGTTGATGGAGGCCAAATTGTAAAAATAAAAAAATAAAAAAAAAGGTCTTGACACAAAAAATACAGGTTGGTGAAGCCTTGGTCAATTCTTTTTTTTTTTTTACAAAGAATTGTTGCTCCGACAGGCATTAAATGTAACCTCCCTCACACACACACCATGCCAATAACTGAAAAATATGTTGGTCTTTATATCACTCAAGGTCATATGGCCAGGCAACAACAGTTATTTCTCACAAAAAGTAAAATATGTGTTTCATCTTTAACACTTGAAGGATAACTAGAGAGGGTACCATTTCTGGGGAAATTGTGAGGTGTTCTTATATCAGTTGCAGCTCGGACATTTACTTTATTACATTTTTTACTATGTCACCTCTAAACCTATTGTTGAAACTAATATCAAACATCCAAACATTTGGAGCCATCCATAACATGATCTCACTGGGAAATACCAGCTTGTTTTTACTGTACAGGCCTTGTTACTGACGCATGACGTTGTGACGTTTCTGACTGTGGCTAGCTAGTTAGCTACAACTAACTGCACTTTTCTACACAAAAACGTATATTCTGCCCAAACCATACAACAAAACCTTTGAGGGAATACAAGCAATTTTTACGAACATTTTTACACTGACACTGTCTATCTAGTGCACCAATTGAGGGACTACTTCGGGTGGGAATAATAAATAATATAGCTGCAAGCAGCAATGGCGGATTCCTCCTTCAAAATGGCAAAATGTTGTAAAATTGACATAATAGATAGTTACACTGGGATTAACCAGAAGACTTAAAACTGTAATTTCTGTCATAATAATAATAAAAAAAACACCTTTGCCTGGATTAGAACCCACCACCCTTCCCACATCAGCACTGCATCTCATCCTGTTAACCCAGAGGCAGACTTAGACAATTGATTGTTCAGTTTTTGTATCAGGAAATAAGACATTTCTCCAATGGCAAGCATTGTCAGATTTGGTTAAAGTTCAAACAGCTGTAATTTAGTCCTATTTGAATATGGGACATAAAAATGGGACGACGGGATGACTGGGTTGCTGCTGTGAAGAATAGCTTACTCGTAGTGCTTTAAAAATGTTGTTTGTGGTGCCATAACTTCATGGAAGGGAATGAATTTGTGCAACAGGCAAGGGATCCACCTGAACAATCAATATACTTAATTAAAGCTACCTCGGTTGTGAATCTGACACTACCATGCATAGACTCCAAGTAGCTAGCTACTGTGGTAAACCTGTCTTGTTTTGCAGTGGTTTACACAGTCTCGCTAAACAGATGATCGGATTGTTGTTATGGGCTCAAATAAACACTCACTGCTATGTTTTACAACCGGAGGATTGACCGGAAGACTAGTACCGTTCTGTCCAAAAAAACAAATAATTGCCTTTGACTGGTTTTGAACCTACAACCCTACATTTACCAGCACAACATCTCATCCAATTGAGCCATTCCCAGATCTGGACTTTGCCATGTTCAGTAACTGGATAATAAAAAAAGGCAAGCATTGTCAGCTTTGGCCCAAGCTCAAACTGCTGTAATTCAGTCATATTTTCATATATCAAGGTGAAACTTTACAGGGTACTTCAGGGGGGTGTCACCTTAAAGCCTATTAGGTTTGAAAAACCATCATTCAAAATGACATTGGATTTAGTGACACAAACATATTGAGGCAATGTGGACATTTACATAAATACACCCCTTTCAGCCATTTTGGATTTCAACTGTCTTAAGTAACGTTTTTAAATACATCAATGATACATATCTGAACAAAATTCCAAGTCAATTAGGACTTTGGTTCAAGAGAAGAGGAATTTTGAAGGTTTTCCCAAATTATCACTGTACAGGAAAATCCATCATGGTGCACCTTATGGGTCCTTGAGGCTTTTTTGTTCCTCATGAAAAATGAGGCATGCACACCAAGTTTCAGAAGAATTGGAGCAATGGGGTGGAAATGCCATCACTCTGAAAGTGGACTTTGGGCGTGGCCTGTGGCGCCCCCTATGGTCTGATGTGGGCCAGTCTGTGTTTGGGCGGTATTTGTGGCATGTTGTATCAATATGCCAAATTTCAAAGCTTTTTACCAATGTTTTCATGAGATAAATAACAATAATAAATATAGCTGCAAGCAGCGATGTGGGTTCCTCCGCAAAATGGCAAAATATTATAAACATGTACACTATCGAAGATCGAGAGTTGGAAAACAAGAGAGCAAAACTACTTCATGTTTGGCCAACAACAGGCTGAATGGGGATTTGAACTCATGAGCATAAGGTTACAAAGCAGTCTCTCTATCCTCTCTGCTACACACCAACTGTTGAGATATAGAACAGTTTCTTTGAATAGAAAGGGCAGAGTATTAGCTTTGGTCAACATTGGGACAAAGGTTAAGAAACAGTTGACATTTCAAGGTGAAATTGCATGAAATTGTGCATGGTATTTCAGAATGATGTCATCCTGTTTAGCTAAACAGATAATCAAAATTATGACAGGCCAAAAGATAATGGCTGGATTACAACCTACTACCTTATACTTTACAGATCACCATCCCAGCCCATTGAGCTATTCTCAGTGTTGAATATTATCATGTTCAGTTACTGTATAAAAAAGTAAGCTGTTTCTCCTGTGGTAAGCGTTGTTAGATTCAGCCAACGTTGAAACTGCTCTAATTCAATCATTTTCACATAACAAGGTGAAATTGTTTGTGGTACTTCAGAATGATGTCATCCTGTTGAACTGAACAGATAATCAAAATTATGACAGGCCAAAAGACTATGGCTGGATTACAACCTACGACCTTATACTTTACAGGTCACCATCCCAATAAACACGCATTTCTATGTTTTACAACCGGAGGATTTATCGGGAGACTAGAAACCGTTTGGTCAGAATAAAAAATTAAAAACTATGCCTCTGACTGGTATTGAACCTTGATTACCAGCACAACATCTCAGCCAATTGAGCCATTCCCAGGCATGGAATACACAAAGTTCAATAACTGGATAATTAAAAAAAGCTGTTTCTCCAATGGCGAGCATTGTCAGATTTGGTCCAAGTTCAAACAGCTGTAATTCAGTCATATTTTGACATATCAAGGTGAAACTTTGCATGGTACTTCAGAGGCATGTCGCCTTAAAGCTTATTAGGTTTGAACCATCCTTCAAAAATACATTTGATTTAGTGACACAAACATATTGAGGCAATGTGGACATTTACATAAATACACCCATTTCAGCCATTTTGTACTTGATTCAATTGCCTTAAGTAACGTTTTTAAATATGTCAATGATACATAACTGTACCAAATTTCAAGTCAATTTCACCTTTGGTTCAAGAGAAGAGGAATTTTGAAGGTTTTCCCAGATTATCACAGTACAGGAAAATCCATCATGGCGGACCTTATGGGTCCTTGAGGCTTTTTTGTTCCTCATGAAAAATGAGGTATGCACACCAAGTTTCAGAAGAATTGGAGCAATGGGGTGGAAATGCCATCACTTTGAAAATCGGACATTTGGGCGTGGCCTGTGGCGCCCCCTATGGTCCGATGTGGCCCATATTTGGTGTGGGGGTACCCACTTGGATGTAGTATCAATGTGCCAAATTAGAAAATTTATGACTAGGGACTTTTTGAGATATTGGGGCGCAAGGAGAAGAAAAATAATAATAAGAATACCAACAACAACAATAGGTTCCCTCCTACCGGAGGAACCTAATAATAAATATAACTGCAAGCAGCGATTTTCCTCCGCAAAATGGCAAAATATTATAAACATATACACTGTCGAAGATCGAGAGTTGGACAACAAGAGAGCAAAACTACTTCATGTTTGGCCAACAACAGGCTGAATGGGGATTTGAACTCATGAGCATAAGGTTACAAGTCAGTCTCTCTATCCTCTCTGCTACACACCAGCTGTTGAGAGTGTATGAATAGAAAGGGCAGAGTATTAGCTTTGGTCAGCTTTGGGACAAAGGTTAAGAAACGGTTGACATTTCAAGGTGAAATTGCATGAAACTGTGCATGGTATTTCAGAATGATGTCATCCTGTTTAGCAGATAATCAAAATTATGACAGGCCAAATGATAATGGCTGGATTCCAACCTGCTACCGGTGTTTCTCCTGTGGTAAGCGTTGTTAGATTCAGCCAAAGTTGAAACTGCTTGTACATTTCCTATAAAAACGGGACAACGGGATGACTAGGTTGCTGCTGTAAAGAATAACTTACTCATAGTTTTTTTAAAGGTTGTTTGGAGTGCCATAACTTGTCATGGAAGGGAATTTCAAATCATGTCTAGCATCAGTGGGGATGTGTCCTGGCTTAGGTTACTGAAATGAATTTGTGCAACAGGCAAGGGATCCACCTGAACAATCAATTTACTTCATTAGAGATAACCATTAGAGTTATCCCTACCATGCGTAGACTACAAGTAGCTAGCTACTGTGGTAACCTGGCTTGTTTTGCAGTGGTTTACACAGTCTCGCTAAACAGATGATCGGAGTGTTGTGATGGGCTCAAATAAACACGCATTGCTATGTTTTACAACCGGAGGATTGATCGGAAGACTAGAAACCGTTTAGTCAGAATAAAAAATCAAAACTATGCCTCTGACTGGTTTTGTGTACAGGACTGTACTGTACAGGAAAATCCATCATGGCGGACCTTATGGGTTCTTGAGGCTTTTTTGTTCTTCATGAAAAATGAGGCATGCACACCAAGTTTCAGAAGAATTGGAGCAATGGGGTGGAAATGCCATCACTTTGAAAATTGGACTTTTGGGCGTCGCCCCATATGGTCCGATGTGGCCCATATTTGGTGTGGGGGTACCCGCTTGGATGTAGTATCAATGTGCCAAAATTGGAAATTTATGGCCAGGGACTTTTTGAGATATTGGGGCGCAAGGAGAAGAAAAATAATAATAATAAGAATACTAACAAAAACAATAGGTTCCCTCCTACCGGAGGAAGCCTAATAATAATAATACCAACAATTACAATAGGGTTCCTCCTGACGGAGGAATCCTAAATATATGAAAGAGAATATAGGTTGAGCCTTGCCAAAGGCAGGCACACCCAATAAACCTGTGGTAAAGCAGACAAGGATTCAGCGTCTTTGGGACGAAAGTGCACGAGGTCTTTACTTGGAATAAACAAGGTTTAACAAAAACAAAGGTCAGGAAACAAAGGTCCGACGCCACACGGCCATAACATGAAAGAATAAGACTCCACAACGAAGTGGGAAACATCTCGGCTTATATAGCCGTCCTAATTAGTCCCAACATAAAACAGGTGCGCACTAGAACTCCGGTGACGCAGACCGGCGCACCGTCGCCGTGCGCTCCGTGACAAAACCAACCTACATATATTTTTGATTACATCAGGGGACTTATAGGTGAATAGAAGAAATATATTAGAGCAAAAGCCAATATGTGGAGGGTATTTCCTGTATCTGTCTGACCTGATAAGTTGTTTTGTGTGTTTCAAAAGAGTCATCATGAGTCTCCTTTTCTGGTTAATGTGTGGGTGTCTGTGTTTCTGTATGTTTTCACAGGGCTGTTTTGCAGCACCATCATACAGCACTATTTGATGTTTTAACAAAACAAAAAAAGAAACTCATTAGAATTCGTAGATTACCCAGTGGGCCATTAGCAGATATAGAACTTTATTAAAATATTAAGTCATTTTCCATCCCTCTGACTATAATTTTGTTCCATTACTCTAACTGCAGCTGATGACCAACCTGTATCCCTGCTGTTGAGAGAGCCTCTCCAGGGCTGAACTGGGAGTCTGCATCTTCAGCACTATCTCTGTTAGCTAGCTCTCCCCGGAAAACCTCTAAACACACCAGGGCTTTCTCCTGCCAGACCGTTTATCAGTTAGAGCAATTTCAACATCTATCCTTGAGTGTGGTATATGCATGCTTTGCTAAATAAGCTGGCTGTAGTGTGAAAATATGTACAGGCACCCTGCCTATTAAAGGTGTGTTAAGCTAATGAACTCGTACAGACAAGTCAAAGCTGGCTGTGAGGGTTCCCCACTGGCTGATAAGAGAGCTCCCCTAGCAACCTAGCTTTCTTAGTTTCCTTATCAGAAGGTGGTTTGGAGGTCAGCATACAAGCACGGCTCTGTGTGTGAGGAAATTAGCATGGCATGAAACACAAAGGAGGAGGACGCTCTGGTCATCTTAAACAAAAAATATTAGGATTAGCAGGGAAAGTGGATGGTTTACTTAGGTCTTGGTGAACTGGACAAAGGAAAAGAGATATGAGATTGTACAGTATCCCATTGTAAATGTGCTGAACGCTTCTGAATGCCAAAGAAGACACCCCTTGATTGAAAAGTCTAAAGTCTTAACAGACGTGAAGTACAGTATTTCCATCTATGCTGTTTTTCAGACAGAGCTATGGTTCACAGTCCTGTCCACCATTTATGTGTACATGAGTATTTATATGACTTTTTTTTTTTATGATGACGAGTGCTTTTACTGAAAATTATTATTAGGTAAATGTTCTGCATTGTCCATGGTACCTGTGATGTGCCCTGCAGAAAGGTAGGGTTCAGACAAAGGTTCGGGATAAAAAGTCCTGAAGTCGAATACGTTTTGGAAGCAGGAAGTCATAGAGAATGAATGAAGTGAGAATGACTGCATGATAAAACAACTCCAAACGGTCATGATACTTCAATCTCTATTTAAAATATTCACGATTTGACTATGCGGTATTCTCTCTACATCCATGGAAATGAAAAGAACACTTCCTAGATCATCACAACGTAGAATGAGTAGGTTCAGTAGATATTTGGTAAACAGTAGTGAAGCCTCATAGTTGTTTAGGTATGTGTGCTGAGGTGTGTGCTGAGGTCCTAATCAAATACACATTCTGTTTGTCCACTCCCACAATCCTTTAATATGACAGTTAACCCCAGTAAATCCTATCCTTCACATACCTGCCAGAACTCCAGAGGTGTGCATATAAATTTAAAGGGCAACCCACGCCTCCTTGTACTCAAGCCTCAGCACCAGCTGCCCCCTGTGCCTTAAATAATCCACGACAAGCATCCATCTCTCTGGAACAAACCAAAGGAAGAAGAGTGGAGAGAAGGAAGAGGGAGAGGGAGGATGGATGGATGGATGGAGAAATAGAAGGAGAAAGAGAGGGTTAAGAGAAAGATGAGTGAGCGAGACAGGGAAATGGAGAACGAGAAAGTGGGTGGAAGCAAAGAGAAAGGAGGGGAAAAAAGAGAAGTGGAGATACAGTGAGAAAACAAGCAAGATAGATGGGGGGAGAGTGTTTAGCCAGGCGTTCAGAGTATTTTCACCCTCAGTTACACACAGGCAGTGTGGCCTAGGTGGTGTGTTTGTTGACAGGAATCGGGAGTGTAGCCTATTCACAAGGCAGCAGAAGCTTCTAGGGAGAGGCAGCCTTCCCCCGGCCAGCCATTTCAGCTTGGAGATTCACTGAGACTGAATGCATTCACTTTCAACCTTGAACTGTTAAAGCTGTATTAAATGTAGTATGTAGAGTTGCCCCATTAAGAACAGGTTAGTGACAAAGGGAAATTAAAAATAACCACATGGCAGATGATGGGAAACATCACGTCGTTGTGACAGCATGGATTGCCTTAAGTGACCACCACTGTCAAGACCAGGACTGTTTTGGTTGTGGTTGCCGACAGCAAAACTCAACACTTATCAGAAACTTAATTACAAAACCCATGCTGGCAATCCTAAGGAACGCCAGGGAAAATGACTTATCTGTCCACTATACCAAATAACAGTGGAGAGACCTCTTGGAGTGCACAAACTCTGTCTGCAAAAGTGATAACATTTCCATTAAGATTGTCCATGTGGCATGAAGCAAGATGGCAGACCATCTAACATTTAATGGATATCATCCACTCTCCAAAAGATGGACCCCAAATTGGCCCGTATTTAGGGACACGCGGAGAGAGTTAGATTGCGGCCAAGCTTTAGCATATATTTACTTCCTGTGAATATGATATCAGCACAGTGTCAGCCGCAGCACTACAGGGTGGAATTAATTTGGCTTCCAGTTTCCCCTTCCTTCCTACCGGGAGACACTTACCAGGCCTGCTTCAGAGTCGGCTTTGGGTCGAGATTAACGCCACATTTGGGAATGCGATGAAAGCATTGAATCTTGCTCCCGGGGCAAACTTTTCCGCGGATGTGTCGTCGAAAACGTGTGGAAGCGAAGAGGCGGGGAGGCATGTTGGTGCTTTAATTCTCGGTGGCATCCGAAACCGCAGTATTCTAAGTCCTCCCCATCCCATTTTTTCCGCTGTCTGCCTGCCTGTCTCTCTGTATGGCTGTCTGTCTGGCCCTCTGGGTTCAGAAGTAGGGAGAGTGAAGTGCCCTTGGATGTGGCTTAGTGATCCCCGTCGGGGCGGAGCAGATGTCCCACTCTCCGTGTCGCGGCGGCGAGCGGATCCTGCTAACGAGGCTAACGAGGAGGCACCTCCAGGCGAGACAGGCCCCCCGTGTTCGCTTGGCAAATTTATCAGGGATTTGAGCTCTCTCCTCGGATACCAGATTCTCTGCTGCCCTGATTAAAAGAGACCATATAAATTATGCTTAACCCATTCCTCTACTGTAGACACGATTCATTTTCAAATAGGCCGTCTTTGCAATTTCCCTGTCTTAGAAGAGGCAAACTATTGACCTGCATTAGCTGATGCTAAATCCAACCTTAAGCTAATTCTATTTTCGTTATGTGTTGGGTTACTTTAGGGTCTTTGTATCTCAAGTAGAACATTCTCAAGTAGACATAAAAATCAATATTCGCACAACAGATTAACATAATACATAACTTTGTGATTCTTATGTGTTAAAATAGCCACATGAAGATATCGGAAACAAACTGAAATAGATTTTGCTGCCATAAATGTCTGTTCCTGATAATCTAAGTCCACATGACACACTACAGAAACAGAGTTACTACAAAACATTTAATTCATATAAGAGACAATTTGGCCAGGCCAATGGCAGACTCTTCTTCTTGCCTGTTAAATGACTGTTGAATTCCAAACAGGAACTCCTGTTAGGAGTCCCTTTGATCATTACTTGAGAGGGAGAGGACAGGGTGTGTGTGTGCATTAAAAAAATCTAATAACATTCACACTGACCACTAATGAAGTTTTAGCAATTCATCCAGGCATATGGTTAAGGGGCCCCAGGAAGGTGCGGTACCATTGACGCAGGGAAGTACACTTCAAAAGCCAGAGAATGTTTTTTTACTTAGTCTGTGCACGAAGATATTAAACTCCTGATGTGGTTCACGTTCTTGTGAGACCCAAAGACGTGGTGAGGTGTCCAGCGGTTCCGTCATTATGCTCCTTCGTTGAATCCTGTTTCTGAGGACGCCCAGATAAACTATACTGATTCTTTTCTCTCGCTTCCTGTCCCAAATGAACAAGTCTTGTAATTCTCCTTTAATTGCTCAGAACGTGTCCGCATTGTAAACAATGCAATGAGATGAGAATTTAATGAGTGGGCGAACACCTCAATGTTTCGGGTGATTAGGCATTAATGAGCCTGCCTTTTAATTGCATACTTTGGGGTCTCCATTAACAATGTTCTGTAGTTTTTTTTTGTTTTTTGCTTTCCCTCTCTCTCTCACTCTCTCTCTCGTCCCTCTAAGCACCTCACTGAGCTTGTAGGATCGATCTTGTTTTCAGATTTCACTTTGTGTACAAATGTCACACATTCAGGCTTGGCCTGCCTCTGTCCTTCAGAGAAAGTCAAGTCGAGGCGGGCAGATGTTGCCTGTGCAATAATTCATGATTACCTTTAATCACTTTCTTTAATGAGCATTTCGTCCCCCTGTGACGGATACAAAGAAGCCATCTCCACACACCAGGGAGACAGCTGTCTATAAAAAAAAAAAATGCTCATGAAAAATTTACATTTGTTAAAATAACAAAGTCAAAGTCTGGGGAAAATAAATATTAATGTGAGTAGAGATGCATGGCATGTGATGAAGGTTAGTTGCTTAGGCTTGCAATCTAACATTTGATGTGCTGGTTTTGTTTTTACATGATACTGTTGCATCTAAAATCCATTCTTTTCTATGTCCCTGTAGTTACCACCGTGGACGACGGCTATTTTGATCCCATACTAGGAGGTGAGATGAAACCCACCCAACAGGCCCTGAGGAGCACTCGAAGCCTTACATGTTTTATTATTCCCCAATAAAAAAACAAATGTCAATCTACCAAATGGATTGAGGTTGGAAACAGACATGCTCCTTGGTTCAATGATGGCCAAGGAAGGAAAAACTACTTTTCTTTCTCTCAGAAAAATGCTGCTAAATGTTTTGGAACCAAGCTATTTAAAGTCATTTGGAAGTCAGTCAGGCAAGGGAGTGAGTTCTAAATGTAATGTGTCGTTGCAGATATTTTTATAGCTCATAACATTGTCCTTGTCTGCCAACAGCTGTATATAACAGGCCATGGCATGCCCCAAAAAATACTATTTTCTGTCTCTTTAAGTGTTTAATTCTTGAATTTGACATAAAACTTTTAAGTCTTAAAGGACTAATATTCAATGAAGGAGTGAATAGTGAGACACAAAACATCTTAACAGTTAGTGATTTAGGCCAAGGCAGATGCATTTAACGGGTCAGGTTTGGTTAATAGGTCTCTGCTACAACTTTTTACTTTCAGTAGCCCATTTTGTGGAAATGTTGTCGTTGTGTATTCCAAGACCATTAGACCTTATTTGGGGCACATTTTAAAGAAGAAGAGCACCCCTGTCCTAATGTCTGTCTTACAATACATAGTCCATGTTTGATCCCTCTATCGTTCTATCTACCTACCTACCTACTTATAAGTCTTTATATGTATGTAAAAATGACTAAATGTAAATGACTAAATGTAAATGTACCTTCCTTCCTTCTCTTGCAGCGGTGATTGCTGCAGTGGTGCTGGTGCTCCTGTGCTTGGCAGTGGTGCTGCTTCGCTACATGTACCGACACAAGGGCACCTACCACACTAACGAGGCCAAGGGTACAGAGTTTGCCGATACAGCGGACGCTGCTCTGCGTGGCGACCCAACACTGCACGGCGCCGTGGACCAGAGCAGGAAAGAATACTTCATCTGAGAGGATAAGCCCTCACGCTGTATCTAATGGACTGCTCTCTCTGAACGTGTTAAATGTTACGGGGGTGGAGGGTCAAAGCTGAAAGAGGGAGGACCCAGGGTCCTTGGTGTGTCTAGGTGAAGAATAACCTTCATCTTAAGAGCATCTGCTTTGAATGTTTCCTTGTGACTAAGTGACTAACCTGAAAATTATTTGCCCAAACAAAATTACTAGTGGGGGACATGTTCAAATGCTAAATGTGCCTGTGTCTTACTCTTGTACAGTACGCTTTACCATATGTTGTACTGTAAAATACCATATAACTTAGGAATTGCTCCATATTAGCCTGGTTGTAGGAAGCTGTGCTTGTCATGTCTACAGACTCTCATGTCAGTGAATATCTTCAGATCCAGGATCTAAACACCTACAGACACCTCTCATCTTCCGATAACAGGAATATGCATGGAACAGAGACACACATACAACATTAGAATCCTAAATTCACAAATACATTTTTTGCAAAGACAAGTCTGTGATGATAGTTCTAAAAAAGGAATTGATGGTTTACCCTACATTTTCACCACACTTACAAAGGTGACCATGTTGGAGTAAAACAAAGACTGTTTGGAAGTCAGAAACACAGCAAATATGAGTAAAAAAAATGAATGTACAGCATACAATCAGCCTTTTCTGAAAGGATCAAATGTTGAAGAGAGATTAGAAGAAAAGTCCCAGAAGAAAAAATAGGCATACATTTATCATGCCCAGAGGAGGCATCTCATACAATGCCACTATGCAACATTGTGCATTTATAATAAAAATATACATCAATAGTCTTGTAGCCACACTGTCACTGTGTTTGTAAATTACCATTTGTGTTTTCTATGTAATATGGTATGTTTGGGTGAAGGACAAAGAGATGAACGAGGGAACATCTTCTAGAGGATTATTCAGGGGTGATGATCTGATCTTATTGGAATAGCAGTGAATTGTCAAGTAAACTGTGCTGATGTATTTGGCAGTTGGTCAACCTCACTAGTGGTGAACAGCTCTAAACATGCTGGGCTTTCATGCTGCTGGTCGACCACACAGCATATCAAATCGAATTACAACAGGAGTTGCATGATTTTATGAATCCAGTATCTGATAATGGTTTGAAATTAAGGGTATTCCTGCACTTACCATTTTTGGATAGTTTTTTATCATTTAATACTTTTTTGACAGAGCCTGAGGGTTCTGGGGAAAAGTCTTGTGATTGGTTTATTTATTAGCCAAGGCCAGAATCTTGAAATGTGTTTATGGTGTGTATGTGTTTTGCTCATATCTTATATATATACAGACTGATTGAATTAAATCAAGTCACCATTTATAATGGATAACTGCCTGGACTCATGGGGCAATGACAACAACAATTATTTGACTGTGTGTTCCTTCTCAAACAATACCAAGCCAACTGTGAGTACCTTGTTCTTATCTGTATCATTAACTTAATGGTGGAATAAATGGACAGTGAAACTGAAATTCTCAGAGCTCCAAATTACATCTATTCTCCCCAATCTCTGTAACCACCCTCAGTCACCACAGAGGAATGTGAAGACTTTGAGAGATTTTCTTTATCTTTAGGGTTGCTCGAGAAGATATGGAAGAGATACAAAATATGCGCTGTGGATTCAAACCAAGCCTGAGCAAAACAAAAACAGCTCCTCTGCTTTGATAACAGGTGCTGACAAAGGTGATGAACTGTCTGCAAACAACCTTTTGGTGTAATTACTTAGGAAATTTACAGATCACACATAAAAGGCTCATAAACAAGCTCCTCAATATATTGCAGTTCTTGTTTTTCTTTCTCCTTCCCTGGAAGAAAAGAGAAAGACTTATCTCTATATTAGTACCACTCTTCAGTTCATAATGTACTATTTATCAGCAGTGACACTACACAGAAAAATAAAGATGTACACCATTTTTTACAAATTGATTTTAATTTTTGTTGAATCTGTTTTTTTCTGCAGTTTTTTATTTTCAGTCTTGCGTACTCTGAACAATTATAATAGCTTTCAAAAACAGAACTCTGATGTAATGGTTGTCCGTCTCTGAACTTAGAGGAAACAAGTAACAATAAGAAACAGAGCGGAAAGAAGGTAGTCAGTCTCAGTTAGAGAGATATCAAACTTTACTCTGTGTCAGGGACAACTGGATTCAAGTAAGAACTATTCACTCCTTAAGTCCCCTCCACTCTGAATGTAGTCTTAACTGGTGAAATATTCATGCTTGCGTATTATTTTGAAGCTCCAATGTTTTATTTATTTCCATGAGGTAAATCCAACTAAAAGCAAATAAAAGGCATTCCAAGTCAAACATGTACTATTTCCAAGTTTTGAAAATGACATATATAAAAATGTATTCAGAACTGAAAAGTGCTACTCTGGGTTCAGAGGCATTCTTCATGACTGGAGAAGTGACTTCCATTTAAACTGCAGAGAGCAGTGTGTTCTGTTTGTCAATATCTCTGATGAGCTCACTGTAAAGAGGGACAGCTTGGGAATTTATCAAGCATGTCTGCCAGAGCAAAGAGGATTTTGTTTTGAGCTGTGAAAACTCCTAAAAATTGCTTCCAAGTAAGGCATCAGAATCTCTTTTCTCCAACAGGATTTTGGTAAAATAATCGAATTATGGCCCAGTGAGAGTGAGAAGAATAGCTAAACTATAATATGCATAATGTTTATCATTTTTACAGAAAAAATGTATGCAGAACTGTTGATAGTGCACTACGTCATTTATTCAAGTTATGCTACAAAACATGTATGAATGCTACAAAAGTCTAAAAGTAGCTACACATAGGAAACTACTACACAGAAACAAAATATGACAAACTCTACAGCACTCGTTTTTCATACAAATCTTTTCTATCCTGCGGTGTCATTTTATTTATTTTTACCACAAGAATTGTACAAAATACAAACGGAGATTTGATAGGTGTAAAGGGCTACTGTGCTCGGTGTCTGATTTACATCCACCAGGCTATCTTCTCTCTCAGTCCGCCACGCGGACACATGAAAAAAGCAGTTGAGTCCGTCAGACCTGAGACAGGAGTTACAGTTTATGGCTTGGCCAAGATTGATTTCCATCTTCACTCCCTGGCAAAGGAAGGAGCGCAGTCAATTATTCACCCAGTGGTCGAACTGACGAGGCCATCGGACACTTTTCTTCCGGTCACTGTGTCCCAACGCTCATTTAAAGTCTGTCGCTTTTTTTTAACCTTCGGATCACGTTGTTTTGGAAAACTACTGATAAATGCAGCAAGCTGAGCTCCGAGCCAAACTCATGCTCTTGACTTACGCCCTAGGCAGGTTTTTATGAGGTTCTCCACACTATCACACTAACAGCCTGCATGGGCATTCCATTTCGATAAGATGCCCCATCGCCTACCCTGGTCCCCAGTACCCATCTTGTGTGTTGAGATTTACACAGACTCCACAGATTGGTGTATAGTCTCCCTGCATCCTCTCTCTGCACTCTGGAGGCAGCGTTTTGAATGTCTACCTTGCAGACAAATTGCTTTCTTGAAGTTTATTTCAGTATTCTGTAGAACTCCAAAGGCTTGCCGCTCTAAGAGTAAGCAAAATAAGGTGGAGAGAAATGCATAAGTGTTCTCCTTTGTGATGAAAGCTTAGTGTACTGTTTGATTTGTGCTTTGTGGCACTGTGGTGACATGGTGTGCTGGGAATTGTCATATCAAAGTCAAGTTCCAACAATGTTTAAGCTATTCTTCAGGAGAACATTTGTATCACCAGCAAAGCTCAAGTTGTTTTGTGCTGTTTGTTACCCAAAGCTTTTGTTTGGAAGTTGACCTAGCTTTACAATTTCTCTCCCAGGTAGTGAGTGCTTCATGTTCAGAAACAAGTGTTAGTTAATCCCTTATTTGGCTATATTTACTATTCTCACTCTTCACAGTGTGTTCCTTGTAGTCTGGATCTTTCATAAGCTTTTATTATACTTATTATTTATTTTATTATACAATTATTTATTATACAATATAGGGTTTACTATAGGGTTTACCAGTATTTTAAGTTTTAGGTGAGCTACAATGCTAACTGCAGTCCTATCTGCATGCAGATTTCCAACCAAGAGAACAGTAAGCATTCCCAACTGCACTATAATGAGATGCTGCAGCGTATTAAATATTATAATTCTTCATCTAATATGAATGCAGTGTAACCAGATAATTATGAATAATAGAAATGCAATAAGACATTTTAACGAGGTGCGCCACACGCAAAGCTGTAGTTGGAAGCAGAAATGTTACGACTTAACTGTGCATCAGAGAGACTCTGAACAGAACAGATGAACTCAGCATAGAGATGGTGGAGAAATGAAGATAATTTCTACAGTCTATGCATTCATAACGTCTTATCACATAACGTAGATCAAACAGAATCACAATTTTCCTGCAGTGTTTTTGACAAGCCACTTCTTATGCACTGCCCGCAAATATGTACTGCAGGTCATTCAGGAGACACAGCAGGTTAGTCCTTGGTCTGTCCTTTAGCTTTTCATTAAAAACAAATTCTACATTCAACTCTTTTTGGAGTTTTGGAGCATTGGGGAGTATGGACGGTGCCCGTTTTAGAGGTTGAATAGAAGGATGGAGGCTTACTTTGAGGGGTCATATCTGGAGACTGTCCTCTCCCCTACTGAAGCGGGGACATCTGTCCTCACAGGAGGGAACACTCACCGCTTCTGCTCAGGTGCTGCTCGGGGTATTTTTAGACATGGTGATGAGATGAGCTGCCTGGCTGGAAGAGCTGAGCGATGGCTGGCCACAGCACCAACACAGGGGGACAGGGTTGCAGACACATGGAAGGATTTATAGATTAGATCCGAAAAACAACGTGACACACAGCACTCTGAAACCTTGCTTTAAATTTCAGGACTTGCATCTTATGATGCAAACCATGAGGAGGCTTTTGGATGCTCACCTTTCTCTCTAGGGCGTAAGTCAAGAGCATGAGTTTACTCTGTGTGAACTCACATAGAAAGATGGGCTATTGTGAAAAATATTGTACATTTTTAATCACCTAACATTAATGCCAGCCACTGAGCCTCATAATGTGATGATTTCTTAGTTTTATGTGTTAAAACAACGTTATAAACCTGGTCATATGTTTTCGAAGGCAATGTTAGTACTCACCACAACAGTACTGCATCCACGTTGCATCCATCCTCTTACGAGTCTTCCCCAGAATAATCAAGCCCCATGCCTCTGTGGAGATGCACCACTGAACATATTGTCCATTTATTAGGAGGGAGAACATCTTTTCAGAAGGGCAATTCAACAGAAACTGCTTATGTGGCAGGATTTTATAATGTATGCCTGAGACATATTGTGGGAGGCAAATTATTCTGAAATGACAGCTATTTACCTGGGACATCTTCAAAGGCGGTACTTTTATATCTCATAGGATTTTTTGTCATTACTTCACTGCTTTCAAGGCCCCGAGACTAATGCATTCATTTCATTACAATGGATCACAGTGTATGCTAACCACTTTCATATTCTCTCTCTGACAGACATTGAGGTTGAGGCCTTGTTTTTCACTTCTTTCTGTAACGCTGTGCCCAGTGTGCCCTCATATTGAAAATAGAGAAAAATGGGCTTAAAAAAGATAATTGAATATACCAGGCAAACCGTTTTAGACAGGACCAGTAACTATTATGTTTCCGCTTAGGGGTAATCAAAACTCAAAAAGGAAAAAAGAGATGAATAGAGTCCTTTCTGTCATGTGTTGTTCCCCCCATGTGTATTATGCGTGGTGAGTAGCGATCCTAATTATCATTCCTGGTATCATGAGACTGGAGGCTCGTCCAACATCCTAAACATCCTTCCTCTCCTCATGTGTGCTGCCAGAATTTATTTCCCTTTAAACACAAAGCAAATTTAACCATGATATCGCATCATGTTAGCGTCTTACATTTGTCTAATTTAATTTACAACAGGACTGTTACTGGTGCCAAATATGTACAGAGATTTATCATGAGGGACAGTCAAACAATGTGCAATTTGTGTAAGACTCCCTAACATTGTTTCCCTGCCTGGGGTAGTGAGTTGGGCCAGGCCCTACAGGGGCCCCCTGGGTCTGTCTGTGCTGACTCAGTTGAGATCCAGCCCTGATCACTGGGTTTCAGGGCCCAATTATCCACAAAGCAACAAATCCTCTAAAGGCTCTGTTATCAGTAGAAAGAGCAGTGTTAGAGTCATTGGGTGTGCTCAAGCCTTCGGCAAGAGCACAACCTTGTTCTCTCACATATATATTTATTATTGTTGGAATGCTGAAGCAGCATTCCAAGTATTGTTCTTTGAATCTTTATTCAACTTATTATTATTTATCTTCTATTTCTTCCGTGGCACCTTTCAGCGCCTTCAAATCTTCAGCTATTAAAACCGTTCAGCTATCAAAAAATTCAGCAGTTTCAGGCCATGGGTGCTATGACTTTTCATCTTTCAAATCCTCTCAAACTTCTTTAAACTTCTTCAACTTCCAAATCCTTCTTCTTCCTCAATCTTTCAGCTAGAGCCACCATTTAAACTTTAAAATGTTGACAAAACCCTAAAATATTTTTAAATAATTCAGCTTTTTGATATCTATTCAACTTTTTTCAATATCACTGATTATGTTTCATGACTTTTTCAAGCCGTTTCTGAGATTTACATGGGTGTTTACGTGAAACGACTGAAACGCTTAGAGTGGAGGGCAGCTTCGGATGTCGTTGAAAAAATATTTCTAGTTTGCCAGCATTGCCACAATTTTCGCTCTTCATGCTTCGTTTTTGGATCAATAGATAGCTAATTTTATGCTGGTCGTAGACAGTTGTCTGTTGAATCCAACAGACGTACACATTTGTTCAGAGCTCCACGAAAGCGAGACAAAGTCCAACTCTCGCCCCATAGAGACCAATGCAAATCTGGTGACAAAATCGTCAGAGAAAGCAAAAAGAACAAGATTTTGAAACTGCCGGTAGAGTCGTATTTCTGGTTTCGGCAGAGTCTTGGGTCTCGGAAAATATCCTTATTTTTTGGATTGGACGTATAGTTTTGCGTCTAGGTCAACTTGTTTGAGGTGTGGATGCTAGGTAAATGTTCGTTTTTCTCTCTGCCTAGCTCGTTAGCCGTCACAGCTGCGCCATCACCGTGACAAAACCAAACACGCACCAGGAAAGCAAAAGGAACACGTTTTCGAAACTGCAGGTAGAGTCGTATTTCTGACTGCACAGACATATAAAGAATATCTCTGGTTTAGGCAGAGTCTTGGGTCTCGGAAAATATCCTTATTTTTTGGATTGGACGTATAGTTTTGCGTTTAGGTTAACTTGTTTGAGGTGTGGATTCTAGCTACATTAGTTATTCTCTCTGCCCAGCTCGTTAGCCATCACAGCTGCGCCATCACCGTGGCACCCAAACAAACACGCACCAGGAAAGCAAAAGGAACACGTTTCCGAAACTGCAGGTAGAGTCGTATTTCTGACTGCACAGACATATAAAGAATATCTCTGGTTTCGGCAGAGTCTTGGGTCTCGGAAAATATCCTTAGATTTTGGATTGGATGTACAGTTTTGCGTCTAGGTTATCATGTTTGAGGTGTGGATTCTAGCTACATTTCTCTTATTCTCTGCCCTCAGCGCGTTAGCAATCATAGCTGCACCATCACCGTAACGACAGACACGCACCACTCAGTCTCTCAAATAGGTGATTGGTACGTTTACTTGACCATGAGAAACCCGATTACTAGCAATTGTCGGTTTATGCCAATAATACGATTACTCAGTTTGCATGTGTAATTAGTTATGCGATTACTCAATAAACGCGTCTACATGATTCTTTTTTATTAATCGTTGTATGCTCCACGGACAAAACTTGCACCATCTTCCTTCTGCAACAAAGTGTCGCCGTGTCTTCCTGTATCGGCCCTACTGCTGTATGTTTCATTCCATCAACACATTGAATCCTACTAAGAAAGCCGAGTAAACGCACTCAATGCACACATCTGCTACTGCTATTGTAACTGTTGCCACCATATTACTTTAATATTTTGTAAAGGTTTTTCAGAATTGTACATTTTGTATTTGTATGTAGCATTACTGTATTGTATTGACATTATTGTAATAACAAGACTTTTATTTTGGAGCCTTGGTGGAGCTGCTAGTTTTTGAGCGCGAAACACAGAGAAGAAAGCTGATGTCCTTGTACACACGTTAGTTAGGTAGTACATTAGTCAAGAGAATTACATTAAGATATTAATGCCTTTAAAAGCTGAAAGGGACTGTAAAATAAGATAAGAAGATTTCCTTTTAGAGCATGCAGCCAACGAGGTATTTTGTCTGTTTGTTATGTACTTTAACTTTGTGTTACTTTTGATGCTGTGTTTGCTAACCAGCTAACGTTATGGCTTATGTGTTTTGATACCGTGTATTACATAGTTTTCACGGTTTGATGTGGAGAAGAAGACTTCATTAAAAACCCGTAAAGGAAACCATTCAGGGCTCCAGACACTGGTGCGCCTAACTTTTTTATTTAGGTGCACCAGCACAAAATTTAGGTGCACCCAAATTTTTCCTTGCGTCGCCACAATTTCAAGGTCACCTTTTTATCACGCTCCATATACATTCATATATATTATGTAAATGATCTTAAACAAGAATAAGGTGTAGGTAAATATATTTTTTATTTGAAGCACAATCATACTGTATATATATAAAAAATATATATTTTAAGTGCTTCACTGAGCTACCAAACTAAAACATTTTAAGCAAAATAAAACATTTCAAAATAGAAAGTGCTACAGTTTAAAAGTGCTTCCCTGAACTGAGACCTAACATTTCATGGCTCAAAGTCTTATAGCGGGTCCCACCTTGCTGTCCCATGCCCTTCAGATGGCCAACACCTGTAATTTGGCCTTCTTGCCCTATGGCCTTGGCTAAATCATCTTGCCACACTCTCTTAGTTTTTTTTCTTCACAGCTTTCACTTTGACCTCAGTAAACAGATACTTAGAAGTCCATGTCTTGTTAAAAGTTAACCCTTGTGTTATCTTCGGGTCATTCTGACCCATCAGCCGTGTGACCCACCGTCGTATTGCGACAAATTTACCTCATACAAAAACAAAGTGAAGCATTTTCTTTTAACCGTTGGGCTGTCTCAGACCCCCCACATTGCAAAGGTTAAAAGAAAATTATTTTTATTAATTTTTGTATTGGGTAAAACTGGGTAAACACAATGATGGTTCGTTATGAACCTTTGGGTCATGTGACCCGAAGGCAGCACAAGGGTTAATCAGTGGCAAAGTTTTTCATTTTCGAGGGCTAACCAACAGCTAACTCTCCTGTCGGTGAGGTTGCGCAAGCGCACATATGTAAATCGCCTGATCACTGTAGTCTTTCAGGACTACATATTTACTACCGCTCAACACATTTATTTTACATTTTTGATTTACCTCACGTGGGCCGGATTGAGACAGCCTGTGGCCGGTTATGGCCCGCGGGCCATACAATGCCCAGGTCTGCTAAACTGACTCTGGTGCTCAGGTCGTAATTTCAATCACACAGCACGGAGCTACAGGAATATCTGGACCACAGCCAATCAGAGGCAAAGACCCGCCCCATCTCTGTCTCTGATTGGTTTAGACCACGATATGATCCAACCATGAGTGTCAGTTCCGTTTTAGGATAACAAACGCTTCGTTTGTGGAGAGACAGCGGATGCGAGGAGGTTAGGTGCACCGGTGCGACCTAGGAAAAAATTTAGTCGCACCCGTACACATTTTGGTCGCATAGAGCCCTGCCATTTGCTGTCTGACTGTGCTTGGGAGGGAGTCACAGCTATTACTATCCCAACTATAATTTCAGCTGTTAACCCTTGTGTTATCTTCGGGTCATTCTGACCCATCAGTCATTGTGACCCACCGTCGTATTGCGACAAATTTACCGCATACAAAGACAAAGTGAAGCATTTTCTTTTAACAGCTAGGCTGTCTCAGACCCCCCACATTGCAAAGGTTAAAAGAAAATTATTTTAATTTGTTTTTGTATTGGGTAAAATTGGGTAAACACAACGATGGTTCGTTATGAACCTTTGGGTCATGTGACCCGAAGGCAGCACGAGGGTTAAGACTATAATATTCTTTTTATGACTAGCTAGCCTAGGCCTACTTCTTCTTCTGTTTAACAGTTCAGCTTTCAGCTTCTCTCGCATTGTATTTCAGTTCTAGCGTTGTTAGATGATGCAGTTCACTTTCCACACTGCCTCTTTTGTGTGACTCACACATTTTTGACATTCATTTCAGCTTGCGGGTATTTTCTCATTTCTGTATTTTCTGCAATTTAAGAAAAATAATTTCATCTTTCAGCATTCTAACGCATTTTCAGCAGGAAATGCCTTTCTAGTTATTATTTATTTTTGCCCCCCTAAATCTTTGTCAATATTTGGCCTACATAGACAACCTAGGTGTCAAATGTTTCGTCTTGGTAGCGATTGAGTTGCTTGTATTTTTATTTACGTTCCGTTGCATGGTTTAAGTGGAAATTAAGTTTTTGTGGCGAAAAGTGAAGCTAACGGTGGCTAATTTGCTAGCCACAGTCACTGACGTTACTAACGTCACTAACGTCACGAAAACACGCGTGACTACCTGTAGCAGAACATTCGTTTCGCATCTGTTAACTTGGGGGATAGCTAGGCTAACTATAGCTTTACTGCAAGGCAGCTGCAGAAACGCCACAAGCAAAGAGGCCAGGGTGATAACTATTTACTTATTTTACTTTGTGATGTGAAACACAATTGTAAAATGTAATGTACAATATTAGCTGATATTATTAAGGAAGTAGGCCCACATCTACTTTCGGAAACGGTAGTCTACTATTTCACTGAGGCATTAGCATGACATTAGCCTCTGTTACCCGGGCAACACATACTACAGTGGTCTATGATGCATCTGTTTTCAATCATTAAAATAAACATTCCTCACAAATAATTTTTTGTTGTAGGATTTATTATGACATTACATTACAAGTAAATGATTTGTGGGTGAAATTATCATTACCTGTGGTTTCAAACCAGTGTTGCTCACTGCAACGCTGTAGCCTACGCGAGACACTACAAAAACATCGACACAGCTGTAGGAAGTCAAACGGCGACAGAACATGTTCGGCACTCCCCTTACTTAAACCAAAAGTCTTTCAATAGGTGAAACAATCTGACTACTAACCTGAACTTCATTGCCACAGCCTAAACTTTGTCAATCTGTTCATGAAAATAATTCATTTCAGCCTAAACCGTACAACGGAACGTTAAATCGAATTCAACCAACGCAATCGCTACCAAGACGAACATAGCAGTAGTCTAGTACTGTACTGTAGTAGAATTTACAGGGGCAGCTTCTCCACACAGGGCTATATCGCATTTTGCGTTGTTACTGACAATGATCGCTACCAGTGAGCTTTTTATGAAGGAGCGATTTTCCACTAAATAAATGTCAAGCTTATTTACGTTTTTGGGGGCATATTTTCAGTTAACAGATGGTACTGTTTGAATCGCGAGTCTATCTTCTGCCGGTAACGTCGTAGAATAATCTTCAAAGGGGGTTCTTTATTAATGAATGAATGCAATATGAGTAGGCTAAATGCCTGAAAATATCACGAGAAGGGAAAACTTAAAAGGACGTTTAAGTCATAGAGATTAGGTCCATTTTTACACCGGTCTGCCAAATGTATTCGTTTTGATTCAGCTATGAGGCTGCCTCTTGCAGGGGAAATGAGAAGACATCATATTTCATTCTACACTTCACTCGTATTTTGAGTTGCAAATAAGCAGCAAAAAAAAGATGCTTTTAAATCTATGTAATCTTTATAAATAATAAGTAGGCCCTATGCATTTGTATATAAAATATACAGACCCCTGTGCAACCCTACACACCCTACAATTTCCCCAGAAATTGTACCCTCTCTAGTTTATCTAGCAATGGATATTCAGTGATGTGAGCTCATTTTAGCGCTTGTTATTGCCGATCACGTGGGGGAACGGATGAAAGAAGGACTCGGAATATGATTAGTGACAAGATCTCTGTTGCTTCTGAGATATGGTGCAACTATATACCCCTGTGCTCCGAGACACCACTCTGAGAACACACAGTAAAAACTGTGATGCTGTCCTATATCTCTAGCTATACATTGAGCTTGACTGACAGTTGCTATCTGTTGAATGATTAATTAGTGCACCTGTGTTTTTCTTACGAGAAAGCACATTCTAGATTGTCCTCACTGCCATTCATGTGCTAATAAAAAATGCACTACACTGGCTGCTTCTTATCCATCCACATGAAAACATCCTTAATCACTTCAAGATAAATACAAAAAAAACTAAAAAATAATCTGCAGCTTTTATTCCACACAAGGTTACGGTTAATTGCTTTTTCAGCCATGACACACGTTTGTCAATGGAGCACAACCTCTTTGCACAGCCTCAGGTGCAGCCCCTGGCGAGAGGCAGTGGAAGCTGTTAACCTTAAAGTGAGAAGTGGAAGCAAGCTGAGTTACCTAACTGGACTCTACCTGCCTCCGGGCACAGGAGCCCTGCTGTAGCCAATTCCATACACCAGGGGGCCAGTCATGAAAACAAACAGGTTGAGAAGGAAAAGCAGGAGAGAGAGAGAGAGAGAATTGAATGACAAGGAATTAAATGACAAGGAAGTTTGCCCAACTCTTTTCACTTTAAAATGAATCACTTCCAGCCACTGCCACGATAATCAATGAAGATGAAAAGGCAGAGAGAGGACATAGAGTCTGTAGACATTATGAGTCATGCAACAGATGCCACCTAAGGGGATCAGGCCGTATCTGAGCCTCACACATCAAACACCAGGTCTCATTAGCATTCCACACTGGGACCTAATTGGCTGAGAGGAGGTGAAGGCGAGGAGGTGAAGGCAAGGAGGGGGGTGGATCCAGTTGTGGGGCCATTAGCCAAAATGAGTTAGCATGGTTGCTCATCCTGCTAGGGATGTCATAGGGGACGACATGCTGCTTACACGGGCAAAAAGCAGCTTCCTGATTCTACGAAGATCATTATCAGGGATCATCTCTCTGTCCTTCCCACAGGCATGCCGGGGTTCGGGGTGTCTAAGAGGACACGAGGAGGAAGTGCTGAATGAAGAAATGTGAGATGTCTTATCAGCCCGCCAAGTGATGTCCAGAAGACCAGCAATAGGAGGGGTGGGGAAAATATTCAGAACTGTAACAATTTTTACAGTGCAACTGAATCAAGCATGTACAACAATTCTAAGAGTGAATGGAACAGCTGGGAAGTGAGAAACCAACATCTATTTATTCATTTGTTAAATGTGAGTTGTGGGAGAATGCCAGTGTTCCCTTCTTTTTTTTTGTTGTCATTTTTTAGCAGACGCTCTTATCCAGAGCGACTTACAGTAAGTACAGGGACATTCTCCCCGAGGCAAGTAGGGTGAAGTGCCTTGCCCAAGGACACAACGTCATTTGGCACAGCCGGGAATCAAACCAGCAACCTTCGGATTACTAGCCCAATTCCCTAACCGCTCAGCCACCTGACTCCCTCTTGGACTACTTCTTGGTCTCTGATCAACCCACACACACACACCAACATTGAGCGGGGAGAGAGAGAGACCCAGCAGGAAATGGAGGCTTGTTACAAGCACTGCAAACCACAGCAGATGGAACCCACTCCTGTTTCCTCAATTTGAACTTGTTTATCGCAGTGACACTCTTCTTCAAGTGAGCAGCAGTGAATGTACCAGTGCAGGGAGGTGTTGCTGGGTCTCGTAAAACGGTTTACGCTGGCAGGGGAGCACCTGGCACCAACCCTTGCGAGAGGGTAGGGGTTTGACTTTGTGGTGTAAACACAGTTGCAGGGCATTATGGGCAACGCCTCGGGCACACACACACACACACCAAGGCGCTCTCAGGAACACAAACACACACACGAGGCGCACACAGGACACACACACACAGACAGGAGCAAGTACCCACACAGGAGCACAAACACACAGAGGCACTCACAGGAACACACCGGCACAGGAACAAACACACACACAGGAGCACACACATAAAGACACTCACAGAAACTCACACACACTGGCCGTTTATCAATCCATGTTTTTCTCAGTTCTTGTGTTCTTGTGAACTCGTTTGACGTCATCTTTCAAGTACTGTTCCAATCCAAAGAACACAAGTCACCAAGGACGCCAAAAATACCCGGAAGTGTTCCGCGGCTCCGCCTCTTTTATTGAGGATGCATTGGATTGTGACTTGGCCAGCGAGAACACATCTGATTTCCCAGAAGTCATTGCAAGAACACACTCATTTCAATTCATTCTCCTCAAGGCCGTAGCCATGGAGTCAACATTGGGGGGGACGAATGACATTTTTAAAGATAATTTTGGACAGCGTGCGTGGTTGCCTGTCGTTGCGTAGGACATTTTTATATTTTTTTATATCAATATATTGGGGGGGACATTTTGACCAGATTTGAATATTTCCCCCCCCAATATATATTATGATTACGGCCTTGGTTCTCCATCCTCGTGGTCTTGCAAGACCGTTCTTCTCAAGAATGCAAGTACGTTCTTAGCGTTCTTCGAATTGATAAACAGTCAGAGACACCCACACACACAGAGAAATACACAAAGGAACACATGCACATAGACACACATACTGTACATGCGCGGGAACACACCGAGGTGCAGACACATATGTACATGCATGTGCACAAACATACATGAATTACTGTAAGGCCAAACAGCCTTTCACACACACAGACACACACACACAAAGACGCAATAATTGACCCTGACCTATCCATGCTGCCCCACTTCAGAAATGACTGAGGCGTTGAGTATGTCATTCAGGGTTGTGAAAAGAGGTGACATTTCAAAAACAGGGACATTCGGAAGGTGGTGAGAGATTAGAGGTGATGAGAAACGCTCTTCAGACAGAAGAGAGCTTCTGCCACTTCATGACAAAGTGTGGAATCACCGCCGCTGGGTCGAGCTGTGGATAGCAATGATTTTATTTCATTTCGTTCCTTAATGTCCGTCTTCCGAAGTAAACAAGAGGAGACAGGATCCAGGAGGGGAAGCTTTTTGTTTCTGTTCATGAAGGATCCGCTTCGCTCTTATCAGCAGAGCTACCTTTCAGGTGCGCCATTGTCCGCAAAGACGAATGGGTCTTTACACTGACGCCCCTCATTTGTTTAAGACAAAGTCATGTAATTAAAATCTAATCAGAGACGAGGCCAGAGTGCCAGAGAATACATGAATATTTAAATCTGTTTTTCTTTCGAATCTTAATGACATGGTAATTTATGAAAGCTCTGTGCTTAATTTTGGCCAGGGAGCAAATTAACTGGATTTCAAGAGATTCCCTCAAGTCATTTTCTCATCCTTTTTTCTCAACGTGTATTACACATGGAACATCGGAATAAAAACTTCTATTTAAAGCTTGCTCCCACTGCTTATCCAACAAACCCAGGCTTTTCTCTATTTTTCCATTTTCAGAAATATCAGCGTCTGTTCTTGGAAAAAAGACATTTTCAGAGTAGGGATTTAAGATTATAGCCAGAAGCTTCAAATCACGTTTGAGGCAATGCCGATTCTCCACCCTTGGGCGAGTGCCTTAATCTGCATTGACAGTGTGTGTGGCTCTATAAACGGAGGAGTTAAAAGTGTTAAGTTATGTAATTATCTAAGGGCAAGGGCCCTCTGCCTGGCTGGTAAATAATAGAATATGTTAACGCTGGCGGGCGGCATCGCCTTCACGCCGTCGGCTCAGCCTTGCCTGGTTTCCTCGGCAATGAGTCACATCGTGAGTCCAGCTTCGTGTCTCAGCTGTTGAAAACTGTGTGTTGTTGTGGATACTGAGCAGATAAGCCGTACAGCGCCTGACCTCGGGGACATCTCCAGAAGTCTCAACACCTGAACAGCTTTTACGGAGTAGGGTTGTGGGTCGGTGGTGTGCTGTGAAAAGTCATTTTGACAACACGCTTCTCTTCAGTGAGGGAGTATTCAACAACCGTTCCATTGATTTCTTTTTTCTTTTTACCTTGCCCATGAGGCACATGTTTACACATGATGTTGAACTAAGATGTTTCACTTTGTAGATCAGATAAAATAGCCTACTGTTAGGTGAAACAATTAGTTTAGACATGGAAAATGTGGGCAATTTGATTGATAATTAACACACAATGTACACCTCAGCAGCATTTACAGTGAGTGCTTTAGTTAAATGTACAGGATGTTTAGCTACACTGGAATAGCATAAATAAATGTCTGCTTAGTCAACAACTGTAACATCAGAATTAAAAAGTCTTCAGCAATTGTTAGGGACTGAACATAAATTTACCTTTCCATTCAGAGCCACACGGACTGACGTCCTCTACTATGCATAAACACAGAGAAATACTGAGTACATTAGAATAACTGGATCTCAACCACCGAATATGGTAGTCTGTTCTGAAGTTATAATTTGTACATTCATATTTTGATGGACATCACTCACCTTGATGTCTGCACTATCTGCTGCTCATTCCGCCCTGACTCTGATGGAAGGACGCACAGCCTTGGGAGCCATTTTTGTTATTCGTTTTAAATGACACAATTTCCTATAGGGTGATAATAGAGTTGTGACTCAAAGAGGGAAATAGTAGACAATGTGATAAATAAATGAGTTCTGGAGTGGTAAATGACATGGTGTTGGACATGATTGCGTTCAAAAGACGGCCTTACACTGTGCAAACACGCCTCACTGGAACCCAGCACTCTCAGAAGCCTTTTCTGCCAGCGTTCAGGGGTAAGCACTCTATTTATCGTGAGAAGTCCAAAAAAAAATTGCAGGGCACTTTCTCTCTCCAGATGTGGCTTTCAGAAAAGATTACAGCCGAGTACGGTGGCATTCAGTCATATGACGGAATATTTTCACGAGGCAAAAATATTGCTTGTCACACTTGAAGTGCATTTCCACACACACTTTCTTACAAGACACAATTTCGCAATATTGATGAATGAGATCACCTCTCTCTGCTAGAACTGGCATTTATAGTCAGTGGGAGGAAGCAGAATCAAATCCATACCCCTCGGTACTGAGAGACTATGTGTGTGTGTGTGTGTGTCTGCGCGTGTGTGTGCTTGTGTGCACTGTTGAGTCATTTCCAGAACAAGTTCAAGTTCATGCTGTTAATTTATTTAATTTACCTAACACATCCAAGTTACTGTGTTTCTATTTCAGTGAGAGCAAAAATAAGGAACAAGGTTTTCATTTCTCGACAACATTTATCAGTGAAAACAAGTCCTTTGGGTTGCATTGATGTGAGGTGTTGATGGAGAGATGTCAACAAGCAAGGTGATATCTTACTGTAATGGTGTTGAACGACAACAATTAAACTGATGTCAGGTTGGTCAAAGAATGACCAAACAAGTGAAGTGTGAATGTCATGCACTAGGCTGCCACTAGTAAGTACAGTAGACCATCATAGCTACAGTTCTGTATAAGTTGTGTGCTAGAAATCTTTTCCATTTTCATGTGAGTTATGAGATTAGGTTGATGAAACTTTATAGAAGGTAGAGTGCCGTAAAGAAGAAAGAAAAAGAAATTGTCATACAGTGTTGGAAAAACAAAACTTTATTATGGCCAATCGCACAATATTACAATGTGGCACATAGAAATATAACATGTAGAATCTTCAATAATGTTAGTATTTTCATTTGAAAAGGCTGGTAAAACTGAAACTTGTCTATTGGAGCTAATTAAAATCGAATCAAAACTACGAATAGGGAGTGGAAAGAATGTTTCAGTGAATGAACATGAGGCCTTTGGGCACATGAAAATTTCAAGCATCATTAAACATTAAGCATATCAACATTGTCATTCCCCTAGGGTTGCTGTATCCACAAGGTGACGAAATGATCAGAAACCAGAACTAGAAACCCCTAAAACAGTAAAACAATCAAATGTCTGTGGTAAGAATAATTTGGCATTAATATAACAACCAGTCTTATTCTGCATCCTATTCAAATGTTTTAAAATAATATTTCAGATGTAATTCTACAGTAGTTCAGATGCTACATCTCCGTATGTACGGTTCTAAAAAGATGACTTCATGAGGATACATTAATGCTTTGTGTTTGCATGTAAATATACTGTACACACCAGTTTACCAAGTCTCCTGATTCCCTCTAATGAGAGCCTGAGGTTTTCAGTGCCTTTCTGTCACCGAGGAGGGAACATGTCATGTGGAATATGGAGTGGTCCTTATTGACTTGTCAGCAAGACCTCCCATGTCCCACACCCCCTGTCTTCCAGCTGCTCATCTCATTCACATTTAAGCAGCCCCGCTCCTCTGACATCCTCCAACACCGTCGTGTCAGGCTCCTTGATCTTCTCATTATGTTCTTCAACCTCTGGTGGCAGCCATCTTCCCCCGGTCCTCCTTCTTCCTGGCATGCCACCTGTTGTAGAGGGTGTTCCTCCCAGAGCCCCTGAAGGAGGACTTGCTTACAGAACCGTTTGGATCCAACTCGGCATTGAGGAACCGTGTCAGAGATTGGCCTGGAGTTCTCATGTGAGATGATTGTGTTTATGATTTATTATAGTATTGTCCGCAAAATGTTGGCAAAGAGTTTTTTTTTTTTTACTCTTATTTTAAGAGTTGTGATGTAATTGTTGGTGAGTGTTATGAAGGGCCTTTTCGACCATAATGACTTGTATGTCCCAATACCCATACCATACTATTTAGTAGGCCTGTGGTATATACACTATATGTGTTTACCATATAGTTAGTGAGATGGGTATTGGGACACCCACATTCTCTTTTTCGCGCATAAATTTAGATGTGTCTCAATCTCAAAGGAAAAGGTATCATGTGTATTCATCTTTAAACTAAATAAGAAAGTGAAGATGAATTTGATGAATTGCTATGAACTTAAGTGAGGTTTTGATGAATGAATGTGCTCAATAAAGTGTTTTGGACAGATGTCTAACTTCTGGTTGGAATTAGCTTTTGATTAATGATGTTGTTTTGAGTTAATGAATTAGCAACTTCTTTTCATCAGCTGTGACTCCACTGAAAGCTTCTTGTACCAGACCCATGCCAGCAGGCTTAGTGCTCTCCGCAAACTGAGACCTAAGATCTGATGCTACTGATGCTGCAACTGCTGCATGAGAAGCATTCTCTGACATATAAAATATATACTCCTAAAACGCTGATGTCAAAACAGAAGCTTCTTAACATCCACCACACCCCAGACAAAAGCACACACCACAGCATGCATATCAATCTGGGGGAACAAAAACATATATTTGAATAAACTGAAATATTGACGCTAAGTTACAATGGTGCAATAGTGCCCCCTTTTGAAACTGAGATCTTCAGCTCCAGTCCTGTCTATTGGAAAATTACTTGACAGTGCCATTCTGTCTGATATCACAAATCTTTAGAAACACTGAAGCTACACAAAACCTTGACTCAGCACAGAGGGTTGTGAATTATGACCCCACATGTTTTGGCCAGAGCTGTCAATAAAGAGCCGTTGAGGAGAGAGAATCAAGTCCAGCTGAGCTATCTTCATAAAGATCTTTGAGCAGGAAGGGTGTAATTGGAGAATCCTCTTTTAGTCTCACATGCACACTCAGCTATAAAGCCCTCTGAGTACATCAGCTCTGACAATCAAGGCTTGATTAAAGCACAGAGCCGACTACAGACCACAAAAGAAAAAGGAATGAATCGCTTCTCTCAAGCTCTTAGCACAAGCTATTTGTGGAGGTTTGGTTGCTAAATTATGTCTCAGCCTAGGAACTGAGAAACAGAAATAGAGAAGGTAAAGATAGCATCCCTTGGCAAGCTATGAGTGCAAACCTATAAAAAACTATACTAAATTTTAAAAAGTTTTTCGTGATAACATTGTTTAACTTTGATAACATTCTCTGTTGATGTAAAGGACTTCAGGCCTAGTTTTCACTTACATTTAAAACCTTTTTCATTGTGTTCTTCTGGTCTGTGTTAGGGGCCCCTGCTGTGGCCTCTTACGGTTAGATCTGCCTTTTGTGCAGCAAAAACGCTCATCACACTCAAAGGCGATTCCAGTCTTTATAACAACACGTAAAATCTGTTAATGATGATAGTAGAAGATGGACCTGTGCCGAAGCTATAATGTAATTAGCTCGCCGTCATGCAGAGAAGATAAAAGGTGATAATCAGATAAACCCAATCTTATAATGGGATACTTGAATTAACTTTAGGATCAATAAAGTGAATTGAATGTCATTTAATGGACACAACTGTTCTTGTGTTGATAGACAGTAGCAGAAATATATAATTTTTCAAATTTAAGGTACAATGACTTTTTGGTTTTATATATTCCACCAACATTTCCTCTGGGTTCAATCTACTGAGACCTAAATTTACTTTTAGAAAAACACCCTGTGAACACAAGCAACAGCATGACAAATATTACCACAAGTGAGGGTAAACTAAGGAATCAAAAGAAATGAAATGCAACTAAACACCGGGAAAGTGTTTAGTTAAACACTGGGAAAGTGCTATGAAGCTAGAAACAGCTTAATTCACTCTTCTTAGAGGAGTTTAGACACCATACTCATATAACATCCCACAGGAAACAAGGACTCCAGTTATAGCTGGCCCTGAAATGTATTCCGGGAGGATGCTGTTGAAACACTAAAAGCTGCAAGTGGGACATGAATTGAACCAATCTTGTGTGTTTGGTGCTGCTTCGCATAACTGTAGTCAGGTAATATGCCTGTCTGGCAATAATAGAGGGTCAAAGATAAGCTGTGGATCTCTCTGCTGTTTAATCTAAGTGCTCTATCCTTTAGTGGGTCTAGGCATTATGTTTGGAGAGGTATGCATGTACTTATTTTGTCAGAGTTTTCAGGCACAGGTAAAACTACAGCATTTAGTCTATGTATATTTCTTTGGTGACACACACAAACTCCACCTCCTTTTATGCACTTCTTCATGTGTATTCCATCAGTATATTACAGACTATATCAGATACAGAGTATGAGAGATACAAAAGAAGAAAGGCATACTGAATAGTTTTAAATTAAATTTGTTTTATTACATACACGTTATACAAGACATAAAACCTCTCCCAGATAGACGCTGTCAGATCACCGACTACAAGCTGCTGATTGGATGAGCCCATCATAGACTCCTCCCCCACAGGGCAGCTGGAGCAAGGGAGGAAAGCTGGGAGGAGGAGGTGAGTCACCAGCCAGGCTTCCCCTACACCATTCCCTCATTCACTTCAACCAGATGTTCTTGTCTCCTACGTCAGCATTAAACCCGGGTGCGTACTTCTTTCCAGGAATCTGCAGAGAAGGAGGGAAGAAACAGTAACAAAGGCCAATTAAAACGGAGAAGGAGAGATCACTCATGCCCACACACAGGCTGTGGTGTCGGCCAATCAGGGGAAAGTATAAACAGGGGTCACTGTCACCACGGTCCTGTCTGCAATAACTAGACATGTCAGTAATAGTTAATGGAAGCTTGCTGATTTAACAGTTGTCTGATGTTAGGCTCTGGGGTCTGTCTCTGCACTTGAAGCTTTAAGGGAGGAGCTGGTCTGGACCCATTCATCCTCAGGTGAGGGCTGACAGTTGAGACTAATGACATAGCAAAGTGCCGTGTCACTGAGGGCGACACTGCAGTCCATCACCCCGAGCCTTGTCCAACATCCTGTTATGAGCTGTTGCTAACCTGAAGCCTCGCCAGTGACTGAGTGACAGACAGGGGGGCAGCTCTGCCTCCAGCTCTTTGCCATGTCGTTAGTTTCACAGCGCTAACGCTACCACCCACTTCACAATTAGCCGAGCAGGCGGGTAACCGCTGTTAAGACAGCAGGTCAAGGCAACATTGGTCAGGATTGGGAAAGTGGCATACATTTCTTAACAAATGTCAAGAAACCACGACCCCGACCACAGTCACAAACCATTTTTGATATCTGTCTTCTGCCCTGGATCTGCTCCCAGCAGTTACCCAACAGGCACGGGAGAGGAGACCCCTAGGTTGAATTACTCCTCCCAAGGTCGAAATGTTACTCAGCCTGCTTGTGAAAGTTTCCCCAAGTCTATGGAGATGTGAGTTTAGTTGAGGGGTATTACTAGGAATTTTTGGTGTTCTTGTGAAGCCCTTGATGACAATGCATGTTTGAAGAGGTTATACAACAACAAATGTATTGGATTTTGATCTGATGGTACTATGCCATTATAAACACAGCCTTTTGTGTCCATGACAAGTACATTCAAGAGGCGTACTCTATTCTGATCACAGCTTGCAGGAGACTAAGTCAACAGCAGGGCAACAGGAGAACTGCATACAGCCTTATCCACACTGAGACAGGGTCCAACTCGGAGCTAAATGCCAGCTCAAAGACCCCTGGAGCACATTACCTAGCCCCAATTCCTGGTGCCAGGGAGACAAAACCAGTCTCCAGTCAATAAACTAGAAAGGTCAGAGCCAAATGTTTTCCTGCAAGACTGATGACTTGGAGAATATTCTGCATATGGCATTTTCACCGCTTTCATTTCTCATGTCGATATTTCGAAGGAAACCAGTTCTTCATCATGTTGCAGGCAAGGCCCTCGCTGTTGACGAACACAGCACCAACACAGCCAGGGGAAAATGCAATTCATTATGGAGTATATGAAAAATAATGGAGTAAAGCGTAAAGAGCAGAGAGATGCCCGAGTATTCAGAGCACATATGAAATGTTGAGATATTTCCCCACATACCGATTTGTATTCATAGTAATTGGCATCAAACTCGTGGGCTCCGATGGTGACCTCAGGCAGGAAGCGGGGTATGCAGGCCAGGTCCCCCACCAGCTGCTTGTCCTCCACCCTGGGGGAAAGCAGGAGGGAAATGGCACGCATAAGAGAACGCCAGGCCGCCACAGCTAAACTGCAGACGCTATGAGGCTGGGATTAGCAGGGGAAGTCTAGCGTTTGGTTACAGCTATCCATACAGCACGAATGAAGTAATGACCCATTGATAATATTCTTATCCTAAATAAAACTGTCGAAAGTTAGTTCTCAGCCTGCAGGTCATTGGATATTAACTGGGGGCAATGTGACATTCTCCACAGAAGGGAAATCTAATACTGAATCATGGAACAAGGACATAACTTAAGATGACAGCTAGTTAGTCCAATGTACTGTGCAAAACTCCCCTCAGTTAACTACACAGATGCTCAACAAACAACTTCCCTGAGATAAACAGGCTGGTATTCCAGGTGTGGATACAAAGATTAACAGACTCACAGCATCCTGGTGTAGTGGAAAGTGACATCGTCCTGCTCCATCCATGGTCCTTTATCAAACTTTAAGACGTCAATGTCTTCTGCTACCTATAGAAGAAGAGGACTTATCAGTGAGGTGACTGATTTGTATACGGCAGAGAGATATGTATACTTCTTCAAACGAAGGTTGGTTGTTAAATCATGCATGCAGTAAAAACATCAGTAGACACTATAAACATGTAATTGTTGTGTGTTCTTTGGAGTACTGTCACTGTCTTTAACATGCCTCGTATCATTCCTCCTGCTTTACTTACCCTCTCAATGTCTTGGATCTGGGTTGTGTCATATGCAAGCAGCTCTGCACTCTCACTGAAACATAAGACACAAACACAACCAAGCTGTGTAGTCACAGATGGGACTTCTGTGTCCTGTTCCCAGGTCAGCACCCCAGGGGCTGACCAAGCTGCAGAGAAGCAAGGCTGTTCAGGTTCACTCACCTCATCTTAGGAAGGAAGGTCTTCTTGTAAGCATCCTCAATGCTCTTCAGATAGGCCAAAGGTACATTTTGAAGATATGACTGGAAAATAAACAAATATTTACTACTTGGTTCCTAGTTCTATAGTCAAACAACAAATATCTTTGAAAGTCTTTATTTTTATTGTGGTACCAAAGTATTTTTTTAGTTTACTTCATAACCAAAAACAGGTTTATTTTTCAGTAGGTTTATGAAGCTTTTTCTGATACCGAGGTTTAAAAACCCTACCGCCCCTAAACTGTCAATTTTAAATGGGCTTAAAATAGATTTTAACTAACGATCTAATGTATAAATCAAACAGCAGTAATCATAATCAAAGTTCTGAACATCAAGCTCAAAACGACCGTCTTTTCTGCCAACAGGGCCCAATGTTTGACTCAGTTCACAATAGCATTCCTCCAGGCCCCTGTGATTATCTTTAAAGAGCAGATTATTTCTGGGACCACTATTTGCACACTGCTAATTACAACCAGGCTTTGTGAGGGTTTGCCTGTCTGCCAAATTTGAGTGGTCTTTAATGGGTAGCGTGTGCAGAAAAGTTACAAATCATTCTTGCAATTGTGACACATTGCATGGAGGCATTTGGCTAGGGAAAAGGTTCCAATTATGCCTCTTTTTTCCTTTCTACAAGGAATCATAGTGCCTCTTTCGATATCTGAACTACGGCATTTGTTAGAGGATTTGCAGAGGTTTCCAAGATCCTCCAAATGAGGACCATTTGCATAATCAGCACAGAAGCAATCACGTCCTTTAGACTCGAGCTGCCTACAGTACTAAACCACAGAGAGCACATAAATATGATTACAAAATGAGCCTTCAGAACAATCTATATGGAGTATTAGGAAGAACAAATTAATCAGAAAAGACTTCTGATCACAGATGGCCAGTTGGCTATAGACAGAGACACAAAGACAAACTGGCAGATGTACAGGAAGTAGGACAGGAAGTCGTACATGCTGCCAGCTGGTGCTGCCGTCTCCTCACCTTGCCTGACTGTTTCAGCTTCTTCTGCACTTCCTCTGCTGGCGAGTCAACGTAGATGACCAGGTGAGGAGGCAGGAACTCACAGATGCTGATCCCTTTGATCTCGTTGTAGTGTTCCACACCTGCGTTCCAGAACATATGAGAATCAATCACTGATCCCTCTCACAAGGTTGTTCAGGCATAGATGGACAGCAGTTTCTCTACCATCACCACCCAGACTTTATATTCTGAAGAGCAAGACTGTGTATTGCATAAATACAAATGCTGGGTTGGTGTTGAGCACAGGGATAGATCCAAACAAAGGCTCTATAGCCTCTCTTTATAGCATATTTAATGCATTCAACTTTTCTTAAACATGAATGAAATGTGACAATATGTATCCTGTATGATGGACTCCTGTACTCACACTGCTTTCTGATGTAGCCCTGCTTGAACATGGCTTCCACAAACACCATGTCACTGAAGGGAGAACGTTCCAGAACCACTCCCTGGCCTAGAACAGAAAGAACCTGGCATTAAAACATTGAACAAATGTTTAAAACAATGACATAATCAAAACGCTCAGCTGAGACTTAATCGAAAGGCACAGGGAGGTCTCACAGCACAGCATCTCTGTCCTATAACATTAGGTCACTGAGGTCTGCGGATAAGCTACTTTTGTACACTCCCCGGTCACGCTGTAAACGTACAGGTGATAGAGCCTTTGCAGTTGCTGGTCCTAGGCTGTGGAATCATCTTCCCCTCTCTATCAGGCAGGCCTCCTTCAATGTCTGTTTTTAAATCCAAACTTAAAACATACTTATATGCACTAGCGTTTCCCACTACCTCTTGAGTTGTGATGTTACTTATTTTACTGTTATTGACGGTTTGTATTTTGTTTCTACTATGTATTTGATGGTCTTTTTTAGTTTTTTTGTTTTTTGCTTTTGTTCGGCAACTCGGTCAGCCTTGCTGTGTTGCTTTATAAATAAAATGTACTTACTAACTTACTATAACGATGTCCTACCATACCCTTCTACCCACAACCTCCCATTCTCCTATCAGGGCTTTGCCCCCCAGTTTCTAAAACGCTGCTCTACATCGCCAGCAGGATGGGCTGAGGCCTCTGTACCGGTGGTGATGAGGTGCTCCAAGGCATTGGAGTACTGCAGCAGCCTCATGATGTACATCCAGTACTGCAGACGGTAGGAGTTCCCGTCCGAGGCTTTGGGGTCCAGGTAGAACTTCTCCAGGCTGCAGCTGCCATTAAACCGCGAAGGAAGAGACACCTTCTCTTCTGTCATCTTGTCCAAGTAGTGGGTGTCGGGCTCGGGCATGTACAACATCCCTACAAACGCCAAAAGGATATTTATTCAATTTCTGCTGTCATTTTCAATTCTTCTCGTTAAGCCTCAGAAATACTTTTAATCAAACAGTCATTCAGCAAGTAACCAAATTCCACTGCATTCACACTCATACAGTATACATCATACTTTTGAGGATAGTTTTAAATTTAAAAAGTAAATTTACCAAGTTTGTCTGCCAGCTTCTGTGCCAGTGCACTCTTTCCTGATGCCAGGTTTCCATCAATGGAGATGATCTTGCTGTTCTCCTTGAATCTTGGGGTTGTCCTCTCACCCAGAGCATACGCCCACCAGCCATACCGCAGGTTCTTCACTGAGCCTGTGTGGATCCCAGCCTACGTGTGGAAAATATGTTCTATTCAAACAAATGTAAATACCGATTGTTGTTTGCTAGCTAGGCGAGTGAGAGTGGGGTGAGGGAGTGGAGGGAGGGAATATTGAACAGACAAACTGTGTGTTGTTTACGACTGGCATCTAAAGAACACCAGCCAATGCAAAAATAGGTGACATGTATTTCTTGGTAAACTTGGGCTAACGATATCGATTATTCTTGACTAACTCGGGAAACAGATGTCTAGTTGTTAGCTAGCTAGCTAATAAGTCTACGTCAGATATACATAGCTAAAGAGTTATCTGAAAAATCTTAAATTAAACCTGTCTTGGTCCCTGCGCTATATATAATTTCTAGCTAGCTAGCATGGTTAGCTATCTCTCTGGCAAGCACCAGGATTTTTGCGGACGGTGTCCTTGTACGGTGTCATGTGAACTTGATGGCTGTCCTCAACGGGTTAGTACGGTAAGTTTGATTATCTCACCGTCTGTACAGTCTTCCCAGCGTGGTAACCCACAGCACCCTGGGGGATGACCAGCCGCATCACCCGTAAAGCCATTGTTATTCTCCACCAAAACCTAAACCTGACCCAAAAGTCGGTCAATCGCCTTGTGTTATTGAGGCGCGACACTAATACGTCAGAGGGCCGTTTCTTTCTTGCGCTAAAATTTGACGTCAGAATTGGGCCTCAACCACTGCCTGAATACTTTATCGTACTTTCCAGCAAATTGACTTGTGTATGGAATATGTGAACGTACACAGTGTAATGTACGCTGTTAAACGTAGGTAAAACAACACAAACAGTTACACAAACAGAATCATAATTTATAAAATATTTTTGTTGTGTGTGTTGTATGAAATAAGATTGCATGTATGTTATATTTTCTAAAAAGCATAACGTTTTGAAATAACTGGGTTTGCTTTGTTGAGATTCAAAATTATGTACACGATTCAGTTGAAATTCTGCAACAACAGTCACTCCCCTCCTGTTTCAGTCACTCCCCTCCGGCAGAAGGCTGCGGTCCATCAGGACCAATACCTCACGCCACAAAAACAGTTTCTTCCCTTCTGCTGTTGGCCTCTTCAACAAGGCCAAGGGACCACACTGACTCTAATGACTTCTTGCTTAAAACACACTGCTTTTTGCACTGCATTACAAAATGGTATCTTGTACATTTGTATTTTTTGTAATATTTGTATTTTTGTATTTTTATATTGTAATTTACGGCAACTTATATTTTATTTTATTGTATATTTAATTCTATTATAATCCCACTTAGTACTGCTAGTTTATGTACCCTTAGTATAGATAGTCCACATATTTAAATTTTAGGTATATGTTTATTGTATGCACCTTCCTGCCAAAGCAAATTCCTTGTCTGTGCAAACTTTCATGGCGAATAAATCCCATTCTTCTTCTTCCACAAAGAACAGCGTTTATGTCATGTATTTTATGCAGGTCTGCCTACAAACCACTAGATGGTGCTAAGTGAGTATCATGGAGTAAACTTAGTTTGTCAGTGTCAAATCCTGCAGCACCCTGAGCTCTTGCTGTAAAAGGATTGGGATGTTTTGTTTCTGAACATAATGGAAGTAGAAAGCTACAAAATTCTATATTAGAGAGAAAAAGTTGGTATGTATAAACACAGAAGGAGAGAGAGAGAGAGAGAGAGAGAGAGAGAGAGAGAGAGAGAGAGAGAGAGAGAGAGAGAGAAATAACAAATACATGTACCTTTTCCAATCCAGTGATTACCTGACTCAACGCCTGCTGCATCCACTCCAGCTGATGTGACATGGCGTGTCAGAAAACCGGATGCAACAGGATACTCAGCAGGATACTGACTTCAAAACCAGATCCAGTAGATGCATTCTTCTTTTTACAGAGATCACATGTGTCAGAAGTGTCATTGTGTGACAGACACCAGCTTACAGAGCCAGTACGCATGGAAGCATCTCAAGATGATTGCCAAGTTTCTGTTCGTCCTGACAAGCCTTTGAAACAGTTTTTCATGAGACATTTGCCCCTTCTTTTTGTTACACTTACATGTTATTGATTTTGTTTACACTTTGATCTATATATATTATATTTTATTATGCATATAGAAAGTACAGCAGAAAAATCAAGGATCGCATATTTTTAACAATCAGTGGTAAGGGCCAGGGGTGTTAGGTTCATTATGACCTCATACTAACTATGCCAATGATCAGCTCAGGCCAAGGCAAAGCCATGTATGGTTGCAGAGTGCTGGTTCAGAAACAGCATAGAACACACAGGAACACCTGTGTCTCTGACCAATTACAGTTCATCTGCATTGCTCAGTGCTTAACACTGAAGGTACATTTGCTGAGCTTGGTTACTATCTCCTACAGCCTGTACACTGCCTGTAGGACACCTGTAACTCACTTTTCCTTGCAGAACACTTCCAGCTTGTCAGATCATGAGCTGGGCTTTGTCTGTTTCCCTCGTAGTCCAGGAAACCTTGGATGTAAACAAGGCCAACTGTCAATCATAGCATTATACAGTATGTCATTACTCAGACTACACTACCACACATTCATCACCTATTTTCCTAACAGAAAAAAAAACCTAAAAGTTAAATATACTGTGAATAAATAATGTTGATAAAAGATCCTTCACACATACACCACCAGTGAACTTCGGTTGGAATGCTATTTAGGGAAATTAAAGTAGGGAAAGATACAATACAACATGATTTTCAATGTTCATCACAGGTCTGTTTAATGGTATTCACACAACCACTGCTTTGTGAACATTGCAAGGCAAGACAGACAAAACTGTCCAGGCATGCAAAAAACACACACAAGCACAGCAGTACACACACAGAGAGACAGAGAAATGCACACAGATGTCTGCCAGAATTTGATTGCAAACACACACACGCCCACACACACGCACTCATGCCCCCACACACACGCGTGCATACACACACACAGGAACCAAGGTAATTAGGAAATCAAGTACAGTGCAGTAAAACAACAATACCGTACATTCAGGTCTCTGGATGAAGCCTTGGGAGGCCAGAGTAGGGATTTGACGGTGTATTCCTGCCAAATTTCCCTTGGTTTTATGGCAGGTTTTATTTCACTGTTCTGTAGCTCAGAGTAGCTTTAACAGTGCCCATGGGGAGGCAATTTGCCTGCATTGTTTATCATTAAAACAAATGGACAGCCATGGCAACAAAAATAGCTGGGTTTTAATACCTTAACTCATACCTTCAAAGACAAAATAAAACTATGCATTATATAATTTTTATCTTACAAATGAACACCTCATTCATCATGACTTGTCTTGACTGGGTGCATTTGGTCTGTTGTGTCCAACAGACTGTACAACAACAATAATCCCCTGATCTCAATCTAAGGCTGCAATCAATCAGAGAAGGGTTACACCAAAATCAGTTTTCCTTCCCAGAGAAGAGGAAGACTTGGCTTGAAGACAAAAGAGAAAAAGGAAAAAAAACAAGGGGCAGCAATGATGGCACCCCTCCCCCCCCGCCCCCACACACACACCCCTACTCCTTTCCTGAAAGTCATTGTGGTTTCTCCCTCCTCATCACACAGAAGCAATTGCCATTGTTAACTAATAACATCACCTTCTCCAAATCGACCGCTGCAGTTCAGCAGAAACCATGACACTCCCTGGACACATTATATGACCTGATGGAGCAACTGTTTTACAGTCCATAACATGGCTGAGTCACATATTAAAGTGTTATAAATGCATTCACATCCTTCACACGCTACTGCCTTCCCACAAAGCAA